>NC_061104.1:10042354-10112354 GCF_015104395.2 Macrobrachium nipponense
GGGTGATTGTCGCTATTGCAAATGCATTCTATGTATTTACATACACGCTCACTTTACATTTATAATATATATATAATATATATATATATATATATATATATATATATATATGTATGTATACATACATACATACATACACACTGCAATAAGCCATATCCCCCCAACATGCGTACCTTCTTGTTCTTATTGATTGCTGCAGGTGTTGTGGCGTCTAGTATTGTAAGACGGCACTTCTTTCATTTCCTATTTCTTTCCATATCCTCAAGGCTGAAATTCTGACGGTAAAGTCATAGTGCTATGATGTTTTTCTGTTGTTTTTTGTTAAAAGCAGATTTAGCCCTAATATGTTACACTAATTCTGCCGTGAAACTGCAGCAGAATATAAAGGCCAGTTAAGCTGTGCAGCCACATGAAATATTAAATATAGACTGGCACGCGTGCTCACGAACACTTTATATATATATATATATATATATATATATAATATATATATATATATATAGTATGTATGTATACGTATATATACATATATATAAATATGTATATGTGTATCATGTTTGTATGTATACGTATATATACATATATATAAGATATGTATATGTGTATCATGTTTGTATGTATAATACATTTCTGAAACTTATATTAAAGTATGCATAAGTATGTAATTAAGAACATATACAATAAAACAGCTATATTTAAACAACTGACCTCCCAAATACTTGGGAGCGTGTTTTTATGGCGTAATTTTTGTCCCCAATTTGTACGTACATTCATTCACGTGTCCTACGGACGAAACAAGCCGCTATTGATCCTAGCCTGGCGCCAGTCGGTACCTTTCGTAGACACATTTTGCCAAACTTTGTGTAATTTGCGTGGCGCTAATGATCTCTTAAGAATAGAACCAATAGCAGGAACGAGGATCTCGGGATTCGTAAGATCCTCATTAGTTCAGTTACGAATGTGATTTTTTTTATTATTTATTCTCTATTTCTTTTTATGTGATTGGTGAGTAATTCAGAAAAGGAAAATATTTTTTTAAGTAGCTCAGATGAAGAGAAGAGAGAAGAGAGAGAGAGAGAGAGAGAGAGAGAGAGAGAGAGAGAGAGAGAGAGAGAGAGAGAGAGAGACGAAAATATTATTGTAGAGATAGTTAAAACAAAAGGAATATTTGGAATATTTTTTTAAACAAATGTTCCCTCAGAGAGAGAGAGAGAGAGAGAGAGAGAGAGAGAGAGAGAGAGAGAGTATATTCATTAAAGAAAGATATTGTTCCAAAGCAGCTAAAATGGAAATTAACTGTTTGGAATAGTTTCCTGAAGGAAGAGAGAGAGAGAGAGAGAGAGAGAGAGAGAGAGCGCTGGCGGTTCGAGAGGAGAAACAGCAGAGGAGGAATAGGCTATATGTATTAAGCGGGTCAAACATAACAGTTGAATGTGTTTTCATATTACGAAATGGTTAATTATTAATGCTACAAACCTATCCTCTCTGCCTTTTGTCAGGTTTTGTTTGCTGCCCTAATTAAAGAAAAAAATCCAACCAATCAAGACACTTAAAGGCAAACCATATTTTTATATTTAAAGGCAAACCATATTTTTATATTTAAAATACTCTTTGTTTTTAAACAATTAAAACTATTATTTGTTCATAAACAAGTGAATTTATTAATTTTGATAAACAATTAAATATGTTAATAGTTTATATACAACTGAAAATGTCAATTGTTTATCATTCTTCTTTGCTTGTAGTGGTTAATATTTACCGGTAGTTTAAAAAAATTGTAGATATCCTATTGCTTCACAGATGCTGATGCTTCTGTGTTCTTATTTTTATCCTTCAGTAAAACATTTTCGATGTATAATCAAAATTTAAAAGGTAGGTATATAGAATGCATGAATATATATTATATATATATATATATATATATATATATATATATATATATATATATATATTATCAACATCTCGAGATGTACATATATAATATATATAATATTGTTAATCTCTGAATATTTACCTATTAAAGGTTTTGGTTATTATTATTATTATTATTATTATTATTATTATTATTATTATTATTATTATTATTATTATATTATTTTATTATTATTATTATTATTATTATTATTATTTAAATTTGCCTAATAAAAACTAGTGGGTACAATGAAAAGTTTATACTGTGGATTCAGTATAAGGACATACAAGCATCTATGAAGCAATACGGTATCTAAATTTTTTGTCTACTATCGGTGAGTTTTAAACATTGCAGACAGAGAAGAATTATAAATAATATATATATATATATATATATATATATATATATATATAGATATATATATATATATATATATATATATATATATATATATTAACTTCTACATATTTCTCTTACAAAGGCTTAGTTTATTATTTAAAATTATCTTGTTAAACCGATACTCTCATTTAATATACGATGACTATATGTTCTTGAGCATGTATATGCATATATATATATATATATATATATATATATATATATAATATATATATATATATATATATATATATATTAATCTCTACATATTTCTCTTAAAAAGGCTTAATTTATTATTTGAATTTCCTTGATAAAACCGATAATCTAATTTAATATACGATGACTATATATTTTTTGAGCATGTATGTGCATATATATATTAACCTCTACATATATCTCTTACAAAGGCTTAGTTTATTATTTAAATTTCCTTGATAAAAAAGATAATCGCATATAATATACGATGAATATATATTTTTGAGCACATGTATATATATATATATATATATATATATTATATATATATATATATATATGTGTGTGTGTGTGTGTGTGTGTGTGTGTGTGTGTTGTGTACGTAATATGTTTGTTTACATTCAGATTTATTATATTTTACAGAAATTAGTACCGTCATCGTGATCGTTTTATTGCTACAGCCATTATTATTATTATTATTATTATTATTATTATTATTATTATTATTATTATTATTATTATTATTATTATTATTAACTTAAGCGGAGTTGTTCAAGTTGTTACAGTTGCAGAAATATTTTTTTTATTTTTATCATCACCGCTGCTGTATAGGAATCCGATGAAATTGTTATAGATAATATGTATGTAATGTGCATGGTTGATTGCTTATAATCGATTAATTTAATGTTTATCCTGACCTCTCCTAGTACCGTCAAACGAAAAAAGTGTCGCATAAAATATTCTTTTATTATCCTATGTAATTGTGTTCGTATTTCAGATTAATTTGCCAGATAGAATAACATTAGTTAACTTGGCTAAATGATAGAACGGAACACTGCTTGAGCTAACTATAAGGAAAACTAAATTTAGTTTACAGCTTTCAATATGGCTCGTATATTTTTCCCAAGGTCGGTAATTTTGTTGAGTCATCTTGTATATACCCCAGTAATAGTGTGCTGAATCCAACTAGGCAAAATTACATTAGTATTAATAAAATGAAACTATGAAACCGTAACTGTACCTGCGTTAGTGCTTGTTCATTGGATAATCGTAGCATACCAGTATTATTACATACAAGTAAGCAATGCGAAGGATATCAATATTAGTGTACTGAATTTAAGTTAGTAAAAAAATAACCGGAGCTGTACCATTGTTATTTCAGTGAGCTTGGATATTATTTTAATATTAGTATGTTGAATGCTAGGTAACTATGACTACATCGATATTAGTACATCGAATCAGGGTCCCGCCACCTCACCTGCAGATGTCAACATCCTATAACTTCTAAACCTTCACCAACCGCCACCCTTTTGCCAAAGCACTCAACTCAATCATTTATGGAAACCAACTGAAGTCAAAATCCTCCAGCCAGTCAGCCCTCTCCTCCTCTCGTTACTCTTTCAGATCCTTTATCCTCCCTCCCTTATTTAGCTCCTCCTCCTCCTCCTCCGCCTCTTGTTCTTCCTATCGTCATCTGTCTCTCTATCTCTAGCTCCCTCTCTCTTCCTTCCTCTCCTGCGTTCCCCATTCCTTAATGCTCCTCATTTGCAATCGCCGTGTGTCGGTATCTGCGCTCTCCATTCTGGCTAGCTCGGCCACAGTTCCACAACAAGAAAACGCTATTAAGATGAAGCCGATAGCAGCGTTTTTACACTGTCCGATTCCCTCCTGGTGACATGAAATACACTGGTCTCGTCTCATTAGAACGCCGCCTGTTTATTTGTCGCAGGCTCCGGCCGCGTACGAAACCGGCGAAGTGATTCAGCCGGGCTTGGCTTTGCCGTCGACAAGTTTGGTCTCTTTGGCTTCATTCTCCGGGAACGATAACTGCGTTCGAAACGCAATAAAATACCCTTGGTATGTTTTCAGATAATTGTGTGCTTACATTAATTTTTCAAGTTGCTTTTTTTGTTTAATTCAGCTGCGTATAAAGTGAAAAATATATATTGTTATATTATATACATGCATTATAATTTTCAACATGTGTCATTTAAGGTATTCATATATTATTCATTACTGTGTAGTAGTGTACGTAAATTGTAATGCATACAGCTGAAATAGGAATATATGTATGCTTTATATCAGTACATCATCCAACTGCCTTAGCATCATGTGATACGGAATCACGGTAAGATATTTTTTCAGTAAAAAGGTTTAATTCAATTTTGCATGTCGGAATCAAAAGAATGACAAATTAATCTTTCCTTAATTTTCTTAACTTGCGTAACGGGATACCTTCGTCGACCGCCAACCCCCTGCTCCGCCCCGCCCCACCCGGCTCTCTCGCTCTTGCATCTACATCACTTTTGACAAATTTTCCTTTTGTTCTGCTGTGCCATGTGTTACACGACCTCTCTCTCTCTCTCTCTCTCCTCTCTCTCTCTCTCTCTCTCTCACACATTCTTTGTATCTCTATCTCTACATCTTTTTCTCCCTCTAACACACACAGTCTCTCTCACTCTCTCTCTCACACACACACGCGCATACACACGCACACAGGCACATATGCGTACCTTGTTTATGTATTATATATATGTGTTGGTGTTGGTGTTTATACATACGTATATCACATATATAATATATAACATATATATGTGTGTTGTGTGTGTGTGTGATGTATTAACACGCATATACGAGTGTATATATATATATATATATATATATATATATATATATATATATATATTATATATATAAATATATATATATATATATGTATATATATTCTCTCTCTCTCTCGTTGTCTGACCCGAATAGCTACTAGGAAATTAATAAGTGGCCCGCTATAACCTTTCTTTCCTGACTACTCTTTCTGGTTTGGTAGCTAAATGAAATGCAGTGAATTTTGTTATGAAATAAATAGATATTTCATATACATGGAATTACAGTATTCAGCCTATATAAAAGACTTCATTATTTGTAGCTAGTATTTGGGCTGGTCTTTTGTGAGATACAATAATTCATTATTGTAAAAGTTTTTCAAAGGGAGATCGTGATAGATTTTTGGAAATTAAAAAAAAATGGAACCAAGTAGAAACGCAAAGCATTAGTGAGAACACAAACAGTAACGTCTAAATAAAAATGTGGAAAATCAGTGAAAGCAAAGAAATACTAGCAAGAAAAGTTAAAAATTACAAAAATGACAAACAGGAATCTGCTTATTTGCTACAAACGAAATCTAAGGAATCATACCAACGAAAATGCGAGAATTCCCATTCATAATCAATGTAAAGCTTTCATTCAAATGTGTCTCCCGTATTCCGGGTAAATTTTAAAACGGAGGTTCAGTTAGGCGAGCAAGTCTTTAGATACAGTCTCAAACCACAACTATCTGTACATGAGTCTAGTGACAATCCCGAACATTTGTGGCGAAGTTGAGGTGAAAGATTTATCTGAAAAAATGATAAGAATTGGTAATAAAAATGAAGGGAGTGAGAGAATACTTGGAGTGTTCAACAGACCGTAGAGCAGGCAGGTGAGAAAAAGAAGCAGAGAGAGAGAGAGAGAGAGAGAGAGAGAGAGAGAGAGAGAGAGAGAGAGAGAGAGAGAGAGAGAAATACTGATCGAAAGTACTTGAGCTTCCAGATGACAAAGATATTGTTAATATATCGAGGATGCATTTATCTACATCACAATTTTTCTTCTTTTAATTAACTAATCTTTTTGATCTTCAATGGAATTATGCATGAGATATTAATCACTGAAGTCCCGTGGTAGATAACGTTCAAGAAAAACATACATTGAATGATCTCAATTGAAAATATAATCAGATATTCCCGATGGAAACTTGATATTAACGATACTGCGCATAAGATAACGATCTGAGAGTTTAAATAGGAGAATATAGAGGACATTTTCTAATGAGATTATTTATTAACATCTGCAGATCGCCATGTTATTTGCTAATAAGAGTGTGAATTATACAGCAGTGTCTAGAGGATTTTGTTACTTGTCATGGCTGCGGATAAAGGAAAAGTAAGTAAGCAAGTGGTTTTTGGAATTACTAATCAAGTCAAAATATTCCAAATAAATTTTATAATGGTGCGTTATTGTTCAGTGACAGATATCGGCAAATATCGACACGAAGTGTATTAGTCATAATAAAAAAATAAAAAAAATAAAAATAATGATTATTATAAGACTTTTGCAGCTGAGTGATATTTTTTGTACTTACCATTGCAATGGGTTTGCGGATTCTATGAATAGCTATGAGATATTTCTTTATATTTTCCCTCACTTGGTCGTTAATTTATATTAATTTTCAAGAAAGTTATTGTAATAAATCAGTTGAATGACAATGTTTTGGAAAACCTATTTATTAGCATAGTATGTCTTGACCCTCGGGATTCACGCGCGGTTAACAGTGGTTCAGTACAAAATTCTGCTGATTTATAAACAAAAAACCTTTATTAATCATGTTGTCTTATGGGAGCGTTATAACATAATGCCAGTCTCGACACTAGTTCATTACATTTTCCCAGTTTTTATCGAAATCCAAATTTTCTAATCTGTATTGGAAAAATAGTGTCAGTTTCACATGCTCTCCTTCTTTGGGACATTGCGTAACTCCTTTTTTTCCATTTTTTTTATCCACTTCATTTCATTTCCTGTAGAATTTAACATTACCCTAATTACCCTAAATAGCTCTGGTTCCAGACTTTCTTTCGGGTGATTCCACATGGATGGTGGTGGTTTTTTACTACGTGTGACCATGTAGAGAAGTGATAAAAATCGACCACATTTTCCATCATGTTTGCATTTCTTCCTTCTCTGTGTAACCTTTTTTTGCACCTACTGATGAATCTAAAGAAAATGCTGTTTCCGCTGTCTCGCATATATATAACACTAATACTTCATTTTCATGACTTGTCACAGTAATGATCTTATACATTTCAGTATTTGATATCTGTGAAATTGTTGTGCTATATTACAGCATCTGCAAAATTCTTGATGATTTATGTCTCTTACCTCCCATTAAACTCCTATTTACTGTTTCTGTCAATATTTACAAAATTTACCGTTTAATATCTATTTAAATCCTTGAAGTCCTTTTTTCACTAGGTTGGGGCAACCACAGTTTCACCTATTTTTTTAAAATTTATTATTAACTTTGCTTATTTAAGCATCTGTCTTTTTTAACATTCCAGGGATCCGTCATGAATTCCCCGTTTTCGATTCTCAATTACTTACCGTCACTGAATGAGACGTGAAATACTTCGTCATTTTGTTTTTTCTGGCCATATAAACGTATATCTGTAGCTTGTACCTTTTGCAAACATTAAGCCGTACGCAGGCGCATAGTGTAGATATTTGTTAAGGATTCCTTACTGACTAAACCAACTACTTTTCTGTCGACACATTGGTTTCACACTCACAGAAGACATTGTGGTTACTCTGGACAGGTTGCAAGACATATTTCACCTTCTTTATGCTTTGTATCCAGTTATGACTTTCGAAGCTTTGTGCACAAGTTGCTCACGGAGCATTTTTCTTCATTTTCAAAGCCGACGTAAGAGAGGCAGCTGATTAGCAGATTCTCATGTAAGCCTTAAATCACTCTGATATTATCATCCGGCCCTGTAGCTTACCTGTAGATCGTTTCTGCCTCTTTAGGTGTGGGTTACATTGGCAAAGTCCTCCATTTTACCTTAAATTATAGTTTTTGTCATTCGTAGGTATACTTCGCTCCTTATTATTATAGTATTGAACGACGCTTACACAGTAATTGCTATGAGCTCCTCTACACTCCAATTATATCTGTAACCATCAAACTAACTATCTATCTATCTATGTATATAGTATGTATATATAGTGTGTATGTATACATACATATATATATATGTATGTATGTATGTATATACATATATATAATATATATACGTATATATAATCTAAAACTGTAAAGTAACATCCTCCAGGGTTATTCCACTAACATTCCAAAATCCATTAATTCCTTCATCTTTAAACTATACTTGATATCAAACAGGCTTTTGGCTTACCAATCAAAAGTGAAATGAGTTCAGTGTACTGTGTTCTGACTGGTGCACTTTCTGCTTGAATTACAATCTGTCTGTCTTTCTGTCACTATATATGCATATTGTATATATATATATATATATATATATATATATATATATATATATATATATATAGTTATATATATCTATTAAGTAATAAATGCCCTTTAATCCCC
Source organism: Macrobrachium nipponense (assembly GCF_015104395.2). Taxonomy (NCBI): domain Eukaryota; kingdom Metazoa; phylum Arthropoda; class Malacostraca; order Decapoda; family Palaemonidae; genus Macrobrachium; species Macrobrachium nipponense. Next base: position 10,051,033 of record NC_061104.1, read on the forward strand.
TCCACATCGAATTTAATTTATCTTAGGAGAAAACGTACACCTAAGGGAATTATAACTGATATATGCATTTCCTTAGGCCAGGATTCGAACCTGTGCCTTTTGTATTAAATATCTGTTCTAATATCAAAAGAGATACAAGTTGATTCGAATTTGTTGTATATATTGGACTGGGGTCTTTACTACAATCAAAATCAGCCTGTCTCCACCATGATAGCTGATTCCTGAATTTGTAAGACTTGGCCGATTACGACACTGTTGTCACATATACTCACGTGACTTTTTATAATCGCAGATATTAAGCCAAAGGTACCTTTTATATCTAATTCACTCTGCCTTGGGAATAACTAACAACCTGTGGAAATTAAAACCTATCATTGCAGTCATCTGTCATGGTGGAGATAGGTTGATTTCGATTTTAAATACAGAACTTAAATTTAAAACGAATATGTACAGTACATTCGAAATCAACTTCTCTCTGGATAGCCTAAAAAATAAGTCGACTGTCAACTTGTGTACCTAATCCAAGATGTATAGCTATGTTGAAACTCTCCTCACCCGCCATAGTTTCAAGGTATGATTCCTGTGCTAGTTGCAAGACTTCAGGCGCTTTCTGTTCATCACTTTTGCCTGTTGTGCCCCAGTAGTGAATTAAGTATCGGTAGAAAGTTGTTGGTGGGTCACAGCTGCACCGGTGTGGAGAAGAGCATAGAACTACCAACTTTGTCTCAATAGATTTTTAGAGAATTGGAAGGCTGTCACTGGAGTCGTCCTTTCCAGGTGGAAAAAGCGAATTGTGAAGAATATATATATGTGTGCTTATATATATATAAGGCTGTCACTGGAGTCGTCCTTTCCAGGTGGAAAAAGCGAATTGTGAAGAATATATATATAATATATTTATATACATTCGGTTATAGATATATACTATAATAACTATTATAATATATATACATATAGTATATATATATAGTACTATATAGATATATAATATAGTGTATTTTTAGGCTATGCGCACAGATTGAGATTAAACGACTTCTTTTGAGGGCATGAGTATGCAGTTTACTTAGGTTTGCTTAGTGATCCCACATTTGAAGTAGTGAATAGCACATGCTTGCGACCAGCATTGTTCTCTCGTGATGCTATTTTAGAGGTAAATAAATCATGGTTAAATTATCTTGGGTGTAACCATTATGTATGTTTGCTAACCGATGCAGTCAGTATTGTTTCCTGTATTTTATATTTTCTTGTATTTAACACTTGAACATCTATTTACAAACAGGTTTTCTATTAGTATTTGTTGAACTTATTTCAAAGAATGTAATAGTCAGGAAATTATCAACCCAATTTTCCGGAGAATTCTTACAAACGATATTCTAAACAAATCAGCCACTTTGATTTTAGCTTGCATACGTCAGAATTTGTAGACCCTACTTGAATTTTTTGTAGATTCGCGAAAATAGCCTGTTCACATCAGATTCGGAATGTGTATGTCTATTTGGACCCACCAAATGGACACACACATTTTTTTAATTTGTATATTGACATTGTTTTTAAGGCACATGCAAGTAAAAAATTACCTATGAAAAGAACAAGTATTTGCAGTTACATATCAAGGAGATGCTGTTGAAATCGTTCGGATCCATTTCATGAAAAGCACCTAAAAGTAATTTTCATGTTAGCCTTAATGAGACTTGCATAGTATTTCGTTTGCGTGATTTGCGAGGAGGTTACATTAACACAGTCCCGTGCTGGAGTAAGATCATTGAAAGGTCCCAAGTTTCGGAGAGCCTATAGGTTCCACCAGTTTCTGGCGTTCATTGCTGGTCAGTCATCCAAGAGCTGACCAGCGGTCACATAAACTAAATTAAGGGCTCTTTAATCCCTATAAAGCCTCGCTACACTTTTCGTGCTACTGCACGTGCTGGCATAAGGCTAGTTTAGTCATAACCAGTCAGCGACAAGCTGCACATTTTTGCAAGTTTCAGTTTCTTCCTTCAGTCCATTTCTAAAAGGACACACTTTGGAATTCTCTTCCTGCTGAAGTTTTCCATGGTTTGTAAACTTCCATTTGATAAGAAGGAAGTCTTATCACCTTCGAGTTTAAACCCCTTCCAGTCTGTCTCTTACCTTCTGGCCTGGGCATTACCAGGACATTCTGTTGCAAGCATCAATACCCCAGTGTATCTTTGGGGGTAAAGCCCTACTTAGTTTTCCTCTCCCATTCTCGTCTTCTACGTCTCCTTCGATCCTTCGAGCCTGGCCTATACAGAAGGAGAGACTCGGTTTCCCAGCTCATTGGTTGTAGCGGTAATATAAAGGAAAAATTCACATCGGATCCCTTTCTGTCAGTTAATAGACGGCAAGTATGACAGATCAGCGATGATAAGTGGATTGAAGAGACATCAACCTGAATGTGATGAATATGAATGATCTCATGCCGCAGATGATTGATGGACGGGATTGGGAGGGCGGGAGTTGGTGGAGAGGGGGGTGTTAACTGGTTCAATTGTGCTGGAAGGAGGAGTTTTATAGAAGCTGAATTTAATTATTATTCCGATGTGAGAGATAAGTATTTTAATGTGATGCTGATATATGATGCGGGAGCGGAATGCTTGTGTGCTATTAAAAGAATAGTAACATGAGTGAAGAATAGACAAGGGAAAAAGTAGAAAATAGAGAATAAAGGAATAAAAACAATATGGAGATTAAAAAAAAGGAAATATCTTAAAATGGTAACAAAAAGACACAATGGAAAGAAGAGTTTTAAGAAATAAAGATATAAATGTAAACAGAGAATATAAATAAAATATGGTAGATAAAGGATGAGATGAGGAGTAGGAGGAGGAAGAGGAGGCAGTGAACACAAAACCTCAAGAAGTATCAGGAAAGAAGAAAACTTCAGGTGTGCACTTCAGTAATAGATTCATTTAGTTATTAACATTTGAATTCTTTTTTTTCCTCTACATTATAATTCAAGTCTGTTTAAAGACTCGGACAGGCACACGCGATGATAAAAATCAGACCGTGATTAAAAGAAGCAGAGAGAGATAGAGAGAATCTGAAGAATGGCTCTTGAGGACCTTTACAATTACATGGTGAAATTTTCCTTTGATTACAGTTTATGTAGAGATCCCCATAAGAAAGAATAGGATGAACAGCCAGAGAAATAGTGATCAGGAGAGAGAGCCGGGCTAAAGACCCTCAAATATCAGGCTACCTTTTTCTAGGTGGAAATCGCCATCTGATAAGATCGCTTCTTCTTCTCTCTCTCTCTCTCTCTCTCTCTCTCTCTCTCTCTCTCTCTCTCTCTCTCTCTCTCTCTCTCTCTTCCCCACCCACCTTTTTCTTTTTTACCTAAGGTGGATAAATTATCTCGTCACAGATGATCATGACGCTACTGTGAGTAGACGAGAAAAGTTCGAGACGGGAATTATTCTCATTAGGTGCATCTTTATATGGAATAGATGAGCGTCCATTATAAAAGAGCGTTCTTGTTTTCACGTCAGATCTTCCGAGAACGGTCAGGAACGATTGTCGTCCGTGTTTTCCGCCAAGTGACGGTATTCATTTTGCCATGATAAACAGCGCAAATTGAGAGATATGTTTGAGGATTATTGTATTTACGTCTTTTATAAATCCTGTTAGTTTCTTAAATTATCATCATATTTAAAAGTAAATAAACAAAGTAATGCAATACATAATAGTACTTTTAAAAATTGAAGCAAATATTAAGAAAGAAAGAATTTTCTCGCACTCTGAAGTAGGTTTTATATGGAATAATGATCTACTTGCTGTATGAAATTAATCTAATTGAAATACCAGTATTTTTAATGAATGTAAAAAGTCGTATATATAAATAATTTTAATATATATAATATATATATAATATATATATATATAGTATATATCATATATATATAATATAATATATATATATATATTTATATATTTAATATATATAATATAGTATAATAGTAATTATAATATTAATATATTATATAATATATGTATACATGTGTGTGTGTGATGCGTGTGCGTGTACTTATACGTGTACGTGTGTCATTTATGCATAAACGTATACGGAAGTTAATACGTAGACAACTAACTTCATATAATATATTGTATACAAATGAAGAGGTGTGTACCTTTGGACCCTTAATTTTTTTTTTAATGAACTTATCGAAAACCATTGATCCTTTTCTTATGCGTGTATCGTTGAACCATAAGTGTAAAGCTATTTTATGCACTGACAAAAACACGCGCACAGTTTTATAGTGTATATATATATATATATGTATATATATATATAAATATATATATATATATATATATATATATATATATATATATATATATATATATATATATATATGTTTAAATCTCTGCAATCACACACGGTGTGTCAGAAATTTAATCCTTTGACTCGGGTTCTCATGTGTTCCTTATTTTCCATATATGATATAATATATATATATATATATATATATATATATATATATATAGAGATAGAGAGAGAGAGAGAGAGAGAGAGAGAGAGAGAGAGAGAGAGAGAGAGAGAGAGCGCAGTCTTGCAAGCATGTAAATAAAAGCTTCTTCAGTGTAAATTCAATGTTCCTCAGTTTCATATTTTTATTTTTATTTTTTTTTAGTTTGACACCCTTTAAAATGCACCGCGTACAGTTTCATGCATTCCTAATTTCCATACTCGTTAGCATTCGGGACAGACAGACAGACCGTCCTGCGTGTGGTGAGTGATCCTTAACTGCCCTCTTGACATACTAAATCTCTGGAAAGCGGTGGGCTGGGTGTCTCATCCCTTTAATTTCCAACAAAGGCATGTTTACCTGTCTTCATAAACATTGCCAGGATTTTTGGTCGTGGTCTTATTCTGATTGCGCGGTGGTGTGATATTTGGATAAGACCCATAATGAAGTATTTAATGGTACATTTAATGTAACCCCTCAAATATCTTCGTATTTGAGTATCCTCTCTCAGTTAAGTGTATTTGTATTTTCAAGTTTTCAAGGGAAAGAGATATTGGATTACTGTTGTGTTTTCGCCTAAGTTATTAAGAGACTAAAGAAAATAAAAAGTTGGTGAGCAAATCAAATGTTCAGTAAAGAACTTATATACAAACAAGAGGAATCTACTGCAGTTTTAGTTGTGCAGTTTTCCCTAATACATGTTCATAGTAGTTCATGCTAGATATACTGCTGTAAGAGATGAATTATTTAATAGTTCTTTAGGAGATGAAAAGAAATTAAATACACTGTAATTTCCTATTCCAATTAATACTTGGAGTCAATAATATGAAGAATCAGAGGAGCTACCCTTGAAATAGTATATATTTTTTTTACATTCAGATCTTTCATGAGCTAATTATTCCATCAAATTTTGTGATAATCAAGCCCTGGAATTCACCGCACTCTTGCAGGGGAAGCAACAAACTCCCAAACGATTTCTTAACGAGGGCTAAGACAGCCTTTTTGGCAAAATTCGAGAGAAAACTCGAGAGATGACCTGCTTCATCTAGTGTAACAACAGCAGTGCCCTGAACCATGTATTAAGAATCAAGAACGGCTACCTCCTAATTATGATAGCAAAAAAAAAAAATAAATAAATAAATAAATAAAAAAAAATAAGGAAGAAAAAGATAGACCGTGGAACATGCGTCGGCCATCAGTATTAATATTTGCTTGGAAATGCGGCTGTCACAGCTGTCGCTCGCGGCTTAACAATGTAATTACTCAATGAACACGCAGAACAGATTGGCCTCCTGACGGCCTAATTGATCTTGAGCTGGTCAGACACGGAAGGTTTTCACTTTCATAACGAAGGTTACACGGAATCTATCGATATATTCTTAGACCATCGATATATTCGAAAGACATCGTCGAGTTGAAAGGGAAGTAAATGCTACCTACGAACTCTTTTTGCCTTCCCATATGGATGGTGCTTCACATTCATTCATTGTCATTGGGGGTAAAAACAAAGGAGCATAACCTTCATTGTTGTACCGCCAGCTTGTATGACTCAGTCAAGAAAACTCTTCACGTTTTAAGTAGGCACAGTAAAGAAATGTGCATTAATGATTGATACAAGTGGACCGACATCTTCTTCTTTCTTTTTTGTACGCTAAGTTCCTAAAGCGAGTTGGGTGTGCTGCTCTCTTTATGGTTCTGTGCGCTACTGCAAAGATTTGACTTTGGAAGGCTTTGTCAATGAAATCTTGTGTACTTTAGAAACCAGAAAATCCAGGTTTAAAGGGCAGGTTTGGAGTAATTGAGGTTAAATGGTTTCCAAACGTAGATAGGATAAAACTCTGGTTAATTTTAATATTAATGGTCCATGAATTCCATAAAATCTCGCTTTTCTTCATGAGTATCTATGTTGTAAGGTCAAATTAAAGAAAAAAAATGGTTACCATACAGTAACCTTTCAAGTTCTCTGAAACCAAGCCCATATCTTGATGAAGAAATTTTGTCTCTTCCAAAGAGAGTAAAGAATTTCTGATGAACCAGGCAGATATATTGTCTAGGTGAGAATTTTCGAAAACCTTTCGCCTTTCACAAATTCCAGCTTGTTCCATTAGCATGTATCAATCAGTATCATTCTAACTCTGTTTTGGGGGATGTTATTACCCATGAAGCAAGCATTGCACCTCATCACTAATCGTCTAGCAATTGTGGTATTGTATCTAAATTTCATTTTCACGGTTATCCGTCTCTTAAGTAAATTCCTTACCAAGAATGACCTGGTTTCCCTGTGTAAGTTTTTTAATAACACTTACTAGGTTCTCGTTGACCTTCGCTCGTGTAAGGTTGTTTCTTAACGAGCACATAAGGTGTCAATGGCCTCTACGGGCAAATTTTATTTTTGCCGCTCGTACGCAGTAAATGACTTAATCTATTTATTCATGAACTGGTGTTTGAGAGGCATCCCTCATTATGGCTCTTACCTCATTTCTCACAGCAGTAAATTGGCAGCACATTTTCCAAAAGATAATTACGAATGGGTGTAAGATATGCTTTTTATTATTTTCAACCCGAAAGACTAACTACAAGGGAGGTCCATCAACTGTAATATTATTATGAAGTTATTTTATCTTCCTGCCAAGGAACGTTCATTGTAAATAAGGTTTGATGAGTGCGAAATGTTGTTATCAAAGTGTTTGTTTGAGCAAAACAGGATATTATCAATGAACTTTAATTGAAAAAGAAATTTTAACTTAAATAACATTTCATAAAAAAATGTTAATAACAAATGAAAATTTATTTTCAAAGTCACAATGAAAAATTAAGTAAAGGAACTTTTAGTAGGAAGTGAAACTATTTAACACGTGTAGACTTTTTTTGTATTTTTTTTAATCTTCAATCTGTTGATTTCTTGAGAAACTGGCAGTTTACTTTTTCACACACTTATTTTCTTAGAGAATTTATTAGTGATCATATCACAACAGAGGTTTTGAATATATTTGATGTAATACATGTTGTCATCATTATACAAGACAATTGCATTAATATCCTAACAATAAATAATGACGGTGAGTATAATTGTAGGTCCACAAAACAAGTAACATCTATGGATGATGAGAATAATTGATCTCAAATCCAGTAATATATATGACTACAGGAAAATGCTTCTTACTGGCAAAAAGCTAGCTCGAACGAGAACAAAGTGTGATAATTACGGAGTCTGATAAAAAGCTCTGAAATCTAATGAAGACATCATGGAAGATAACATCTCGAGTGTGATGACTTGGAGGGATGGGCTAGACAACTTAGATGCAATAATTGGAGGGCTTATTTTCTCATGTAACCTCTGGGGGGAAATTTTTATAGATTTTAGATACCTATGTTCATGCAAGGTTAACGTTACACCACTAGATTTGCTACCTGTTTGCCAAACAACCTCGAAAGTTTGTTGCTTAATTTTATTGACTTAAAAAAATATAATTCGCCTGATGGATGTTTTGGTAGTTGATGAAATTTTGTTGACCCTAAAATTTTGAAGAATTTTAAGTTTTTTCATTTCTTTTCTGTACCCAGTATATGTTCGTCTAGGTCGGTTGGTTAGTAAAAGTCCAGACGTCCACAACAGTTTTCTTATGCCCTTCATCACTTTGCCTCACTTGCTGTGCATAAGCCAGTTTAATCGAGCTAACCACTAAATATTCAGTAATCCATATGATATGTACGTGTAATTTCTAAAGTTGAGAAATGTATTTGTTCAAAGATATATTTATTAGTTCTTGAAATTGGGTTCTCCCTAGAATTTGGAAGAATTCTGAGTTATTTGTTTTCAAACTATTTTCCCTTTTGTTTATACCATTTGCCTACTTTCATTGCACTGCCATAATTGCCTGCAGTATTGGCTATTGCTAAATAGTTCTCAACTGATTGTGTCTTCAAACAAACAGTGCCACCAAGTCCTGTTCAAATGGTATTGAATTAAATCGGTATCAGGTTACTTCAGTGCATTAAATAATAACAAATCACTTGGAAAATTTGCAGATTGGCAACAACAACAAAATTTCATGGCACTCTTCGTGTTATGAGTGAATTTTGTTGTATGTATTTGTAAGCGATTAAAATTTTCAATGCGTTTTCGGCGCCTACAAAACTCTGTAGGAATTCATTATACCTAAGAAATTATTAAACACGCCACTAATATTTTGAAAGAACTTTGACGGGAACCCTCACCTATCAGAATGATTATTGCGGTGAATGAAGTTCATTAACAAGGGGCCAACGCACAAATAAAAAGCTAAGGCAGTTCGCTGTTCGAAAAGCATAGGATAAAATTAATGATTACATGCGTTTCAACACCACGTCGGGTTCGCCATTTGTCTTATAAAATCACGGAAACTGATAAGCATGACGGTGTCTGAAGATGGATTCCAAGTAGATGTCTAAAGCTATATTTCTTGTCATGAATTCTATGAGTTAAGAAACAAGCTGGAGTAAATTGAAATAAGAATTGAGTTTTTCTGTCAAAACTGTCGTCTCAGCAGTAAAATTCATTGATAACGAATAATTTGAAGTCCTTGGTTGAGTAGACCATGTCACTTAAATATGAGTAAGATGATCTTCTTTTGTTCAAGATCGGTCACTGAATGAAGGGAAGTGAAGAGTCAAATAAGGAGACTGAAATCTCATTTCAGTGCCAGAAATTAAGAGCTAAAGAAACTGACATAAAACGGGTCTCTCTGTCATTGTCAGTTTAGGATTTGTGACGAGTGGAGACTGGAGAGTGCTGGAATTGAAGCTGTAATCTCAAATCTCATTGCCTTTCAGTGAATATGAAATGAAAGAGGGAAGGGTAATGAAGGACCCCAAGTCTCCTTATAATTTCGGTATTGATCTGGTATGATTTAGTCTCTTGACTTCGGTGTGTACATAAGAATACGTTAAACTTTCCCTAACCTTACTGGTCATAAAATAAGGCAAGTAATTAGGTCCAAGAAGAGTTATAAAATCATCTACGTCAACGTAGAAAGGGCAACTAAGTACTGGGCCTTCCCTTGTAATGTCAGTTAGGAAAATAAAGACAAGCTTAGTTTTAAGAAGGAATATGAACAATTTTATGTCACTGTCATTGTGTGGGTTATTGTCTATTCATACAAATTTACATGAAAGCTTATTCAACATATCATACCAAGGTAAGGAGTTAAAGAATGAATCCAGTCGGAACACGGGAACTTTAGATTGTATCCAGCAGGTGTTTCTAGGCTATGGAATAGTTATTTTATTAGTAGCATTTGGGAGGTTCTTAAAACAGAAATCATCATCTCATAAAACAGAAATCATTATCTCATAATGCTTGCAGATATTGATAGTACTATAAGAAATTGTGTTTTATCAGATTTTAATTGGCTTTTGACTGTTTATTACTGAAGTAACACCATTCTCATAGATAAAATTATCATAGCCAGAATACTTATTGTAGGTATTATAGAAGAGCATATATTATTATTAGCCAGAATAGTTATTACAGGAACTGTGGAAGACCGTAGTATCAGATAGTTTATAATAAAGTAAACTAAATGCACAGTATTAGTGGAAATCATTTTCCAACGGACAAAGAAATGATGTTGATCCTTATTTAAAGAGAGTCTTATCGACACTTAAGTAACTTCGATTCTTTTGTCACAAATATCTCTTTCTCCAGTCATTCTATCCTCAATGCATCCTCCGGTTCTATTGCATTTTATATCATTCTCATCTCTCTCTCTCTCTCTCTCTCTCTCTCTCTCTCTCTCTCTCTCTCTCTCTCTCTCTCTCTCTCTCTCTCTCTCTCCCCTGTAATTTATTTATTTTTTTAATGTATCCTCCTTGTACTGTTCTTTCCAAGTTACAAAAGCAGTGTTCTAATTCCCTCCTTATACAGTCATATATATTTTTTAGTCTGTAGCCTCATCATCTGTCTCTTCTCTCTCTTTGTGTATCTCTTTCATTCATTCATGTAACAAAATTCTTCTTATTCTAAAGAAATGATAGAATTTTTTGCTTCCATTATTCCGTCTTTCACATACAGTCAGTTGGCGTCAGCACCATTCTCATCTCTTTCGGGCTTTCTGAAAATATCTCTGTTTCCTTCATTCCCTTTACGAAGGGTTGCTTTACTTCTAAATCCTTATTTTAAGGATCCATTATTCTTTCCTTCACGTTTCTGGTTATCCACTTTACTCAGGCCTTTTTTTATTATTCATAATTTTGCTTCTTAATTAAACGGGAAGCTTCTTATCCACATTATCTTGCATACTACTTTACTTCCTTTACCACGCTTTTTGTCCTCTTCCTCTTATTCTTGCTTCGCCTTATCTCGCTTATTATCCTTTTCCTTCAAAAACTCCCGAATCCTGCTCCATCCCTGGTTCTCACAAGAACCTGGACTTTTATTTACCCTCATCAGCCAATCAAATTCTTTCTTGAATCGTTCTCCGGTCTCCTTCAGAGCAACTTGTAATCGGCATTCTCCTTCCTAAAGACTTCAAGGCCATGGTATCCTCTTTATTTCTCCCTCCCTTTACTTGAGAGAGAGAGAGAGAGAGAGAGAGAGAGAGAGAGAGAGAGAGAGAGAGAGAGAGAGAGAGAGAGAGAGTTGTTGACACGTTACAGCAAATAGTTAAAATCCTCTCTCACCTCGAGATGGCGGGATTGAGCTGATTCATTCCCCTTATAGAGGCTTAAAATGGCGATATTTGCATCTTAATTAACTATTCACAAACCTCTGCCGCGAGATTAGATCCCATACCATCAGTTTTATTATACAAATCCTCCTGTTATAACAACAACGCCAGCGCCATTATTACCTAACATAAACGCCCAATTATCTGGCCCTAAAAATACCAGCTTTTTTGGGGGGGCACTTATTTGCCGTACAGGTGTCTTCAACCCACCTCACAAGAAAGAAAATCGCGAAGACTAATTCAATGAGTTAAGATTAAGCAACGCGTTTCTGTGCTCTTTTCTTGACAAATTTAATACGCTTTGTGGTACAGTTTAAAATGTCAAGATTTTTTGGTATTTATTTAATTGTATGCTCACAAAAACCGTAATAGGAATGATAGTTTTCGTTTTGTCATATTTGCAGATATCACAGTGAAAAGTATTGCAGTTGTTCATGTTTGTGTGTTATTTATAAATAAACAAACTAGTTTCTAGACAAAAACAAAATGTCGTGTACAAGAAGAATTTTTTGGTATTTAAGAAATGTTTACGTATTACTAGCATAGCTGACCAACCTACAGACCAATGTCTATCTAGTATTATTAGGGTATCAGCCCATACCCGGCCCCTCTCGTCCCTGAGTGGACCCCCACCCCCTGTTGATCACCCATTCTCTCCTTTCGCCACCTAGCCTATCTTTTGTATCATTTACACCTGCTATGCTAACGAGGAAGTGGCGTTCTTTGCCCTTATCTTAATGTCTTCTGCTGAAGGTTGTTAGCGGGTGCAAGAATGTTGGACAACTGTTAGCGCACTCAGAACACGGCTACACCACCGCCAGCCACAGTGGCCTCGTTCAGGAGACGTCTTCCATGGCCCCCAACGAAAAACTGCTTGCGAGGTGACGAGATATATCTATATATAAATAGTATTTTTTATGAATAAATGCTTCAAACAAATAGGAAAAAAGTTGAACAGCCCAGTTCCCGCGACAATCGAAGTTAGCAAGATTTATTGAGGGATGTAGAAAATCATCTTTAGATAATGTATATTTTTAGTTTATAGCCTTTACACACATACATATACGCACACATTATATATATATATATATATATATATATATATATATATATATATATATATATATATATATATTATGATAAGCATAGATGAACCGCTAGTTTTTGCAAGTTTGTTTGAGAATAGTATGAATCATCCTTTTATTTTGTCAGAATTTAATGGATTTTTCTTACCACATGTAAACCAAATGTATAAGTTGAAGTTTTGTATGTAGTGATAAAAATGAAGTTTTTATCACTATAAACCTAGGATGTTACCATATGAGTCTTGCGGACAGGTCTGGAAGAAGTCTTGGGGAAGTTTGTGGGTCTTAAATCTGCTTATGAAATTCCAGATTGTGTTTAACTTTAATATTTTGTCTTTTATTTTTAAGTCTTTTGAAACAATTAGTCATGTGAGCAAAGTTCGCCAGGTGTAACCTTAGGATACGCAGTTAATCAGAACATTCAAATGTCCAACATTTTCCTCGCATATTATCGCTGAGTTGTTAACGCGTAATGTCGATTGAAAACATTCTCAGGCTTTTTGATCATAAGTAGTACCTCTACTCAACAGATGTGTAATATCGTTGGAGTTGTCATTACTTAAGGTTTTTTCCAGCGTGCCTTCGGCCCTTAGCTGCAACCCCTTTCGTTCCTTTTACTGTACCTCCTTTCATGTTCTCTTTCTTCCATCTTAATTTCCACCCTCTCCTAACAGTTGATTCATAGTGCAACTGCGAGGTTTTCCTCCTGTTACACCTTTCAAAATTTTTACTGTCAATTTCCATTTCAGCACTGAATGACCTTATAGGTCCCACTGCTTGGCCTAGCTTCTATATTCAATTCAATTCGAGCAATTTCAGAATGTTGTTTGGACTTCTGCTGTAGTTCCTGGGAAAATTCAATTGTGTGTAGTTACGTTGGTAGTTGGCAGTTGATGACAGTAGTCGCAATTCTTGTGTCCATGTTATCATCGTTTTTGTTGTCAATTTTGTTGGCGAATAAGGAAATGAGGTTTACCACCTCCCATTGTAGGAGGTGTCCTTGAGAAAAATATTGAAATAACTGAATGGCACCGTAAAGCATGTCTGAAAAATCAGCCACTCAGAACAGGTAGTAAAACTATAACTTAAAAGAACTGCCTCTTTGACTAACTACTTAAAAAAAGAATGTCCATCATAGAACTCTGGAGACCGTCTGACTGGGCAAAATATGTCCTTAATCTATTGGTCATCTAGAGAGAGAGAGAAAGAAGTGCCATGCATATATATACATATAGCATCTTGTTTTATAATTTTTTATCAGTTGGTTATCACGTTAGAAATCGTTGCATAACAAACAGATCAGAACATTGCCATCACTACGTAAATACTGATACACTGTGCTTGGATGTGTAAACTTCGTTCTAACGATCCATATACCGTAAAAGTTTGGTCAATTTTTCTCTTGTATAGTTTAGATTTTATTCTCATAAACTTTTGATTATAAAAAGTAACAATAATATGAATAGATGAATAACAAATATATTACCTTAAAAATTACAACTGGATTGTTAACGTATCTACAGTTGTTTCACTGGAGAATGGTCGCTAGGACTAGGATCGTAACATCTCTAATATGATAAAATATATATCCATATTTGGTGTTTCATCATTTACAATATCTTACGTGTTCTTTGGAGTTCGTCTGTGTGATTCACCTGTTAATATATGATTCACTGTGCTCTATATGCTCCGCTTCACTCACCGCTAGCATTTAATCACCTCCCAACATTTGCAAGCTAAGTGTATACAGAAATGTAAATCTGGATATCTTACATCAAGAAACGGAAGGTTCGTTCTTGATGTGGTTGTGAAACTAGAGAATTTTGCTTTGATATGCTCTCAGTAACCATTCCATGAAATCTTGGGATTAATTTATCAAGGCACCTCAGACTACAAAGCAACATAGTTTCAGTGGACAACTAAGACTGGTTTCCAGACTTACAGGAGACTGAAGCTCTCATATGATTTGCACCGACGTGCGGACCCCCTACCATTTCCTGAAGATTTACTCCCCGAGAAACTGATGAGATGATTTTTGTTCGTGTATAGGCAAAATTTATAGGCAGATAGAAGTCGTATCCCTTAGTTTTCCGTGAGAATTAAATGTAAATTTACTTGGAGAAGTGGAGAAACAGAGGTCTTCTATATACGCATGTATGTGCCAAATACATAGATGAAATGTTTGTTAACAATAGTAATTAACACGTACAGTATCTGATGTCCAAATGCCAATATATTTTTGTCCATTGTTTCACCTTGAGTTGAGCATGAACATGTACTGTTCTTTCCCTGAATTAAAGAATACCAAGATCCAGTGACCCTTTCAGAGTTTTTAATCTGAGAGTCTGCTGGAAGCCTCGTATTGCGAAGAGTAGGAAGGGAGTCGCAAGTACCTTGGTTGATAGAGTGTTTAAGAAGCGTCGCAAACAGAGGTATTTTCCAGCAGTAGTATATTGACATTCATAAGTTTCATGACAGTTTCAGTGGAAGGAGCACCATTCTTGGTGAGAATCCCTTTCAACCATTTGACGATAGCAAAACAGTACATAGACCAGTCCTTAATATTCATTTGATTTAATAGATGATATTCTTTATCTTCAGAGGAACTGTAAAATACAATTTCACCAATTGATTATTGATTCAAGATTCCAAATCATAGCCAAAGATATAAGTTAAAGGCCGCAGCCATACTGATGTCCGATTGTTTTAAAAGACCCAGTAATAGAATCTATATATACGTATATAAATTAATGTATGTGTGTGCGTGTGTGTTCTACATACACTTTGAAAAACATTGGGTAATTTCAACCAAACTTGGTGTACATACTACTTACCATCTAGGAATGAACACTCGGGTAAGACATCACTGGCACCAAAGGGGGTTGGGGTGTGGGAAGGGGGGAAATGTAAAAATTACAGAAAACCACAGACATTAGTGTCTAATCCATAGTGTTCGAGGGCGCTGAGATAAATAGTGACATTCCCTATGCCCTTTAAGTCCAAGTTCATCCCCAATTGAGAGGGGCTGTAAAAGGGGTGAAATGTAAAAATAACCAAAAAGACAGATATTAGGGTCTAATCTATAATTTATGAGGGCGCAGAGATGACTGGTGAGACTCCCAACACCCTTTAAGTCCAAGTTCAGCCCCCGATCGGGAGAGGGGGCGAAATGTAAAAATTATGAAAATGACAGATATTAGTGTCTAATCCATTGTTTTGGAGGTCGCTGAGAAGAACAGTGACCCTCCTGATGCCCTTCAAGTCCAAGTTCAGTCCCAGTAGGGAGGGGGATGAAAAGGGGATGGGATGGGGTGACATGTAAAAGTAATCAAAAACGACAGATATTAATTTCATAGCCATAGTTTTCAAGGTCGCTGAGATGAACAGGGACACTCCTGTTGCCCTTCAAGTCCAAGTTCAGCCCTGATAGGAAGGTGGGGTGAGAAGTGGGTGGGAAGGTAGGTGACATGTAAGAATAACCAAAAACAACAGATATTAGTGTCTAATCCATAGTTTTCAAGGTCACTGAGAGGAATAGTGACTTTCCTGATGTCCTTGAAGTCCAAGTTCAGCCAAGCCGTAGTTCAGTCCTAATAGGAGGCGGGGTGGGAAGGGATGACATGTCAAAATAACTGAAAACAACAGATATTAGTGTCTGATCCATAGTTTTTGAGGTCGCTGAGATGAATGGTGACACTCCTGAAGACCTTTAATTAAGACCAAGTTTTACATGAACTGAGCATATTGCACAAATCTTTGAAAATCTGTGAGTCTAAATAGAACTACACCTTCCACTGCAAATCAAACCTTTTGTTATTTCATTGACTTTCCTTCCATAACTAAACTTCAAATTCTTGAAATTGGGTTTTATAAGGTCTTTTTTTTTTTTTTTGACATATGCATGCATACATAACGTACTGCTTATGTCTTCTTTCTGGAAACTTGTTTAAGCCATTTTGACCAACTGTTTGATATTATTTTGTCGATTTAAGAATACAGCTTTAAGACTAATAAAAGATGTATTTTCTATCTCCTCTCTATCGAGATTTTGTTTTCTATGAATTTCTAACGGAACCTCCATTTTTACCAACATTTTTGGCGCTCAGGTTACCTCAGACATGTCTTAGACTGATTACCCAGTTCAGGTTGCAAACTACTTCACCCGAATTAGGAGTTTGTTCTGATGTTATAGGCTATTTTCATAGCACTTGTTTTTTGAAGCCTTATGGCATTTGCATTGTTTTTTTGGTTAGCATTGTATTTCGTATATAGGGAGAATCCTCCTTTGTATCCTCCTTGATAAGCTCGAATCATAAACAGCTTATCCGATCAGTGGCCCTCGTCCTAACTTCTCTAGCTCTTCTTTCTCTCTGCCTTGTTTTCTTTTATCTTCTCGCGTAGTATAAATGGTATGATGAAAGGGAATTTTAAAAGGATGTTTTATGTGAATGTATTTTTAAATAGTTTTTGATTGATGGAAATATCCAGCTATTGAAACAAATCTGTTTTACAAATAACTTAGACGCTAGTTAAAGTAAAGTGGTGTTTGAATTTTACGCCTCTGTGGTATAAGGTAAAATTTTGATGTAAAATTATAGTGATCCTTAACTCCGTGGACTTTAGTCACTCCATCATCGCAGCCTTACCCATCACATAATTTTCAGAGAACTACTATTTACCCTCGTATTAGTCCCTAAATCATTCATAAACCAGCGAAATCTTCTGCAACAGATCATAAAGGCCCAACTAATTCAGCAGGCCATTCATAAACCCTGAACTTAGTTCCTAAACCGATAGTCAGTGTCAGAATAATCCCTCCCCTAAGTCAGCCATCATGCATAATGATTCTCTCTCTATCTTTACCCACCTCCATTCTCTCTCTCTCTCTCTCTCTCTCTCTCTCTCTCTCTCTCTCTCTCTCTCTCTCTCTCTTACTCGGAATCCATCAGCAAGGCTAAACCTTTTGGCCCAAGCCAACATGCTTGTTCAAACCTCTTTTCTTCGCCGGACACCTCATAAGCTTCCCATAACAATCTATTTTCATCACAGTCTCCCACCCTGTGATTACCAGGATCCCGTTTTCTTTTGAAGTCCCGTCTTCCCGTCTTTTATCATTCCAAGGTTGCCACACCTCTCTTTACGGCTTGGCATAATTATCCGAACAATAGTTTTGAGTCTAAAGGATCCTGGTTATTTTTTTATTTCTTTCTACCATGTGAATTAATGAATCAACAGAGTAAGTCTTTATGGAACAAAGGAAGAAACTTGTGAATAATTAGGGACATATGTGTTATATTATGTTGTTTAGGTGTGCCAGCATTGAAGGTTCTTACAAAAAAAACTGAGTTGGATAGTGTTGAATATTTTAATGGTTATTATTTGCATAATTATTGACTTAGCATATTGGATGGTATTGTTCACTATGGTTAGTGTGTATTCAGCAAAGTTTCTCATTACGCGAGCTATATTTTATGGGATAATCAACCAGCTGGTCATTACTGTTAAGTTGCCTAAATTGAAGACGGGGGACGACAAACTATACTTTATTGAAATCGGTGGGGACGAAAGGCGAGAGGAAGAAAGGGAGGCGATGCCTGTTGAGCTGGAAATTTATTATCTTCTGCCGAAAATGATACCCCAGGGCGCCAAGAATTTACCACAATCGAAGCCGACGCAAAACACAAAGTGGACTTTGCTTCGACCCGGGAGAAAATTGCGTTAACCAGTCGGCGAGGTTTTGACAGTCTTGCAAATTGTCCATTTTAGGTCGTCACCTTGTTGGCGGCTCCTGTCACCTTCGGGACTAGTTAATGAGCGTGAAACGATTCAGATAAATTACGTTTGTGAAATGTTGTTACTTTCATTGCAATTGGTTACTTTTATTTAAAAATTCATTTCAATACTTCACTGATATATTATTGTTTATTCATTACCGTATTTATTTTGTTCTTTGTTGACATGTATTATTTTCTATTGACTACCTTTTACTAGGTCTAGTTTTTCCTTAGTAAGTACAGTAACCCAGCAACGTATCGGGCGCCTGTACTGAACAGCTTATATCATTATAACGGTTTTTTAAGAAATGAAAGATGCATTTGAATTTTGGCTAGGAATTACATGAATTTTACTGTTAGGTGTAGGATATCATTAACGTACAAGTGTATTCTTTACCGTTAGGTGTTTGTTGATTATCGGAATATTACTTATTAGCAGACCAAACCAATGAAGCATTTGATTTTTTGAAGGACTGTCGTAAGTATTTCTTGTTTGGAGCAGGAAATAAAGTTTATCCAGGTTGTTGGTGTTACTTTTAAGTGATGAAGAAATGGATATTTTGTAAACATTGTGGCATAGTTAAAAGTCATTTACAGGTCTTCCACAATTTATACGGTGCAGTCGTTTCTTTTAAACCTGTAATAGTAGTGCGTCCTATTTTTTTATGGCCATGGGATATGCCTATTTTTACATAACTTTGCAGTAAAACACTCATCAATACTCATAAGTACATGTAAGTAGTATTATACTATATGAAAATATACATTTCTCAAATTTTTAAAACATACTCTGGAGAGAGAGAGAGAGAGAGAGAGAGAGAGAGAGAGAGAGAGAGAGAGAGAGAGAGAGAGAGAGAGAGATTATTTTTGTGAACAGAGAAAAAAAAAACCGAAGTTAATTCTGGGAACAAGTCTAATGTGCATTACTGTTTTTTCTTTCTTTTCTTTTCTTTATACTGTGCTCTGCATTTTTTTTTATATAGATAGAGAGAGCAGACATTTGCAGACATCAGCTTCATGAATTCAGTGTGCCAAATGTTTGCTTTACTATGTCTTGCCTTGAAAATGTTCGCATTTGGGTCCATTTTTCTCCCCATGGTAATCGAACTGTTATCTCTCCTTATGTCTAGAGGTCGATATTTTTCCTCTGTCAGACTCATTAGGCGTTCATCTACGCTTCATGGTGCTGTTCATTTGAATGTTCATGTTCATCTGTCTGGCCAAATCGCCAAGTGTTTTTCGGTGTCTGTCTGTGAGTATGTTCATCTCTCCATCTCGATATGCTTCCATCACTCTGTATGTAAATGGGGCTCCTCCCACCATATGTGCATGAGAAAGGAAGCGGGCCATTCGTATGCAACTAAATGGCGGGGAAAAAGATTTCCCTATAAATCATCGCTTAACCTCCTGCTATGTTTTGATCATCGCCATCACTAAAATACCAATTACACAGAAATCTTGTAAACTGAAACGAACACCTCGTCTTTGTCCGCTGGTCCTTCATAACTCGCCGAAAATTTATGAAGTCACAAAACCTTGAATGCAGGATTGGCTTTGCGCTGACTGGCTAAAAGCCATTATCGACCTTACGGCATGATGCCTCAAGGCCTGATTTCCATGATGAAGTGTTGGCTGCTCGTGAGCTTTATGACCACCTTCCCTAAGGCTCGTAATAGCATGCCTCGTCAGCGTAGGTTAAGGAAGGTGATAACTTGGACGCCTGAATCTCGCCAAAAATGTGATCGGCAGGACGTCATCCCTCGCATGCAACGGCCTTTGATGGTTTATCTCAATTGCACCTGTGTTCTCCTGCCTAGTCGGCGCTGCTTATTGATCTCGGTGAAACAATGGCGTCGGAAACATCTTATTAAAACACCGAGAGCTGAAAACACCAATTATTTCACTCTTATTCTCTAAAAGAGCTATACTCGTAGTCATCACAATAAGAATGTAAAGTTGCCTATATTGAATTAGCATTAAAAACAGCAGATAT
Source organism: Macrobrachium nipponense (assembly GCF_015104395.2). Taxonomy (NCBI): domain Eukaryota; kingdom Metazoa; phylum Arthropoda; class Malacostraca; order Decapoda; family Palaemonidae; genus Macrobrachium; species Macrobrachium nipponense. The sequence goes on from NC_061104.1 coordinate 10,071,076, forward strand.
TGTTGTTTGTATAAGTGCACGCGTTTGAGAGAGAGAGAGAGAGAGAGAGAGAGAGAGAGAGACAACCAGTTTATCCGCTATATGTTTAGTAAAACACATTCAATTTAATTTGCATCACAACAGAGTTGGTGTAGTTCCAACAAAACCCATTTTTATTGTAGGGCTTCGTCTCGCCTTTTTATCCACTGGTCATGGCTGCAGAGATATAATGTCGAAGGAGGAGGTGGAGGAGGAGGAGGAGGAGGGAGAAGAAGGAAGGAGGGGAAGACGCTTGGCGCGAAGTCCTCTGATTCACTAAACCATAAGGCTTTAAAGATTTTCGGTGCCGGAGACATTACCATAACTAATTGATCGCTCTTCATATCGCCTGGGGGTTAACCTCACCATTACGGATGGTGTAACGAGGCCGTCTCTTCTCACGGGTTTAACACCTGTATCTTAAGTTGCATCGGCGATTGCCGTAACACCTTGATGCGATAGGATGTCCCGTGGCTTTCTACGTACACGATTCTAAGACCGAGATGAAAATACAGCGGCAGCATCCAGTAAACACTAGAATATCGCTTGCCTTGGGCTTATCCCTTCCCTGGTATTGTAGACTGAAAGATGCCTCCTTATCATACGCGTCCCTCGCAGCAGGGCCTAACAGGAGCCTAATGAAGTGGGGGATCTTCGCCCTCATCGCCGTGGCGGATGAGGCTCAATATCGCTCGGGCTTAAGCCCGCGTCGTAGTACGGTGTCAGCGGCAGCAGGGCGATCTGAGAATGTTTGTTTTTCAGGGAGACAGCTTACAATTACCGGGACATAATTAGAGGGACAGTACCCACGGGGCCCTTCGCTGTTTTCACCTACAGGAACGCAGAGCCACCCGAGCTGTCTTCACTTCCAAGATTACGGCATCCACGCCCATCTGGCCTCACTTGATCAGCCCGGGTCTAAATCGATTACTGCACCTCCAGGGCCTCCTCCTCCTCCTCCTCTCACCCTCCTCTTCTTCTTAGGGACGGAGCCAACGCTGCAAGTTATCTATCTGGGGTCGTCTTTTGTAACGAGGGGCACGGTGAGCGTAAAGCGTTCGGAAAACTGTTATCCGTTGATTGATTGATTGATTGATTGCTGTAAATTGTCGTTACAACAGTTATGGGCGTCGACACCGGAAATAGATTATTTTCTTAAATGATTAATTTGTATAAAGGCGGAGATGTTCCTCGCGTGATAGGATTTTATAACCTCTACATAACTATGATGACTCAAACGTCATTGAAATTGGGAGCCTTTTATGCTGTGAAACATTTACCCCCTTCATCTTTGATCAAAGCAATACTTAAAATGTTTCTAGAGTATAGGTAATACTTATAATATAAGGTGGATTTTTGGAACTTGTTCCTAACTGAAGGGTCTCGTTGTATGGAATACATCAGTGAAGCCTAAGGTTGCATAAATGAGATTATAAGGGGCACTGTATATGTTTTATTGGTTATTCCCATAACTGTAGAGTCTACCATGTAGGAATTATGTTATTCTTACACATATTACTCTATGTTGTATTCCTACACATATTGCTATTAGTTGGGGTAAATTACTCAGATAGTGTCGAAGATAAGGCTTCGTAATTGGAAACACAATTGGACCAGAGTAGAGAAATACGTATCAAGGTGTCAATCACAGCGGGGGCTCTTCGCGCCCCCTCCCCCCTCCCCCCCTCCCGTTCCCAATCGGGAGCCAAAGAGAAATGACAGAATCCTGTGACTAGATGTTATTTTTATGGGTGTTAGGGGATGGGGGGGGATGGGGGGCCATTATACATCGAGTTGAGGTCAAATGCACCTAGTGCATGAGGCTTCCATCTGTATGATAAGGATTTCCATAATGAAAAGTGTCAGAACTAATTTTGCCCATATCATGGGTTGGTTATACCTTTGTGGGGATATATGTTATTTATGAGTGTGGAACACTGTCAGTATTAGTTATTATTATTATTATTATTATTATTATTATTATTATTATTATTATTATTATTATTATTATTTTATTATTATTATTATAATGGTTGCTTACAGTAAGACGTTAGCGTTTCATCCTGTTGACATTGGACACGATCACAACGAACACGATGGAGTCTTTTATTGTTATTCGATATCTTCGTCTTTATTTATCACCTGTTGTGACTATTTTTCTTTGCCTCGTTGCTTATCACCTAGGATGCTACAATATGGGCAGAGATGGAGATTAAGAGTAGTATTTATGTACTGCAAAGATGTGGTACCTCCTTCTTTTATACCTGATATTATACCAGTTGGCGCAATTTGCTTAATTTTGTTTTTAATTCCAACTAGGCAGTGTGTTAGCATATATATGTTTGTGTATATATATTATATATATATATATATATATATATATATATATATATATTATATATACACACACACACGTATAAGGGGATATCTGTAATATGTTTCCTAATTGAAATTCAGGTAACTCCAAGTGTGAGAGATTTTAATTATGAAATTACACACAATTTTATTTTTGTGCTTTCAAAGTTCAAGGTAACCTGGAGCCGGAAAAATTATCTCTGCATGAAATGACTTGTCTAATTCTTCGTACGATTTTTTTAACTGAATAGTAAATCTTTGTCTAGTTCTTCGTAAGCTTTTTTGAACTTAATAGTAAATCTTTGATAATATAAATGATATTTGTTTAAAGTATTTTTTATACACATAATATATATTATATATACATAGCTATATATATATACATATAACGTTTATGCCTTTAAGAGAATTTAATGTAAATTTCAATTTTATTCTGTTCAAACAAGTACGGAGACAAAATTCCTGCCGTAGGCCAAGACGAGCTGGTGAGGGGAATTAAATAAAAAAGTTTCAGATGCCCATAGCAATCAACTTACCATGCGGTCCTGGCCTTGCCGTGCACTTGACCGGGTCAAAGACAGTGTGCCAAAGGTCCAAATGTGCGCTCACAGAAAATGGGGTATCGAGCAGAGTCAGGTTGCAGATCCAATTGCATCTTCCCCTTTGACTCCGCTCCTCCTCCCCCCCCCCCCTCCCCCCCCTCTTGAACTACAATAAAGACGGGACTCCGACAAAAGTAGCATGCCCAGATCAGATGTTATTTTTTTTTTTCTTATTTCATTTTCGTTTTCAAAGTGCAAATTTTTTGTGTTAGGCCTGACTTCATTATTGCAGTGCATTAGTTTAACCTGTAATTGTGTTTCCAGTGTCGCAAATCGAGATATCTGGGGACCTTACTTCACCTCTGGAATTTTCCTTTGATTGTGCTTTTTCTTCCGACAAGTACTTTCGTGCATTCTCAATTGCAGACGGAGTCTCTTGCTCTGCAACTTAAATCTACAGTGCCCTTAAAATAGATCTCTCGTTATTCTTCAGTTATTTTCGCTGTTACCATAATTTAGTTATTTTTCAGGACCATGTTTACATACCTATTTCATTTCCCATTCTTCTGATGTTTCTTTAATGTAAATAAATGTGATGTTAAAGTGGACCTAAGTGTTTTATCTGCAACATTCCCCTGTTGAGTAAAGCCTTCAGCTAATTTTTTTTCTTATGTTTTGCCTGCCCACAATTAACAGTTAGATACGTAAAATCATGGTAAGTATGTCATTTTCCTTAGTAAACTCACAAAGGTAACTTCCCTGATTAGAATTTAGAGTCCCCTCACAGGTAAACACGTATATAATATATATATATATATATATATATATATATATATATATATATATACATATATCTATATATATATATAGTATAATATATATATATAGATATAGATATATAATATATATATATCGTGCGTGTATGTGTGTGTCATGTGCAACGATACATGTACTCCTACTTATTTACATGATTGCATGCATCAATAATTATATATTTATCATCATAATAGCAATCTTATCACGAACAACAAATGAAAATGATACCTCCATAAACCACATCTATTCCAAGACTTCATAAAAACATTCACCGGTAGCATACAAACACGGGGTTGCCTTAATGAAAGAGTATCCCAGACACCCAATTTGTTTACGTCGCTGAGATGTCTCATTCAACAAAGGTATGTGAATAAAACGCCAACATTTGCCCTGCTGTGACTTCCGTGTGTCGACTTATCAATCGCGTAATTGCAGGATGTACCGCTGCTGTTAGCTAAGTGGTTCAGTCTCACACCTGTGTGTTTGATGAGATGGATTAGGTATTAAGTCTGTACATATATCATTATATATATATATATATATATATAATAATATATATATATATATATATATAATATTATACAATATCTATAATTTGTATCTATATATAGATATATATATATATATATTATAATATATAATATAATTTGTATATATATATATATATATATATATATAGTATATCTATATATATATAAGATAAATATCATAAATTAATATATTATATATTATAATATATATATATATATATATATATATGTATATAGTTCATCATTGTCCCCCAGAAAATACTCAAGTTTCATAGTCCTGATCCCACCTCTCTCTCTCTCTCTCTCTCTCTCTCTCTCTCTCTCTCTCTCTCTCTCTCTCTCTCAATCTCTCTCAATCTCTCTCTCTCTACTTAATTTTGACTTGCTGATTATGCCATTTTGTGTTGATTTTAGACTGTTAAAATAATGAAATTGGTATTTTAAATTTACTGTTATCGTCATTGTTTGAAAAACAGCACTTTTTATCGTGTTAATTTATCAAGCAAATTTTAAGATGCCTCCTATGTACCTATACATGTATGACTGAGACGTCAGGAGTTAAGCAAGCTCCTGTATGGATACACGTTGCATTTTATAAGTTTAACCATCATTTTTCATAAAAAGAATTTAAGAAAGCATGCTTGCAATATAGAGAAACGCTACGCGTTTAGATGTCTGCTTACTGCCATGAAATTAAATGTAACAAAGATAAGACAATGATAATACCCTCATTTCAAAGTTGAATATGATTGCCACACAGTGATAAGTCCATCTTCTCTGGGTACAGTAAATTTTCACTAACCAAAACCAATTTCACTTAAGCTGAAAATTAAGTATGTATATAACTGCTTCAACATCTTTTCCCTGATCTGTTTCTCAGCTAATTCTCCTAAGATTATATTCCCAACCCTATGTTTCTTACATATAAAGCATACGAACATTCTAATTCGATGAAGATTCAGTCAGCAAGACTTCCAGCTGCATCATATTGCTGCATGATTCCTTAAAGAATCCGGGGTTGAAATGGCCACTTTACTATGCCATCTTTGCATTAGAATCATAATTCTTTAACAATATTTTCCTTTGGGATATATCCACCTTATCATTCAGTTTCAGAGACGAAGCGAGTAAATCCACTAACTCATCAAAGTATTAATCCAATGCCTTAACTCTTGGATATAGTGGAACTTAAATCTTTGCTCAGATTTTACTTTTCAAATGCCTTAAAACCAAATTTACCTGTTTATGTTACCATCACATCTTAGGAAAGATCTACTAGGGATCTTCTTTGCTATCGTAGCTGATGTTCACTCTTAATATTTCGAGTGTTTAAATTTCTGTCCACTTTCCCTAAAGGCTTAACGCAACTTCTCTAAATTTATTCTAAATTTTTATCGAATTAGTGTGGGATTCTGTATTGTTCCGGTTTTCTCCAAAGTATGTAGTTTTAATTTAGAGTAACTTGATTTCCTTTGCGATTAGTCTTAACTTATGTCTACCAGCTTTCTTTCTTTCTTTTGTGAAGAATCAAGAATAGAACTTAGGAAACCTCCTCTGTCGACGTTTTCAGTATAAATTATAAAACTAAATGATGGTAATGAAACTACGAAATGTATGCAGTTTTATATGAATTATATGATCTAATTTACAAGGGATTCATAAGTGATGCTGAGAAGTAAAGCGTAGAACTAAAGCATTTTCATGCCAGTGATTCGTATACAAGAAGGGAATAAGTAATTGTTGGCATGAAACATTTAGAAATGACGGATATCAAGTTTTATAACGGGAGAAGAAACACTCTTTCAGCACATGCAATAGAAAAAAATTCTGTTAGCATTGAATTCCAAGCTAACCAGTTACCGGTTGAATATGTAATGTTTTACAAAAATCTGTATACGTAGAAACGTAAGAGGGGAAATTGCATATTAGCAGTAACAGACGATAATTGGTAGGAATTCGTACAAGAAGTCCATTGTGGTATTTTCTCAGCAATGACTTGCATGTGCTTTCTTCCTGTAACATCTATTCATTTTAACTCGTATATGTTTTGCCTACGAATCTCACACCTGCCGCAATAATATCGACACGACACGAGCGTTAAAGACATTTGCTTCCTGTTTATCTGTTTGCATAATCTACTTGGCTAATTAAGGTGGAACAAAGGTTTGAACTCGAATCCAAAAATAAGCCATCACTATTTTGCTGTTTGTTGTATTTTGTTATGATATGTCTACGAGGGATTAGCTTTCATCCTCATAGTATATTGAGACTTTAAATTCAAACAAACCTTATATTGTAATACATAAACCGAAAAGAAAACTTGGCGTTGTGTTGGATTCAAAAATTGAAATAAAAATGGTTGAGGATATTATAATTAAAAAATTCCTTGTAATCCCCAATCTCTCTCTCTCTCTCTCTCTCTCTCTCTCTCTCTCTCTCTCTCTCTCTCTCTCTGCCCTAAGTGTCGCAAAATGTACAAAGCAGATTCAGTGAAAATACTGTCCACTAGTATATGGTTGTGATCTACGCTTTCAGTTCTTTTTTGTCTTTTAGTTGTAATTACGAGTTTGCATATCATGACTACAAATGAAAAAATACTGAGAAATCAGAAATATCCTTCTTATTAACTGTATTAATTTATTTTTTATTTTACCAGAAGGAAAAAAGGCAAATATAGATTGTGTTAGAATTTAAAACTTAAGCAAAATAGTAACTAAATATGTAACGTTCTTGGACACAAAACGTCTATTTACTAATAAGCAGATTCTGGATGATAACCACAACCTCTCTCTCTCTCTCTCTCTCTCTCTCTCTCTCTCTCTCTCTCTCTCTCTCTTGCAAAACAATGCAAAGGCTTAGTCACATGTACTTGCAATGTCAACATAAGTACCAACAGCCCGTGGTGCAACAGTGACGATAACCTACCAGTGTAACTTATCTTTTAGCAACGTTAATTAGCATATTTTCATTCGGGAGTTTTGCGTTATGTTTGAATTTATTTTCGTCAGATCCCATTAACAACATTTTACACAGTTGTCATCTTGTCGTATATAAATAATAACAGTTCCGCTAAGCGTGAGTGTAATTTATGCCTTTGAATTGTTTCACACATATGCAGTCTATGTTGCCGGTAACTATCGCCCTGTTTTTCAGGAAGGTGATTTTATAAAATGCAGTGTTTTATTAATTGACAGCTTGTTTATCATTGATAAACCCATTAGCATGTTATCCTTTTAACAATTGATTTTTGCAAAAATTCCATTAAATTCAAATAAAGTCCCACTGCATACTTTTAATCTCTTATCGAATATTTAAACCAAAACTAACAAGTATTACAGGCATCCATAATTTTCTCAACCAGATTTTGTGTTCTATTTTATGAATGCGAGGTGTGCATGTATTAATTAAGTATATATGGAATAAAGGAAGGCTTCGAGAGAAATTTATTTACGTTTTACCTATATTACAGTCATATACTTGTAGGTATATATATATCTATATATATATATATATATATAGATATATATATATATATATACGTATATATATACATACCAACACACGCTCATGCCATCGTCAATGTTGTGACCTCAGTTTGCAGAAATCAGTTCATAAATCTTTCCATCTCTCTCTCTCCTCTCCATGTTCTTCATTCTCTCTCTCTCTCTCTCTCTCTCTCTCTCTCTCTGAATCCAGTGGTACGGACGGTACCGTCTTCTTACTCCCTCTCGCATTCTTGCTCGAGAGCCTTTTGGTATCTCATATATCATGGTGGTGTGTGGAGGACTGGCGTCCCTTCTTCCGAAGCAGCACCCCAATTATAGAGTATAATAGAGACCCATTAATTCTACATAACAATCCCCGAAGTAAACCAGTATGCCCGTCCTCACCCACACACGCCGGGCCCTTGTAACCCCTTAAGAGTCAATGGTCACTCTTTAATAATCCTTGTTGCTAGGATTATGGATTAGTATTATGGATTACCCTTGTGAGAGTTGCGCCAGCACCTCATAAACTCCGCATACTTTTCGGGGCCCCGATTCAAGATTTCACAAAGAGGGAAAACGTTGGCCTGGACTTGAGAGGAGAGCTTTTGCGCGCTCTTGTTTGAGTGTGGTGTCATCGGTCTTGGTTTAGGTTCTTTTTAGAGTTTTCAGGTGGATAATATTTTCATAAGATACGAGAATGTGGTTATATATATATATATATATATATATATATATATATATAGATATATATATATATATATATGGGTGGGTATGTGTGTTTGCATAGGCGCGCGCGCCAGAGAGAGGGAAGAGAGAGAGAGAACGAATGATTTTCGGTCCCCTTCCCGATGACTTCTTAATTAAAAAAAGGTTACGGATAAAAAACGGAACGTTTAGATTAGTGTAGCTTTCGAAGGTCACTGTTACCTATTTTTTTATATATAAGAAAAATTATGATGTATCAACTCAAGGACGCCTTGACTTACGCCGAAGCGTTGCCAATAACGTCAGATCTGTAGTTGCCTTTTCTACAAAATGTTCTCTGTCAGACTGCGCAAACGATACCTGGATATGCTTGAGAACAAGAATCGGTCATGAGGATCACCTTCAGTCGTTCTTCAAAGCGTCGCACATATGGGTGGGTCATTTCATAGCATATTACTCCCACGGCGGTAATTATTCGACATAATTTTCGGACGCGCTTCCTTGAGAAATGCCTTGTTTGACAACCAGAGTGTTAAATATTCAATTTCCCCTCGTAAATAAAACCTGGCAAAGCCCTGCTGCTGCGTGACTGGTCGGGTGGAACGATCTCTCGCATGCATCCCACACGAACCATTTACATGCAGAAGGATCTCCAGCAATCCATTTCCATCATTTTCTCAGAGCTCCAAGGACATCTATCGGAGAGGAAAATAACTTATCGGGGCACAGAGACAGACACTTTAGCCGATTCTTCTGTTAGGAACCGGGAATCTCATTCCATTCCTGAACGGAAAATATCCGAAGAGGTACTTTTGGCGAAGAGGGAACTCGGAGAAGAGGTGCGCACCCGACAGGTATGGAGACGGCTCGGGTAATCATCTACATACAAGTTAGCGCCGCTCTGGACTGAAATCAAGCGAGGCGTTTTCGCTGCGATGGGAGATTTCGGCGATAGCGCCTATCTTACGAGGTGTCGAGTTCGCAGCCCCGTCCCAGGGCTGTGATTATGCTTCAACGTAACGTACATATTGCCCATCGGAGAGCGTCACTAGGCTCCTTTTCTCGCCGCGCGGTCAGAGCGAAATTGTATCCGTGTCGGGTGCCAAGTTGATGTATGTCCCTCCAGACTCGCTCCGTTGTCAGGAGGGGATGGGCCATATTTATATATTTAGTGATCTCCTTTCGTCTGCCCATGTATGCGTAAGGCCTCGGGAGTCTTGAATTGTTTTGGTAAGATTCAGGTTTTGTTGCAGTATAGTCTTTCTTTCGCTGTGCCAATTGTGCAGACCACATACATAAATTAATAAAACTGATGCATATATAACATCGCTTCTTCTCCACGTATGTGGCATATTTATATGTACTCAACTGGGATGTGATTATATATATATATATATATATATATATATATATATATATATATATATTATATATTATATATATATATATATATATATATATATATATATATATAACATACAAGTATGTACATATATGATTGTATATATGTATGTATATATACGTGTGTGTATATATACATTTATATCTATATATATTATTCCCTCCTACCCAGGGTTCCTCGACTCTTCCCTTAGCACCCCTCTGCCAAAGGGTGCATTCTGTCATATGTTAAACCGTTGACGCTTCTCCATGCAGCAATGAGCAGGTTTCACCGCTTATTGCTACTACGGTGGCAGCGCTTAGAACATGGGCGGAATTGATATATGTAGATGCCATAGGCATTAAAGAGAGACTTACGGTATTCACACCCATTGACTATGCCTTTCTGTGCCTTTGTATGTGGTGCTTTGCCACGTTTTGTTGCAGTTGCTTACTATGATGTTTGAAAATATGGAAGAAATTTCAAGGTTTAATGGTCGCCCGTGCGCTGTAGAGGCCATTGTGTAGTCGTACAGTGCCTAAGAGACTGAGCATAATATACTCATGATCAGCACCCATTCTCCACCCAAGTTTAGACTATTGAGATCCCAGCAGTATCTGCTGAAGACTATGCAGGTAGACCTGTGGCTCTTAACCCAACATCCCTAGTACAAAGAGAGCAAGGTCATGTTTGCCATTGAAATCAAACCATGAACGTGGCTGGAACCCAATACCACCAACCTGTGAAGTCCAGGTGAAATTAACTGAAGTACCACAAGCATTTATGAAAAATCCAGTTAATTTTCCTGAATGCTAAAATTGAAAATAATAGCTATGAATATAACAGTTATGAATATATTTACGTTTTTGAATCAGCAATGTGGATGTAGTGCCTTGACTGTAAGATAATGGGAGAGCTAAGGACACTGAAATTTAAAAAGGAGATAAATTACAGGATGAGAGAACATCTTAGGGAAAACCTGATAGTCTATTTGATTGGCCTAAGTAAGGTAGAATAGAACCAGTCGTCTGAAGTAGAAATGGAGGTAAGGACATTTTACTCATGAGTTCCCGAATGTTGTAAATTTAACTATACTCTGTTTTTTTTCATCTGTCCATCCGCCTGTGGTGTTTTTGTATGGTAACACTGCGTCCCCGGGCTTTAGATAGTTACATTCAACGATTATAATAATATCATATTTCGTATATTAACGGTGTAATTCGCATACAGTAAATTATTAAAACACTTTTCAGTTGCAAATGTACACCCAGATATACTTTATTTACCTAAAACTTACAAATAGCGTAACTATCTAAAGCCCGGGACGCAGTGTTACCATACAAAAACACCACAGGCGGATGGACAGATGAAAAAAAATAGAGTATAGATCCTTGTAAAAAAGGGTCCAGTGTACAGTCCTAAGCTGCCTATTTATAATAATAATAATAATAATAATAATAGAATGGTTCTGCATTGCTAATCATTCTTGGCTCAGCAATTAAAAGATGATTAGTTGTTTTCTGGGGGATGGCATATTTGTCAAAGAATATTATCATTATGATGATGGAAGTTATGATGATATTTTTTATTACTGAAGAGTAATAATCTCAAAATTTACCTGTCTTTATTACTTATCAAAATCTCTACTGAGAACTTCAAAAGCCCTGTTAGCTATTGATCACTGATACGAAACTTAAGAAACAGAGGGTGCATCTTAATGTGAAGCTAAAATTATCATTATCATTATTTGCTTATTATCCTTGTTTCCTGAGAGCATATCTAAACTGAACGCCATAGTTTGACATACATGTCTCGGAATACCATCATTCCAATCCAGCCCGGTGATATCAGTGAATGGGAGACCATGAAATTGCTGGTCGATTCTTTGTCGAGTGAGGGTCTCGTAACTTTCTGATTCACATTAGCAATTTGCAGGACTGTGAAAGCTCTGAACATTGTCGTTGTCTCCATAAAGAACGTCTTTATCTTTTCCCAGATTGTATGATTGTCGAGCATGGATGTTTTGAGATTGTATGGAGCCTGTCTGATTTTTTCATTTACAGTATAAATATTTTTTTTTTTTTAGTGTTTGTACGATTTTATGGCTAACAATTTTGTTTAGTTCCCCCGTGATGCTCATTAATGTAACTTCTTTAGAAATTCTGAAAAATGAAGAGAGCATCCTCTATCTAGAGGCTCACCCACCAAACGGGGAGAGGCGTGTGTGTGTTGTATATATATATATATATATATATATATATATATATATATAATATTGTATCTCGAAGTATGTGTCACGTTCATATCATAATTAAGATCCATGTATAGTGTATATATATATATATATATATATATATATATATCAACCTTGATTATAACCAACCATATTTTCCAGAGCATCTTTTTATGGAGGAACTACCTGAAGAAAACCAGAAAGTTTATTCGCACATATTTGTCACATTTCATCCTCTGTTTTTTTGTAATGATCCATTTTTACATGCCTTGCTATTAGAGCACCCTAAACCTCTTGAATGATAAACACACGGCGATTACAGTTGAAAACCCCCTAACGATCTGGAAATAACAACATAATTACCTTCATTAAAGCAGTAAGGGCACCGAAAGCTATTCATCAGCGGATCGGGGCCTTCGGGTTAAGTGTTTTGACAATTGAGTCCCTTATATTCGAACAGAATAAGTGGCCAATGGAGGCTTTGTTATTCTAATGCCTCCCCTTTTCAAAGGTGCCGGATGATTATCGTTCTCCTTTTCGCTAATGAAAGGGACTCAAGCGATGGGGTCGAACCGTCGGGGAAGAACCGATGGGGCCCTGGAGAACTGAGGATGACCGGGAGAGAGAGAGGATGGAGGAATGAGCACGGAAGGGACGGAGGGGAGGGAAGGGGAGAGAAGGGACGAAGGGGAGGGAAGGGACACAAAACGAAGGGAAGAGAATAGTGTCCGGGTGGTTAGGTAATTACGCCAAGAGGTATCATAAAGTGAAAGAATTTCAAAGGAAGGTTATAGATATTAGAGGAGATGAAAGGGTGGGCTGTTCTGCGAGACCCTTTTCCTATCATCATTAATAAAAGATGGGGCCTTTGAACGACTGTTGATCTAGTTCTCACACTCCTTACCTTTTTGTCATCAGCAGTCTTAAACAGGCTGTTATGTGACCATTATGTGACCATGCATGTGTATTAGCATGAATAACGGAAGAATTTGAATAAGGGAAGTTTGTTGTTTTTGTCTTTACCAGCAACATGATTGTTAGCTTTGAAAATAAGAAAGTACACCTTGTAGGTGATAAAGCCCTTGTTGCAGACTGACCAATAAGGTAATGAAGTTAGTAAAGTATGAAGCTGAACTCTAACAATGTCAATCATGGTTCCGATTACCATCCGAAGATACCTCGTTGAGCCATTTACCATAAACTGTATTTCAGTAGAGAATTTATGCTTTGGTATTCAACCCTTTGAGATTCTGATGACACTCACAGCAGTCACAGCAAGGTCTGTGCTTGTTGAATAACCATGTGGTAACTGTTTTTTGCTGATCTTCAGCAATTCATATTCCGATACTTGTCACCCAGACAAGTATCAGAGGTCTTTCTGTCCCTTAAATACAAAATCTGTGGGGCATTGATATTATATATAATATAATATATATATATATATATATAGATATATATATATATATATATATATCATATATATATATATATATAGCCTATTGAAAATTACTGTTGATCAGGCGATAGTTAGTGGTAATACTTGATCGCAGACGCTCTAGAAGTGCCAGTGAATTAGGAATCTAAGGTTCTGTATCCCAGGGCAGATGAGCCCATAGTGGGAGGGTAAGAACTGTCTGGGTATGAAAGGCTGCTGAGGGTATTTGATGCGCGGAGGACTACCACAGTAGTGATAGGCAGTGGAACAACTTGGACATCGCTTTCCTAGAGTGACAGTGGTTTGGGATAAAGACAGAATGTACCTCTAGGCAGAAGAGCGCCGAGTTAAGGTTGTGGACCTCTTGGTCTGAGGAAATGTATCACAGTTAGCAAATGGGTACTTTTTTTTTTTTTTTTTTTTTTTGAGAGAGAGAGAAGAACGATAATATCAATTTCACTACTCGGTGCACTGTGTAGGGTAATCAGTGGCCGGATAATATCAATTTCACTACTCGGTGTTGTGTGGGTAATCAGTGGCCGATGATATCATGATTGCAGTCCCATACTTTGCGCTGGCATTGTGAAAACGCGGAAAAAATTGATTTTTAAATCATTATATATTTTTTATATAATATATAATTTATCTATATATATATATATCTCATTTAATATAATAATATATATATATAGAATATATGACATGAGGTTCACACTGAGACACTTTGGCAAGATGGTGATGGTTTGACCCCGTCCTTCTGCCCACAAGTCGCCCCAGGTGTGACTGGGAACCAGCGTCAGTTGAAGTAAAGAAGAGCTTAGCTCCAGCAACCTTGTCCTAGTCATGATGATAATCATAAATATGTCCCTTCAGGCTCCACCTCCTTAGGGGGAAAAGGCCTGCAATCAAAGAAACATGCAGTAAGGAAATAGTCCAGTTTACGAGGTACTGACATCATTTCATGGTTCTCATTTGGATTGATCGTGTCGGTTGGTCTAACCGAGTACATAGGTCCATACCAGGTCTTTTTTTTCGACACCTTACCCTAATTACAGGTAGCCACTGGGTAAAGATCGTGCCTGCAAAAGCTGGGTTATGCAATCCAACCAAAATTGGTGACTGAAAGTCTTGAAAAATCCTACGGGAACTACACTTCCTCATTAAGCATCCGGCGTTAATTAGCGTTGGTTGTTTTGTAGGTTGATTATGCTGGCCCTGTGCCAGCATGGAATCTTGCTCGAGCGAGCAACATAATACGTTTTATTTCACCCGTAAACAATCGACTTTGTTTTTATGTCAAATCAGACCTTTATTAATCTTCAGTAACAGTTTCCAAATACAGGTTTATGGAAGTCAGTGCCCTCGATATAGAAATATGCCTGAATACATCAGGCTAGCTTTGAATATGTCAGGATTTTTGCCATGCTTACTTGAACGTACTTTTGTAATATATAAAAAGATTTTGGTTCGTCATTCACGTATACTCGTGTAATGGACTGGAAATTATGTTTTTTCATGTTTTGCATAACCTCCGGGCTTTTCGTTTATTTCGATAACTACGGGGAGTTCTACTGTTTTCGTTTGTTACTTGTGTTTATTAGTTACTTGTTAATCAATATCCATTTTTTAAGAATTTTGGATTTCCAGTGATCAGTTGTGCCATCTTTTACAGTAGTAAGTCATATTTGAGTGTTGTGAACCTGACGAAATGCGTTGTCATTTCTACGTAGAGTGAAAGTAAGGCAAAATACCAAGAAAATTTATTCACTCCGTCGTAAGTGTCATGCATCTTAGCGTGTTGTTCCTATAATTTTCAAGACGTGTGCCCGGTAGCGGTACCTACCATAAAAATGGCAGTAACTGAAGCGGTAAATGTCGATTTATTCATTGGAAGAACCTTAGCGGTGACAGGCTGGTTAAGGCAAAGAATTCAGCGCAGTGAATAATACGAATCTTGTCGAAACTGAGTATCTTTGGTGTATGACTAAACCGTAAGTGTAGCAAATAAAAAAAAGCTTATTTTTAGATCATTCGAATCCTTAAACATATGAGAAAATAAATTGATGGAGCTGCCAGATCGACTTGCTTTGACTTTCCGCAGCCTCTCTCAAAGCCACGTTTTCTTTGAAGCCCTCGAGCTAACAGAGGCTCCCAGCCATACGGGGAGGGACGCGTTTTCTTTTTCACTGCATAGGAAATCACGTCACAGCAGTTCAGGCATCGTCTCTCTCTCTCTCTCTCTCTCTCTCTCTCTCTCTCTCTCTCTCTCTCTCTCTCTCTCTCTCTCTCTCTGAGCTTTTGCACAGGAAATTTAGACCTGATTTAGTTTTTTCTGGTAACCCCTCTTTCCCTCATATCTATTATATATATAATATATATATATATATATTGTATATATGCATGTACTATAAGTTTATGTATGTGTGTGTGTTTATAAAGAACAGAGCATCAAGAATACTGGGAATTATCTAGTTTGTTTATACCAGCATTTCGGGATTCCCATCGTCAGGGCTACAGAATAAAACCTGCTTGGAAAACCAGTTTGTCAATCAGATATTTATTTACGTAATTTCATAGTCATCTATGAACAAAACACAATGTCGGGAAATATACCTATAAAAAATAATATAATACAAGAGGTATAAGCAGATTTATTGTTGAGAGGTTAGGTTAGGCTTGAAGTTTTATGGCCTTTGGAAAGCATATTTAAAGAGAGAGAGAGAGAGAGAGAGAGAGAGAGAGAGAGA
Organism: Macrobrachium nipponense; assembly: GCF_015104395.2. Taxonomy (NCBI): domain Eukaryota; kingdom Metazoa; phylum Arthropoda; class Malacostraca; order Decapoda; family Palaemonidae; genus Macrobrachium; species Macrobrachium nipponense. The sequence continues at coordinate 10,087,326 of NC_061104.1, forward strand.
GAGAGAGAGAGTGGGTGGAAGGGAAAGAGGGAGAGGTGAGTAATAGGCAGTTAGACAGTGTGTAATGGGTAATGGTATGGAAGACTACAGTTTCTTGAAGTAACGAGATTTTGAAAGAAGCTAAAAGCATTTTTATATCGTATTATATTGTATACACACATATACATATAGTATATTATATATATATATATATATATACATACATATATATATATATATATATATATATATATATATATACATATATATATATATGTATAATATATATATATATTATATATATATATATATATATATATATGTGTGTGTGTGTGTGTGTGTGTGTGTGTGTGGGTGGGTGGGTGAGTGGGTGGGGTTGTGAGTGTTGGGTGTGCGTACATTCGTGTGTGCGCACTTATATAATTGCCGCACCATATAGCAAATGAAACACTGAATGTAAATATTTCCATATCAGTTTCGTCTATATAACTAAGACAGGTTTCAGAATCAGCTTCATTTATAAATCGCGTTGGTTAGCATAAATGTTTTGTGAATGTGTGTGTTTGTATGTATGCATGAATTTATTCTAAATAGAGAACTTGAATTTGACAGAAATAAGACCTGTAGGTCGAAATTAGCTTTTATCTCCTTTGAAAGCTTAGTAGATCAGTCTTTGTCACCTCTGCAAGCCATAAGACGTCCTTGGAATCCTTGCCGGGGCAAGTGCACTTGTAATGTGTACTTCCTTTGTGATTAAGTTATTCCTAAATTAAAATAAATTCGATTTTTGAGAATGTACAGAAATCACGCTTGAGTTAGTAACTTTTTAAGCTCAAAAATATTAAGCCATAAGTTCACTTACGGTTGAATTGCCATTTACAAAGAGAAAAACTTGCATCAGAAGGGAATTTTATGAATTGATCTTTCTTCATGTTATAATCCTCTGGGTTAACATAGCATTCAAAGAGTTTCTGTTCCACTTTGCTTAATGAATCATCTTCATTTTATTTCCAGAACAGTATCGACCTTTTCCATTCATGGATGGGCAACAAAATTTTCGGTAAGTCCTAACTATTTTATCAGTCTGAAACTTTATGTAGAAAAATAACACTTAGGGAAAAATTGATTTATTATTCGATAACAAAAACGTAGCTTTGCTTGAATTGTTAACGATATCTATTTGTGTTCGTTGAGACAGCGTCGACTGTATAATAATATTAAATAGCCCTAGCTTTCACTATGAGGCTAAAAGATTGGTATTGAAGTTCAAGTGTATTGTCATCTATCGGCTACCTTTCTTTTACTATATTTTAATGGTAGTGTATAAAATGCAATTGTTTGTCTTCTTTATTTCACATTGATTTTAATTTTCATCATTGCTCATTTGTGACTGTTATCGTTATGATTTCTGGTTTTATTGTGGCAGGAAGCGAGAGAATTTACGAATATGTATCGAGAACCACATTTGCATGACGATACTTTATAATATATATTAAATCAGTCAGTCACTCGAAATGCAAATGAAATCAGTGTAGTCACGCGTCTGACCCCGTAATGAAAGCGTCGTCACCCAACAAATGAGATTTCTTTCATTGAAACTGACTAAAAGGCAGCAGAAAAGGCGTCTTTACGCTGAGAGTGGCTATCAGCAGAGCATATCAAAAAGACGCCCTCCACTCAACAATAAACTTAATCTAACGTTACACGAAGGAAAATTATTGCATGAAAGATGACTCGAGATTCTTTTCATGACTTAAGTGGAATGCTTTTCTTCTGCGAATCCAGCATGCTTTATTCTTTCTCACTTTGCTTTGAGAGAGAGAGAGTGTGTTTGTTAGACAGACATACAAATACAGAAGGTCAAAGCTTATATTCTTATGATATTTCTTTCCATTTCTTTCCTTAAGTTATTTATAAAGAGTACATCCTATTTCCTGAGCACTTAGCGCTCAAATTATATCCTCCAGAGAACCATGAGAGTTGTTCTAGTTGTAATTTTTTTTTATAATATCTGAACCGTATAGTATGCGATAATCAGTTGCCATATTTATTTTTATAAGATGATGCTATTGACCTAGGTAAGTTACAAGATTTTTTTTTTTTACAGACGCATTATTTATCTGTGCTGAGGCATTTCTTGATTATTTGTATACCTTTTTATTCTCTCCATTTTCACTTTTTTGTTTTGCTTCGTTCGAATATTTTCACCTCGAATGATAACGATAGAAGTAAATTTTGTAGAAGAGGAAGACGGTGGGTCTTCAGTTAGGAGGGGTCAATACCCCATAAATTCAAGACTTTAGGTAAACCAGAAATTAAGGTAATGTTAAGGAATTAAGATAGGGAAAACAAAGGATTATACCATGACGACAATTTTAGGGATTGGTCCGACGTAAATAGTGGATTTCATCAAGGTTATAATGGACATTGAAAAGAAAATCAAGGGTGTAAAGGAAAGGTAAACTACTGTATAATGGCATTATTACAGCCCTTCGGATAACTGATTCGTAAGATATTGTCTCCTGTATTGGGGTCAGGTGAATTAATGTTTTGTTTACCCAGCTTGGGTCTTGACAGGTGGTCCTTGAACTAAATGTAATAGTTCAAAGTGCTCCTGAAAAAAAGGGGGGGGGGCGTTTGCAAAGCGGATTGTGTTTAGGTTAATTTACCGTTTGCAAAGATAAAATTTCCTTCATTGATCTACTGAGGACGAAGGTCAGAAACGAATTACACTGTCATTTTTCTCCCAAAATCGAAGGTCAGGCCAAAATTCTTTATATATGCTGTATTTCTCTTCTTTGAATGAGGTTATGGAAGTAACCAGGAAACATCGAACATTATTAAAACTTGAATATTAGTAGTGCTAAAAATATATTTTACAGTAATGGATTAGTTCCAGAAAATATGGAAAGTTAACGAACGGTACATTTTTACTAGTAATTATAGCTGTATAACTAGCTACTTGGGTATTAAAAATTTAATCAAGGCTTTGGACACTGAAAACTCATGAAATCAGTTTCTAGCAAATTCCTAAGTGTTTTAGCATTTGAAAAGTTGTACACTGAAAAATAACAATCGGTGATGAACTAACTTTTTAAAAAAAATCATTTACCTCGAATGATCTTAAGAACGTCAAATTATAATGATTTGAGAAAATTAAAAAATTTACAGATTTTTTCATTCCGGTGTCCATGTATGAGGAATTGCCTGCTGAACATCTTATAAGAGATAATTTAGTTTTCGTCATGGATGTCAAAGTTGTCTATTTATTTCCATAAACAACGATAAAGACAAGTGATCAGGTTAAAAAAAAAAAAACCTGGTTGCTATTGGAGCGGTAGCAGAACGTTGTAAGGCCCTGCATCTTGTCCAGTGAAGAGAGGACAAAAGAGAAAGATTACGGAATTCTATTTTCCTAATAAGGATTTTCTGCCTAAAACGAGTCTGAGAAGCAAATCGTTACCCGAGTATTTTGAAAGACACACCTATGTAAGATTTAACGTAAGTAGCCAACACTTGTGACTCCTGGAGGGGAAGGGGAATGAATATCTCTCTATTTGGAGCATGTCCTTCCCTCATCCCAATATTCCTATAAAACTGAGGAAAGCGATGTAAGATAGTGGTCCGTTTAAAATACACAACACACACACACACACACACACACACACATATATATATATATATATATATATATATATATATATATATATATATATATATATATATATATCTATATATATATATATATATATATATATCCACAAAAAAAATTCTCTACGAAAGTGTAAAACCCATTACCGTATAAATTTCAAATCTACTAGGCGGAAAGGCAGTGCAAAATTGTTATAAAGATAGCAAAAGGTAATACACTGGAATGACTACAGTAAAATGGATAACATTGAGATCAACATACAAGGTACGAAAATGAGTTAATTAACGCGCCTCGTGTGCTTGAAAAAATTATTCAAACTCATAGTACGATGCTTAGCGCGCACAAAAGACATAAGGACTTTTACAATTGTTTTTCTTCGGTCTCTGTTGCTGCGATTGGGAAAAGTCTCCAGGATAACCGAGACAACTAATACATAAATTTCCAAAAATTTCAAAAATCAATTGAAGATTGTAGGTTTCCACTTAACGTTTTTTCACCGGAATTATTGGCGAGTTTCATTACATATCTTCAGAGCTCTCCTACATAGATGGAATGCTCAGTACTTCGCTCTTGTATTCTTATACAAATCTTTACTAGGTCATCCGTATTCTATCTTCATCAGAAATAATGTAAAATAGGCCGAGTCTACTTGTGGTAAACTTTTTCACCTTATTTATTTATTTTTTTTTTTTTTTTACTTTTTTAGTTTTACATTGTCTTTATAATAGTAAGGGATATCTTTTATATATCGATTGAAAAACACTGTGGAATCATTAGCTTTTGTGTCCATACAAGCACTTATTAATTCGCCCAGTTGTTTTTACATCGGCTTTTACAGATTGCATGTAGGTTTCGATTTATGTTTGTTTTTAATGCCGCCAGGGGATTTAATGAATGGACCTAGATTTGTTTGTACTATATACACACATGTATATATTTTGTGTGCGTGTAATCAAAGTATGCCATGTAGTGTATGAGAAAGCTCATCATTTTATCCAACTATTTAAATAGAGCTTTCCGTTTTCGCCAGATTTGTAAAATGTTTATGGGCCTCATTTAAGCCGAATATCTAACCTCTTGTAATGAACAGATTTTTATCAAAATGCTGGAAACGTTTTAATTTCCAAGTTTTCCTCCTCTGCTCGGCCGAATTACCAACTAAATGATCAATCCTTAATAATGAAAGGAGCCACCTGGAATTCCATCTAGGGAGAAGGTTTAAAAAAAAAAAAAAAAAAAAAAAACAAAAAAAAGACCTGAAATAGAGGTAGAAGAATATCATAAAATTAGGGTTATAAGAGAGAGAGAGAGAGAGAGAGAGAGAGAGAGAGAGAGAGAGAGAGAGAGAGAGAGAGGCGTACATGATGGTATCTTCACCCGAAGGGGCCAGGGGAAGGCGAGCTGAGACAATGCCCAAGTCTTTATCACACCTAGCATCATTCTTAACAGATGCTCAGGGGATCTTAAAGGGGGTGCTGGGTAGCGCAGCTGGGGTAGGGGAACGGGGGCGCTTAGGACCCGGAGATATAGGGATCCAGAGGGAGTGCCGTGGGATGGGACAAGGAGGAGGAGACTCCTAAGAGCCTGGAGATCAACCCTAACAGTATAGGGGTAGGATAATGTTGGGGGGGAGTCTTGGAGGGGTACCCACCTGCTTATGGAAGAGCAGGTATTAGTGTTAGTTTTTATGATTATTAGTACCAGATTGTTTGTATGCTTAGTATTTCTCTCTGTGACGTTACATGTTCTGTAATGTTATAAATTTCTGGACTGCCGGAGGGGGAGCGTATAGTTTAGGACTGACTGACTTTGAATCATAAAGAAAATTTAGTTTATTTTATTTTTTTAATACATGGTTTGGATTGATATTGAATGAAGGATCAAGCGAACAAATAGGATTTGATATTTTTAAGGTTTTTCTTGCGCTCGATTGATTAAATTTTCGAATATATCGGCGTTTGCTTCTCGTGCTTGCTGAATATATATTTATGCGTAAGATTTATATTAATTAAAAAAATCCATAAAGCGTGCATGCATGTACGTGTATACTTTACGAGTATATATATTTATCCCTACACATTTATAATACTGCATGTTTCTGCATGATCTCACACCTTAATGCACACACTTACACATATATATGTGTGTGTGTGTGTGTGTGTGTGTGTGATTATAAGAAAGTCGCGCGTATGTGACGAAAAATTTATCTACAATATATGTCAACGTGTGTGTAAATGTGTACACAGATATGCTACTAGCCTTATACTTGAGATTTAAATGTGTTTATTATATAATGTGCGTACTAATTATACAACATATACGTATATACTGAAGAAGCGAGAGAAGTTATTTATTGCACGTGCCGTTTTCATTCACATCCTAACAGAGATTTTCTCATTTTCTTTTCGCGCTGATGCTGGGAACTATAAATTGTTTTTGAAATAAAAGAAACAGAGCAGTTTAGCAGCCAAGCTGCTTGTCACACGAACGTTTCACAGAAACGAAAACGACAGCATGAAATTGACGTGTCTAACAAACGCTTACCACAGAAGCCGAACTAATTACTGGAGAGGGGTTGTTGTTACTGTTCACGTTTAACAGTACCTGAAGGTATTTTACAAATCTGAACAAGTTGTGTAGTATATGAGGGAAAGAAAAAGTTGACTGTCAATTACATTAAATATTTTTTAAAGATTCATTTTAAGTTTTATGATTTTTTTTGTATTAGAATTCAAAATTAATGACTGGATGTAGTCTATTGAAATTCGTACAGAAATTAAAAACTAGTATGACGTTACCATGCTTTCTGCATCGCTGAAGCTGTGAAAAATGAATAAATTCAAATAAGTAGCCCATCTGGTCCGTATATTTTTCTTGATTTGTTCATCACATTCTTGATGCTGATTTATGTGCGACGTACACCCTAACTGTCCCTCTCTAGCCCAGCCCTGAAGAAAACAAAAAGAAAAGAAATAAATATAAGAGAGTGGGACCTGAAGGCTTATAGGTCGTTAATGAGAACCAGAAGCAAGTGGTAGGCCATTGCATTTTACACTGTCCTCAAGATTTAACATTCATACTTTTGGCCAACTACAAATGCCCCTTCCACCTGTTTGAAAGCTGGGGGAATAAGGAAATGGCTAATGATGTCTCAGAAGGTTGACCCAGGCAAGCAACCCTTTCCCTTTCGCAAATCTTTCTTCCGTAGCTTACAGGTTAGTTGTGAAAATCTATCTAGAAATTATACAATTGCGTCTTGGAAGGTGGACAGCTAGGTTATGGGAATGTGGTGAACGAAAAGACTTGTGTAAATATAGCATAGAGTAGGTTACACACCCATATAGAATTTTATAAAGATATCTATACCACTCTTGCGTACTGTCTCATCTCCTTTCTCCTCCTAGGTATCATTTCTGACGCTAAACAAGTTGCGCACTTAATAAAAGCCTTTATGTTCAGGCTGTTATGTCAGATCCCCTTCCGGGCCAGATGACGAAGACACGGCTGGTATTAAATGTGAAGTGTCACATGAAAGATCAGCAAATAAACGTCATTAGGAATGAAACATATATATAATAATAATGTTCATATACCCTTGTTGCCACATTTCCTGTTATACCTGTTTTTATATTTATAATTTTTTTTTCAAACAACTTTTCAAATTGATGCTTCCCTCTGTTTTATCTGTGGAAGCATGTCAGAAGCAAGTGAAAGCTAACGTTATTAGAATTTGTCTAAATTTTGCATATTATTGTAATGTCTTCATTAATACGTATCTCTTTATTTTATTGTTCTATTTATCTTCAAATATTTATTTTTATCCGTATGCACATGCTGCTTTTTTTTATATTTGTAGAGGCATTTTTAAACACTCGATATTTTCATGTCTAGGCATTTTACAATGCGGATGCCTGCGTAGCAGTTGATGGCTGTTTTGGCTTTTTTCATATTGGTTAATGTTAGTAGTTATTTATGATAATAACAGTGCTTTTAAAACAGGATACTTACCGCATTTAACTTTTCAGTGAATTAAGCAAGTGCCTCCGCCTTCCCTAAAAGGGGCGTGTTTCATAGTAGCTTCGTAGTCGCTCTCTGGAGGTGCTTCAAGAGTGCCATGGGCGGAAAAGTATTTTGAAGAGTTTCCACTTCTCTGCATAATCATAAAACTAATTCACAAGAAACATTTTCTGTTTATACTTTCTAACCTTCATGATTTTCTCTACCTCTTACAGAAAATGGACAGTGCTATGAGACATTTTTTGTTTTTACTGCTTTTGGCAGGTCTTTTCATTGAAACGTGGGTAATGGATTTCAGTTCTGTTCTCGAGAAGGTAACTCCTTTGGATCGCAAAACTGTTAATTACATATAATTCAGTAAAAGTCATGCCTTTGTTGGAGACGTTTCACTTGTCGTTGTAACCTTATAATTCACAAAATTAGGAATTGGGCAAGGTTTCTACAAAGGCAGTTAAGACTTCAACATGTTTCATAGGTTGTAAGTTCTTCATCCATTAATAAAGATAGATGCTCCGTAATATTTTTAAAAGTACCTCACCTGAAAATTCGCTTCGAGGTACAATTTCGCAAGGGAATCCTTTTCCTTAAGCCTTTTAAGTATTTAATTTAATCATTGAACTACTGAAGTAGTGGTGATCGCGACACCTGGCCGTCTACTCTGTTGATGACGCAATGGGAAAGTGAGTGGTGGAGTACGAATACTTGTGGAAGCATAAGCTACATATTTTTAATGACATTCTATGCTATCGAAATTAAGAGTTCCACGCTCCTTATGCGCTGTTTAACATTAACTTAACTCGTCCCGTCGTATCCTAACTAACCTCCTCTAGGGTGTCGTTACTCTAGCTTCCGCCTCCACTCCTCGAACGTATTTGCTTTCAGTTAATAAAGAAATGCACAGGGAGATTTCATTCACTTTTACCAAAAATATTTCGGTAATCCTTTGAGAGGGAAAATCTAAGTAACTTCCAACAACTAGGGAATCTGGTCTCTAAGTAGTAATTCTCTGCCTGTATTTGGATTTTATGAATAAAAAGGGAAAGTGACAAACTAATAATTACACGTTTTTTTGCTTAAAAACTTATTGCTGTCACTAAAGGAAACTCCGCATAGTCCAAAGGGAATTGTCTTGCCGTACAGACAGCAATACTGGCTTAAAACTAGCTCATATGTAGGTTAACGTTCTTGTGATGCTCGTATGTATATATATTATCACAGTAACATGGCATTGTTTTTACAGTCTCCAACATTAGGCTACACATGTATTATATTCTTTCTACATTGGAAATAATAATGGAGGGGAATGAAAACTGATAAATGGTTCATCATCTGACAGATTCGATCCACTAAGAACGGCAACCTCTGACTTCATTGACAGTAGAGTACTCATCAGTGAAGTCGTAGATTGTCGATGCCGGTAGATCGAATCCGCCAAGTGATGAACAAATAAATTATAGTTCCCTTTCGGTGCTGTTTCCGAAGTAGAGAAAATTGGATACCAAACAACATTTATAGCTTAATGTCCGGGAATTATATAAAAAGATGTATAATTATGATGTTCTCTCATTTCGTCTCAAGATTAATTACCCTGTCCTTAATCAACATTAAAAACATTCCACAAATTTCTGTATCACATAATGAATTCAAATTTGGTTACCGATTACCGGTGTTAATCGTGTTTTCTTTGGGTGTGTTAAGGTGTCAGCAAAATGGAAAATCGCTACGCTGGTGACTGAGATACCATCTAAATGTTTAAGGGCTTCCTTAAGAAAACATTTCATACAGGCTGTATAAAATTTAAATGGTAAACACGTATGCCAAATTATTTCTTATGATACCCATCCCATATTTTAATCCTTGAAATGACTAAATTAAGAAATAGATGGAGAACAATAATCAAAAGATAAATTAGCGGAAAGGCAAAAGGCATGTCAGAATAACACGTGCCTAACGGTAGCACAAGAGCGCAACATTTTCAGCTCTTACGACCTTCTAAAAAATGCCAGTAGTGAGATTTACAATTCCCCCCCTGTAATTAATGTCGGGTAGCTTTTCTTAATCGCGAGTAATAGCAGCGACGCGGTCACCTCTTAATCGCATAATACACGGTTGCCCCGACCCCCGTGCCCAGAATGACCCTCATCTCGAAGGGCGATAGCGTCTGTTTCATTAGATAATTGTAGACATTGACTCTCCTAATTATAGAGCTGTCCCGTGGGGCTCAGACGGTCGTGCTGCTCTTAAAGTATACGATCATAATATACGTCATTTTATTGTATGGTATTATCTCAGGCGAGGCGTCAATCTTCTTTGTTTAAGGCGAGTACACTACTTTCAGCTGCTGTTATCTCTTTTAAGGAAAAATGATGAAGGTCTTGTACAGAGCACTTCGACAACATTAACCTCTTCACCTCCTTACGAAAAGGCTCATAAGCAGTGGATGAATAAATAGTGAAGAATTAATAGAATACTCTATTAATCCTGAAGTAGAGTAGCGTAAGACTACAGGGAGGTCAATGGGACGGACAGCGGGACCTTCTTATCAAGTCTTTGCCAGAAGAACGCGAGGAAAGGACCTTTTCGCAAAGAAGGGAGTTAATTCGCTCTCGTATTTTTTTTTTTAGATTAATGCATGAGCGTATTCTTATAGTTGGTTTTCTGCGTATTTCCATTGAATTTTTGCGATTGTTTCCTCTCTATTCAAGTTAAGGAATTATGATTAATGGGATCCTGATATTATTTATGATCTCGCGCGGTGTGCCTCTCGTGTGTATGTATGAGAGAGAGAGAGAGAGAGAGAGAGAGAGAGAGGAGAAGAGAGAGAGAGAGAGAGAGAGAGAGAGAGAGAGAGAGAGAGAGAGAGAGAGTTAAATGTTTCGTGTGTCAGTAAATCACTAGTTTTAGAAATTTATAAGTCAACTCGCGTAACAAGTATTCTGACAATTTTGCGGGATTTTAGGCTTACTCAGATGTACTACTGCTACTATAAGCTAGCTATCTCAGCGAACAATGATATCGGATTAGTAAGTCATCATGCTTGCTCTTTGGCGGAGCACTCCTCTCTCTCTCTCTCTCTCTCTCACACACCACACACACACCACCACACACACACACACCACACACACACACACACACACACACATCTAGTAATAATCCTGAAACATGTAAAAAATTAAAATAATTTGAACTCTAGTAACTTAGCGCCAGAGACCCATCGAATACTGCTTCCTTTTTGAAAACTTTAATTTCACATAAGTTGAACAATTTCTTTTAGGTGTGATTTACTTCGTGTTGCTTTGACCTAATAAATAGTAAGAAAACAGAGCGAATGAAGAGTAGAATGTTTTTTGGCATGGACTGAGGGCTTGATTTATTTCAAAATCAACCTAAGACTAAAATATTTTTGTTCACAAAACGAGGACTGTCATTCATTTGTACTACCAAACACGCTAAAATTATGATGTTTCTGTCTGCAAGATTCACTTTGGTAAAATGTAACCTGGTTGCAGTTATCAGTTCCCACAACAGGGACGGGCATGCATGAAATAGGGCAGTATACAGGGCCATCTCAATCTTCATAAAATGCACGTGTAATGCTTATAGTCAAAATAATGATATAAACAAACGTTTACTTGCCATTCAAAAACTATTATATTTTCTTTCATAATTGTTTGTATATTTTGATACAGCTTGCAATAATTAATTTATGTTGAATTATCTTTAATAGCTCCATGAATAAATTGCAAAACGCAATTAGCAGCAATGTTCGCTAAATGTATTAACTAATATACAAACTGATGATCCAGCATAAACTGAAATTCATAAATTCTTAGAAATATATCCGATCCCAATGTATCTTTAGCTTAATTTTTTACTTTTTTCGGTGGAATTAAAACTTTCTGTAAATTAGGATGTAAATTTTTGAAACGGGCATAACCGTACATTAATATTTTTTTATTTTCCATATTTTATGATAATATGGGATGTTTTAAAATGAATTAACCGATTATACATTTTTTAAAGCTGTAAAGCAGTGCATTTCTAGGAAATGTTTCTTTGTAGAAATTGTTATTTTAACGATTTTTTTTTGTCACGAAAATTACTAGATTTTGAATTTTAGAAATACAAACCAATAATTTTCAGATATAAATTTTACTACTTTGCGGCAAAACTGGATAATTTTGCCAATAATTTGTACTGTAATTAATAGACATTGCAGTGTTCAGATTAGATTTTATTATTCCAACCAACATCAATGGCTTGAATTAACGTGCCAGAGAAAGCAACTAACAAAACTACTTGGGTTAAGAAAATATCTTTATCTTATTAATGTTTTTATCTTTAGGCATTGTCGTGCTTATAACATCATCACAAAAGAGTCGTCTGTGATTTTTTTTTGTATACTGTTTTATTTAAACCATAGGTAGATTACGAGGTAATCTTTCAACTGTTTTAATTTAATGTTCCATAGTTGAAAATACATTGCATACCAGAGTTACATCTTCATTTCGATGTGAATCGCCTAAATTCATCTGGCACTGAAAAAAAAAAATTATTCAGAACAGTGATCTCACTCATAAGGTTTGTCAAGTAATTGTGTTCCAAGTTAGGTGCTACCAGTTATTGAGATCGTGCGTGAAAGTCCAATTCCATCCTTGAGATTTATATAAGGTCGCTACAAAGCTTCCTTTAATCATTTTACAAGGGGTGCAAAAAATCTTTTAAAACGGATCCCATTGGACATGAAAATGTTAGAGATGCGACTTGGAAAATTTCGATTGCTAAAATTCCCGACTGGTTCATTAAAAAAAATAAAAATCCACCAGAAGCTAATTACTTAGCTATTGATGATTTCATTTATCAATTTAATTTTATCGAAGGCAACTGTAAATGTCTGGTATATCTCTGTTGGGCTAAGCTATAGTAAGGAAAAATATGATGACGTTCCTAGAAAATACGTCCACTATTCATCAATTTATCTGTAATAGTTTGGTTATACAAAATAAACCATCATCCACGAAAACAATAATGATGAATTCAGCTCCTTCACTTGGGGAGAAAAGAAAGTAACAACATAAATGCCCCAGGGTCTTGCCAAATCTGAAACTAAAAGACTATGGCCATTTTAAACAGTTTTGAAAGTTCAGCCGTTAAAATTGTGATGACTCTTTTGAGTCCAGATCCTTTCAGTTTTATTAATTAAAAGTCATTGCTTGGTCTTGTGATGATCTTATTGATTTTGCTCTCATTCATTAAGAATTAGAGGCCTGTTTGAAATTACATCATCGAACTTTGAAGGCTAAACATTGAGTGTTTGACACGGCGAAGATTTAACATTCTTTTAAGCAGCTTTTAGAGAGAAAGAGAGAGAGCTTGGAAAAGTGGAAAAGAATAATCTGATTTTAAACTTCACCCTTCGTCATCTGCGAGGGGCCCATACCTGCCCTCTGCGGTGGGCTGAAGAATTAAGGGTTGTGAGCTAAAACAATAGGACACTCTTTATCGCCACTCCAATCGCTTTTACTGGGCAGCCGCTTGGTAAACCGCCGCCATATTGCCCCTCTCGAGCATATCAGTCGTCTTCACCCCCTTACCCCCCCTAGGCCCCCTACCACTTATATGACACCTCAGAGGTCTCGCAGCATTCTAACCCCCACCTATCCCGCTCCTCCATTCTTTGTAAGGACGTTCATAGCATCTACTGCTACCCCTCTTCCATTCTTTCTAAGCACATTTTCTCTTTTTCTTTCTTTCTTTATAGGCTCTTTCATAACTCTACCTCCTCATTCTCATTTACGTTTTTACTAAATATATGCATAGCATCTAACCCCACCCAGCTTTTCCTTTCTTTCTAAGCTTATTCATGGCATCTACCCCGACCTTTCACCTGGGTTCTTCTTAAGCACATTAGTATCTATAGCCTTACCCCTCTCCTCCTTTCGAAGCACATTGATAGCCTCTAGCCTTACCCATCTCTTCCATTCCAAACTCGCTCATTGCTTGTACCCTCACGCGTCTCCTTCATATTTTAAGCACTTTCATCGCATATGATTACAATTTTCTCTTCCTTTCTCTTTCCAAGTGCGTTCGTAGTATCCTTTTTTTTTTTTTTACTTTTTTCTAAGCATATTTGCAGAATATAATCCCATTCTCCTTTTACATTCTTTCGAAAAAAATTGAAAAAATCTAACGCACTCCTCTCTGCCATTCTTTTTTTATTAGTCACAGCATCTGCCCACACCTATCTTCCATTGTTTCTAAGCTCATCCACTGCAAGTGCGTCACCCCACTGCTCTATTCTTTCTAAGCACGTGCATAGCTTCTAATCCCACCCCTCTCTTCCATTTTCTTACAAACTCATTATAGTAAGTAACCCACCTTTATTCTGCATTCTTTCCAAGCATTTAATCTAACCTATTACTTTCTCCCTCTCGTTTTCTAAATAAAACCATCATGCTCAGAGTCAAGTAAAGACTGGTGAATGTAATGTGAGGTGCAAAAAAATTTTAAATCACAGGTCTTAAAATAATTTCAGCAATTCAACTCAGAGAGAGAGAGAGAGAGAGAGAGAGAGAGAGAGAGAGAGAGAGAGAGAGAGAGAATAACCATATCTATAAAAGGAAAAAGCCTGTGTTTAGCGCTTGTATAGCGAAGTGGCTTATTTTTGATACATTAAAACTTGAGTAATTTTGCTACAATTAACTTCCCCATATTCCATAAGAGATGGTTTTCATATTGCGTGCAACTTGAAAGGAACGAGTTCTAACATTGCAATTGTTATAATTATATATAATATATATATATATATATATATATATACTATATATTATATAACACTTCATTTTTTTGTTTTATGCATACATATTATGTCTTCTCATGCATGTATGTATATGATATTAATAACATATATATATATATATATATATATATATATATATGTATATATATATATATATATATATATATATATATATATATATATATATATATTATATATATATATTACCATGAGTATGTTTGTGTGTAATATTCCCGCATATTTGGAAATTAGATTTAACGTTCTAAAGTTTTCTCACATTTGAAAAATCGTTTATAATTTGCTTTGGAAAATGTTCTTGTGGGTAATATATCTCTCGTAAGAGATAAAAAGCAGAGAGATCATGCGAGATAACAGTGGAAATTCAAAAATACTGAGGATGAATTCCGTGACGTTTGTAGATTTCAGTTTGATAAAATGTTAAAAAAAAACTCCATATAAGAAGGCATTAATTTGCACAGAAATATATCGTAGACTCTTTTAAAAATAAAAGAAAGATTTCTTGAATTAAAGAAAACCATTTTAAGGAATACTTTGCAGCAAAATCGTTGAATCTTAAGTGGGTCTTGTGAGATGGGAGATTGCCCAGGGTTGGGGAGTAATGGGGGAGAGGTGAGGGAAGGAATGGTCCTTTTTTGGGGGGTTCCAGAATGTGCCGTGAAAGGTTTAAAGTTGGAATAGAGCGATATGGAAGTTGGTGGTAAGGACTAAAAGCTTGTGTGGAAGACATGCAGTTTTTGTCTCGTAGGGTGTCAAAGCCATGTCATTTGTGAGGAGTGATGGTGTTCCTTTTGCCTTCTCCTCCTTCTGTCGAGTCTGTTTCGTCTGTCTTTTTTTTAAGTTCTTGCGTTACTGCCCATGCCTTAAGAGGCAGATGGCCTTTAGCGTTTATCTTTGTTTATTTGGAGATGATCAGTTTTTTTCATTATCCATTATTGGTTTTAACACAGTTCTGACGATGAAGGGATCAGATAAAATGGACATATCTCAGAGTAAGTTTTATTTTTTTACTGTAAATGTAATTCTAGTCTAACAAATGTTTTCGAAGATAAATATATTCTCTGCTGGAGTTATTTTATGATAAAAAAAAAAATCTCTCTCTAGACAAAAATAAGGAATTTTTGTCCAGTCAACAATTATGCCTATTTAGGTTGCGTACTAACTTAATCTACGTGCTACAATAATTTTTATTCCTCCTAAGTTAATTCGTGTAAAGATAATTAGCTGAAACATTTTCCAATAACAGGAGGTTGCAAGGACGAGGCCAGCATACCCAATCTTCCAACGAATATGTATGAAAAACAAGCTGTGAAAAATTCACGTGATATAAAGATTTATCATTAATTGCATATGATGTTCTCTGAGTTCTTTTTCATCATTATGCAAACGCTTCAAATTGCAACAGCAGTAATACCGGTAATTTCTTTGTATCTTAGATTCTTTCTGGATGTCACTCTTCTTAACAATAACAGTGTCGATAGCAAACTCAACGGTGGACGTGCCGTAGTTAAACCCGGAACCAGCAATCCTCATTGGTCACCATATAACAATACAGAATAAATATACATTAGCGGAGCTTGGAGACAGTATGTAGCGTACCTAGAATTGAGACTGGTCGTCTCGACCCTCATGTATTGCCGTTTGTGTAATAAAAATCTCAGTTATATAGTAAATTGTATTGATATTTAAAAGGCAGGAGCAAAGACTTTCGAACACCGGAACGGTATTCCTTATCAGTGTTCACGTTCAAATATATTGCTTGTATTTTGCCGGTATGCGTACTCTCTTAATGATAACAATACAAGGATTTTATATGGATTTGTGTCCATGTGTAGAGTTAGTTGCTTTAAATACTTCTGTAACTATACTTTTCAGAAGAATTTTATGTCACATTGTATAATGAAACATGCATGATAGCTCACCGCAACACTCCTTGCTGGTACATGAAAGGGCAGTAGCTTTTATCTTAAGGGAAAGAGATGCACACATAATATATTTATATATATATATAATTTTATATATACATACATAATTATACATACATAACTCTTGACCCTGGCCTTCATTATTAATTTTTTAGCAGAATGGGACAATATTGGTGATAATGATAGTGGAAAGAACTTCGATTTGCTTAATTTTATGGTACTGGTAATCCATGCGTCGCCACCTACAACGCTGGGATGAGGGTATCTCGGAATGCTAAAGATATGTAGGACAACAGAAAATCTTAGATTGCAAACTCGACGGTAATGTCAGTTCCTTGTTAATAATAATAATAATAATAATAATAATAATAATAATAATAATAATAATAATTAATAGAGCACTAGCAAAAGCAAATTCGTTATCATGAAAGTATAATGGTTATTTGAATGTTAACTCTTATAGGTACACGCAGTGGCTATGTTAAATTAAATGTATCATTTGAAGTCAAATATAAACTGAAGCTCTGCGTCTTTGAAAAAAAGAACAAATTATTTATATAAGCTACTTTTTATCACGTAAGCGATTTCGTGCAAATACTGGTTTTGTACTTATATAAATAAAAAAAACACCCATTTTATACTGTTATAAAGCTCATCAATGATGTAAAACCTTTTACTTGAGCATGAATTTGCACTGGTTAAGCTACATAAGCTTCAGTTGTGACTCCAATCAGTATAACAGAGTCATCAGACATAAATAATCTCCTGGTACTAATATAGAAATCATTGGTAACAATCCTAATCATACTTTATACACATCCACATAGAGGCAGACCCCCAAATATATATATATATATATATATATATATATATATACATATATATATTATATGTATATATATTGTGCATATATAATGTGTATTATATATGTGTATTTGTGCGTGTTTGTATTGATGTACATGTGTACGGTATGTATGTGTATCTTTCTTTATATTAAAGATTTAGTATTTGCTATTTTAAGGCAACACTGTCCATTGTCAAATACTTCTTATAAATTAGTTTTTTGAAGGAAAATAAAAAAACACACTGCAGTACTACTACATTTATTTACGCTTGTGCCTACAGTGTTTCACCCGTTAGTATATATCTACTTGATGGAATTTACTGAATGTGCAATTGAACTACATTCCAATATACAGATACGTGCAGTGATAAAAATGGAAGATTAAAGAAGATAAGAAGCACATGAAATTGGGAAAGTCTTGATCAAAATAACAGATGCCACATACTAAAAAGTGAAGTGTCATTTATGGTAGTGAAACCGTTACTTCACTTTTTAGCAAAATTTCTGTAATTGCAAACGATACTTTTTTAAAAAATTTTATATATGTATTTATATATATATTATATATATATATATATATATATATATATATATGTGTGTGTGTGTGTGTGTGTGTGTGTGTGTGTGTGTGTGTGTGTGTGTGTGTGTGTGTGTAAACACTTTAACAAAATTGGTTAAAATTCACAACGAATGAAATGTCACGCAAACCTTTATTCTGGTCTTATGTAAGGCCTTTTGGCATGAGTATTGGTTAAGTAATTTCAGGTATTAATGATACAAATGATTTTACATTCTTACTTGCCTTTCAAAGGAAATCATCCCAAACTCAATACTGGTAATCAGTAATTATTTGCAGTTGATGGGTAACGTGGATTACAGATTAATACAGAAAGACCCGAGTGATATGCTTAGTTTCTCCTAATCGCGACGACTTTTTTTCTCGAATCACTACTTCAACGTAACGTTCCATTTTCTTGTAGATATCTTGGTATTTTATTATCTAATTTTGAGCGACAATTTGATAAAATTTAAAACTTTTATTTTCTTCTTAATGAATAAATGCCGATCACTTTCGAGATATATTATGAGTATTCTTAATTCGAAACAGGAGGTCAGTAACATGCATGTAGATTTTGTGAGCGTTAAATTGAGAAATTTGCAAATAATCTATTATAAGATTAAAAGATTTGTTTTAATTTCTTATTCCAAATAGATTCCGGAATGATTTACCAAGCATATAGTTAAAACAACAGTATGAAATGAAAAAAATTATATATAACTAAAAACGAATATTTTCCATTGTTAACTTACATTTTCCACAGTGTTAAGTAGTTTTGACTGTATATAAGAAGTGGAAGTAAAGACGAAGTATTCAAGAAACAAAATTTATCATTCAAGTTTTAGCTGTGAATAGGACTAACAATGAGCTGATAAAAGAGTAATTAATAGAATGTGTCCCATTTCTTCTTAGCTTTCAGTAGTTTTTATAAAACGGTAATTCCAAGTCTTCCTATGATTTATGAGATCAGTTATTTTTATCGAATCAGCTGGTCACTGGAATAGGTACTTTCCAGTAAAGGGTAAATGTATAATATTTGATATTGTATCTGTAAAAAATTTAATCTCGTGTTTCTGTAATAAACACTTGACATATGAATAATTACACATATTTTATGTTTTACATTAATTTTAAATATACATATAAGTATATCTAACATGTATATATATATATATATATATATATATATATATATATATACATACATACATGAATGAAGATACAGATGCTACATAAGTACTGCAGAAACCCACAGACGCAACCACGGAGTTGCGTGCGCACACAGGCACACCCATACTAATATATATATATATATATAGATATATATATTATATATATATATATAATATATATATATATGATGAGAGAGAGATGAGATATATATTAATATGATATATATATTATATATTATAGAGCTTTGAGATGGAGAATGAGAGGAGAGAGACGAGAGAGAGAGGGAGAAGAAGAAGAGAGAGAGTCTTTCGTGTGTTCCTGTACTGGAGATATTTCAAATTAAAGTCGAGGTTATTCATCGTATTATGATGTAACCAAAATTACTTTAAACCTGAATTAATTCCTCAATTATTTTTTCAACTTAAGGTAACAGGAAGTATCAAGTCTCATTCTCAAATAACTCGTGGGTGAGACGAGTGCTTAAAAATGGGCAAATGTGGACTGATTTCAAGCGGCAATAAAGAAAATATTTCCTTTCATAGTAGATGAATTTTACGACTCACGCCGAGTGGAGAAATATTCAGAAAAACCCGTTGAAACTGCTCGTTTGAGGATGTGAGGCTGGAATTCACTTCCAGATTTTGTTGACTGCAGTATAACCTCGGCTATTATATCGCGGTTAGCTCTTTCTTTCTCCTTTTCTTTTTTTTCTTTTTTTTAACAGTGCTCTCTTCATTTGGACGGGAATGTCCTTTGTCTTTGTCTAAGAAATGTTTGAGCACCCTAGAAACAATTAGTCTTAACCATCTCATTTGCTTGTTTTGGTTACCGAGATTTTTCGTGGATGAGGCACACGGAGTGAAAAAGACTTGGTGGGTCTTTGAATCCCTCTTTGAATCCCCACGACCTATGATGGAATCTCTCATTATACACGAAGTAGACCCTCGTTCAGGGTCTTAGTCGTCCTTCCAGCCCCTTACAGGCCAGCTCACTCATTATACGCAAGATAGACCCCAGTCCATCTCAAGTCGACGACAAGCTAGCAGACTAGGGCGGAGATTTGCTTCCTTTCTTATTCAAATGATTCTTCGAGCGCCTTCCGATGCGTTCGCGAGGTCTAGCGACTTCAACTTTCGCCCAGGTTCGCTTCCACTCTTCTTTTTCTCGGAGAGTTTGTGATCCACAGAAGAGTAAAAAAACTTTATTTTATTAGTAGTAATTTTTATTTAACTATTCTAATGGAAGAACATTGTATTCATTCTAATTTTGT
Organism: Macrobrachium nipponense; assembly: GCF_015104395.2. Lineage (NCBI taxonomy): Eukaryota > Metazoa > Arthropoda > Malacostraca > Decapoda > Palaemonidae > Macrobrachium > Macrobrachium nipponense. The sequence continues at coordinate 10,107,562 of NC_061104.1, forward strand.
TTAGTTTTTTTAATGGAGTTCATTTACTTTCATGAAATGCTTTAGATTGTTATCATTTGAACGACACGACATCAACAGTAATGTAAGTAGCAATACTAAATTATTTCACGATATTCCAAAATTGTATAATAGATGTCATACTTCTATGAAAAGAATTCATTACTTGAGGACAGTTCATGTCTTAACACTTTTGGACAGGCAGTTCCTGCCGTCTCGGAATAATTTCCATTGCCGTAATCACTACTTTCTTCGTTGCTGAAGCCATGGCCAGGTCCTCGTTCTGAGACTCACAAATAAGTCTATGATGAACGAGGTAGCACGGTGTAAGGAATTGATGCATAAGAGGTTTGCACGATCATAATGTCTTACAAGCTCAGGAAAATGCCCTTCTCTCTCTCGCTCTCTCTTTCACACACACATACACACACACCTCATATAATTCTTTTCAAACGCCCTCGCCTTCTCTGTGTGATCACCATCCCCTCCACCAGCCCTCCCGCCCTTTCCCTCCCCCCAAGTGACCGACTCCTTCCCTCTTTCCGAGGGGGCAGTTCCTTGTTTTGTGTTTGTTTAAGTAAATTCTTAAAGGTCAGCTGGTGGTTAGGGCGATGTTTATAACCTTCTTTCAACAAATTTCATTGAATTATATATACGAACTTGAAATGCACGTTTTTGTGTGTTTTTTTGCATACTATAATAGAATTAAACACTTATTTCTACTTTAACTGGATGCGTACAGCCACTTGCGTGTTTTGTTAAAACAAATGTTTGACATGTTTAACTTGGTGTGGGTGTGAGCCGAGACAAGGGACCACGGGGTTTATGTCTTCCTTTATCCTTTATTAGACAAATGATTGCACTTGCTGGAAGTGGTTTTTAAATACGAAATCATTATAAATACAAGAAGTGATTTGATTGGAGGAGCATGTATTTTTATTTTTAAGAAATCCTCCGGAGTTTCTTGAATAAGATTTCTTCATTCTGCTCGGCGATTGTTTAACCGGGAGATGCTGTTGGAGTACTTAGATAATGCTGTAATATCTAAACGATAAGTAAATTGGATTTCCTATCATCCAGTCAAAGTTTTCATTTCCTTAGCATATAATTTTCAGTGCTTACAGTGTTTCCTTAAAACCACCAGTTATTCCATAAATGATGTCTTTCAGTATTATAAACTATAAGTTTCGGCAAATGGTGTTGACGAAATCCGAAGGCATTCGAAGAACCCTGTCAGTGATTTCAACGCTGCACAGATATGCATCCTCCGAAACTCTGAAAGTGATTTCGTGAAAAGACTGACGCATTTCAGCCTCGGACGCCAAGGCAATAAAGATGCTGTCGACAAAAAGAATAGCGCCTTTAATGCTAAATTTCTATGATCCTCTTGAAAAAAGGTTAAGAGCATAAGTGCCGCAAACCTCTGTGGCCATTAACACCCAGGGTTTATAACCTGTTTTAGTTTTTCTTACGGGAATAACAAAGGATTTCACGCAGGCTCGTCCTAAACACACCGTGGGCTTGTTAAACAGGGGTAGGATTCCTTTTAAAGAATAAAGTCATTAAGTTGAAACTAGGCGATACCCAGGCCCATAAAACTACTCTACAAAATCTGGTGTAAAACTCAAGACATGAAGCTCTTTTGTTTAACAATGGGCTCAGCCGTGGCGCGATTGATTTACACCATTTGCTAATACGTTTGAGATAAGCAGATGCCATTGTTGTTCGGCTCTGCGTTTAGTTGATGTAATCTCGGCCAGGACATTGTTGCTGTCGAAGGTGTTCGCTGATTTACGGTGCTCATATTACAATTAATGGCCCGGGATTATTAGTTTGGGGATGAAGCCAGCGTGTAGGCATAAACATATTGTTAGATAGCGGACACATGGAATAGATGGACAGATAGCACAGACTTTATATGTACATATACACACATGGGTGGCAGGCGAGCGAATATTGTTTCCATGACGTCATGCGGACTAAGAGGTACATGTATCTTAATACCTCGGCGGTACAGTTATTCGTTCTCTCTTTGAAAACAGAAATCAGACATTTAAAACGTATGCTATATCTTCTTGTTGCTATTTTTTCTTTTTCATTCATTAAATGATTTTACATACGTGTGAATAAAGGATTTTTGCTCGGAAATAAACATGTATACATAGGATAACGTATGTGTATGTTTACAATATGTACTTGTTTTTGTATTTATAAATGAAAAATATATCTAAAAAATCTTTATCTATTTTGAAAAGGATGCACCGCGGTTTTATTTCTATAGTTTTTGTATTTCTCTGGTGGGAAATTGCGTAAAATTCAAGAGATTTCATGATAAAACCTATGGTTCATTTATAAGCTGAATTAAATTTTTTAATAATGAACAAGAGTTACATAGACTTAATATGCTTATTTTAACAGATTGAGGAGTTACATAGACTTAATATGCTTATTTTACAGATTGAGATAAAAAAAAAAACCATGCGCAATGAAATTACACAAAGAATGTTGAGTTTCCTAATTTTTCAACAAAACTACTGATCGAACTTCATTTTAATTCTCTCTCTCTCTCTCTCTCTCTCTCTCTCTCTCTCTCTCTCTCTCTCTCTCTCTCTCTCAGGGGTTTTTATACTGGGTTCGTTCTGAAAGCCTGTTTTTATTCTGAATGCTCTAATCAGTTATGAGTTTATTAATAGCTTGAGTTTCCTGTTGTTATTATTGTTATTTTCTTTTATATCTAATAAGAAATACAAGGGCAGAGATTTTGGAAAGTGAACAGGATAATACTGAAAAGACTAATCATTTGGAAATCCCTAGAAAAAATTCTCCTCTTTATTGACTTTTTTTTAGTTTAGATTCAGTTTTTAGTCATAACACCCGTTGCTGCTTATTGCCGCCTTATTCACTCATCTACATTTATTATATGTATGGTATATATATATATATATATATATATATATATATATATTATATATATATATATGTGTGTGTGTGTGTGTGTGTATATATATATATATATATATATATATATATATATATATATATATATACATACATATGTGAGAGAGAGAGAGAGAGATCAAAGCATCGCAAGAGGTGTTTATCTTCTTCCTTAGGAGTTCATAGATAGGGACTGAGAAATCGCAACCATTGATCTCCCAACTGAGTGGAGTTAATGGCAATGAGTAAAATAGTTGGGCAGTATTAAAAAAAAGAAAGTCGTATTCCATAAGATTGCGTTGAGCTATAAGATTTCATTCTCAGCGCTTGAGGAAAGAGATTAAAGGAGGGAAAAGGATTATTAAAAGTAATATCTGAATACAGCGGAGATACAAGGGATTTTATGAACTTCTGATAGTTGGCGAAAAAAATGGACTTGAGGATTATATGAATAAAAGCTTAAAGAGCTGTATATGAAACAAAATAGTTTTAGATTTTGTTTTTGGATCTATCCTACAAACAACGGCTTTGACATTTGTGGTTATCGACGCGGAAATGTAAAATTTGCATAAATTTTCTTATTGGTACTTCGAAAGAAACACAAGATATAGAATTTTGTAATATCCATTTAAACCGTACCTACATGTATATTTGAAAATCGATAAAAATACCACACATATATGTGTGTGTATGTGTGTGAAAATCAATTAAAGTCTGGCTGTAAGAAATATATGACATTATATTTACAGGTTGAAGCTGGAGGTTTGTGTTAATATGATGTTTCCCTGAATTTCTATTATATTTGTATCAGAATATCAAGACTGAAAATTAGCCAGTCATGAATGATTAGTAATTTTGCCTCCATAGGTCCCGAATGTAGATTCAGTACAAAGATGAGAATAGAGTTCGTTATAAAAGGCACAGTATCAGATTTGATGTATTTCAGTCACTAATAGTTATGGAAAGTATACGGATAAGAAGTATTTATACCTATTTTAAAGAATACGTATGTCATAGAAACACCCATGTATAGTTGTGGAGAGTATTGTCAAAGACGCTGGAGTGTAATCACATGATGTCTCTTGTGTGGATTAAGTGTCTTTGAAAGTAGAGTTTGCTCTCATACCCATAAAGTCAACAGTAAGTGTAGTTATAATTTTAGCATCTCACTGAACCATTTTCATATAAGGAAAAAAGTAGAGTTAGGAATGAAAACAAGAAATTGTGATGTGGATGAAAGGATATTTGGAATCATTAAAGCATGAAGAGTTGTTTTAAAAATATATCTGTAATTTTTCAAAGCAATCCCAGTATTAAGAATATTTAAAAATCCCGAGTGTCGGTTGCGTGTTCTACGTTGCCAAGAACTACCAGTTGATTTAGTATAACTCCATGTTGCGATGAGGGAATGAATTTCACTAGATTCTAATGAATTATTTATCACTTAAAATATATTCGCCTTAATATATTTCTTTAGTTGGAAACTAATTCCATCTTGGAAACCACGGCCATTTTAAGGATTAGTGTCAAGCCCCTATGAAATAAGAACAGTTTGTGAGTGTTCATTATCAGTGTTCTCAGCCATGGTTAAACCCAACAATATTATCGGTTATATAAAGGTAAGTAGCCAAGATCTAGTGGCTCCCGATACAGATTTATCTATCTTTTATCCTGTCTTGTTTATCTTTCTTCAGGCAGATGACATTGCCTGTGCCAGCGAGATATCTTACCAACCTCATATAAGTTCACTGGTTTTATGACCCTTTATCCAGATTGCATCGCTCTAGAACTAAGCATCTTTTCATCAAGGCTAGCATTTTATTTTTTCTTTATCACCTGTCTTGAAGACAGTAGGCTTT
>NC_061104.1:10117354-10134854 GCF_015104395.2 Macrobrachium nipponense
TCGTACGAAGAGAGTACCCCCAATCTCATGACATGTCACCCTAACACCCCATCCATCCCTCAATCCCCAGGAATACCAATTCCATGCCCCGACACTCCACCTACCGCACACACCCGACTCAGTCATTCTACAAAGTATAATTTGTCGCTATCGCTCCAGCATCTCCCGGGCCACCTTACTGGAACGGAATGCCACCTCCGACAATTATGCACACCTTCGGAGACGCTGATATGGCCGTTTGAAATGGCATGTTGTTTTCTCTTGTGTTATTCAGTTCAAGCGTTGCTGGAACTAACATTTCCGCGTGTTTATATACATATACACATATACATGTATATGTATGTATACATATATATATTATATATATGTATTATATTTTTTTTAGTTCAAACCTTGCTTATAGACGACCGTGGGATTGGCATTGATCGTAAAGGAAGATGGAAGATGGAACTAAACAAACAAGTAGAGGGTGGCTCACATTATATACTTTATGACCCGTATGTGCAAAGGAAGAAAACCTCAGTTATATTGACAACATCTCTATATTTGGCCCTCTTGAATATTACTGTCAGACAGGTCACAGTTGTTAGGGTAAAACTTCTGGTCATCGACGAAAGTTGGTTTGAAGAAAGTCTCGTGAAGTCAAGAATATTTTTAATTTTCAAGGAAAATTAGAACCCATTTTAAAGCTCGCCGATTTCATTTTAGCAAAACATATCAAATGGACAACTGAGAAACAAGAATAAAAAATAAAATTGCACAAGGAGTATAAATTAAAGCGCAGTTGTGGCTGCATACTCAGAGCCAGAGAGAAGCTAAGATATTGAAATACCAGAACATACCAAGAACAACATTGCTATTGAAGAAGTGGTGAAGTAAACCTATGAGATATCCCTAAATTTACGAAATTATAATGGGTAAATTTTATAATGTACCAAGGGCAGCAAAACTGGTGGTGAGCCAATATGAATGTTACAATGGACAACGAAACTGGGATTTCAGCAACCAGACCATTCAGTAAGTTGCCAGGAACAAAAAGACACGGACACCTAATGACATTCTAAAAGAGTTTTAAAGGAGCTCTCGCTGTGGCTCAAAATGAGAGCCGACAGAAGGGTTTAAAAAAAAACTAGGATTATGTTGACAAATAAATGTATGTACGAATGTATGACTTCTCTCACTGTAAGATATTTATCAAACAGTTGAAAAATGCCTTCTTCTCTCTGTGTGTGTGTGTGTGTGTGTGTGTGTGGAACGTGCGAAACCAATAAGATACAGGGCGGGGGGGGGGGGGGGGGGGGGGCGTGGGGGGGTGAGAGAGAGAGAGGTGAAACGAAGAGTTCTGCCCGAGCACTTACATTTTATTGCACGATAAGCGCTTGGCCAACATTGTTGCAACTTTTCCTACCAAGACTGTTGACCGATCGCTTTAGTGCTTATGCACACCCGTGTAATAGAATCGAAAGTATATATGGACAGGTAGATAAAATAATAAGTATATCCTGAAGGTTATTACGGTTGTTTGAATAAAAATTATCTATATAAGATCATTCATAAGTATACCAGTTATCAGGAAAGATATGCTTGTGAAATAATGTAAGACATAAAATATTAATTCAGAAGTGATCCAGAGAAAAACTAATAAATGTAGTGGATGGGGGGGGCGGCGAAGGAAATAAGGCACTGCTAAACAGAAATTATCTGGATTGTGTATACCTTTTTCTCTAGACCTACTATTGTCTCGATTGAATACGTGTCTTCGATATCAATAAATCTACGGAAATTTAGCTCCACTTCTTACAAGCCATTGAAAAATGTTATAATTTTTCCTCAATTTCTTGCACTCTTGTTGTCATGGTGAAAAACATTTAGGTTTCTTGTTGCAGGCAGCATACCATTGCCTTCCGAAAGCAGTGTAAATTGAGCATCCTTCATATATTTCCAAACCAACAAATTTCCCAAAATGATTTTCTATAATGTTTTTCTATTCTAAATTTGTAAATGTTATGCTATGTACATTAAATGGCTCTAGATATGCGCTGTTTGTTCATGTTATTACACAGAATAATCTTATTTCTGCAGAACCAAAGACTTGATAGGTTTATAATGTATAGAATGGAAGTGGATTCTCGTGTCATGAGTGTGGGATAATTAACTGAGCGAAGATAAATAACTGAGCGATCTCTCTTTTTGCTATGAAAGTTGATTGTATACTTGCCATATTTATCATGTAATGGAAAATCTGTCAATGATGTGGATCAGCTAATCTTTATTAATGGAAATCTGTCAATGATGTGGATCAGCTAATCTTTACCTTATCCCATAATATCTCAGCGAGTAATGCCTTATTGTTTGTCTTGGAGTATATATGTGTTGTCAAGTAGACCGTAAGTTTTCATTTTGGACAATAACTGTTAGTCGTTTAGATAATGTCTGTTGGTCAATCTGAAAATGTTCTTTTTTTACTGACGCAATTATCTTTGATTCTTAGGTACCCGTATGCATGTTTATTTTGAAATGATAGTGTAAGAAAAAATTTTCCTACATTTATTGAGGTGTGAGCAACTACAACAAAGATGGTTTGCAGTAATGATTGCTTTCTGAATATGATTTCATATTATAAAAAGCTAACCACTGCCCGCTGATATGAGAGGTAACTCCCGTAAATTCTCCCATTTGTCGGTTTAATTGAGTACATAAGCTTTTGTGCTTCTTCCGTATATGACCTCAAACACTTCAGATAAACGTGAATTATCGGTTTGTTGACCTAAGTATTATAAAACCTATTTCGGTGTAGTCTACCAAATTGTAACACTAACAATTTTAGATACTTTCATTAGTGTCGTATTGTTTGCTTTATAGATCTGCTAAGATGGGGAGAGTAGGATCGATTTAAGTACTGTCCTTCAGTTTCATATTAATCGTGGATTAAATTATGAGATTTGTTTTGCCCAGATGGTTTCGCCATCTGCCTAAACCTGGCTAGTCGTGGCTCTCTCGACTAGACCAGGTTCTTGAAAAATTCCACTCTTGCCTACTGAATGCAAGTTGCCGTTTTCATTTTGGACAACTGTGTTTGAGTCACTTCACTTGTCCTAATGTGTTGCTAGCATATAATCAGACGTCACCTTCATATAAGAATTACAAGTGGAACTAGATTACATGTCATTCCAGTTCCATGGAATGCTCAGTATCCACTCAGGTTAAGTATATTGTCTTTCCTATCGTATGACGTATTGTACAAAGCGACCACCAACGCCAGTTGTAACAATAGTAAAATAGATATACTTTCTTTAAAGCCTTCTCAGTCTTGCTGTAAGAGCTGCAGAACCTATGTTGATAAAAAGAATCAGTAAGGAACTTTGAACTGAAATGGTGGTGCATCTGAACCGATACACCCAGTTGAAGATGCACAGCAATGACGAAGACACGAGGCTTGAACCAGCGCTGACCTAGTGTTACCTGATTCTTTTCAGTTTCCTTCTGGTAGGAAATTCATAGTATTCTGCATAGGCAAGTCTCCTGAATCTGGATTGCTGTGATATCATTCTTGATCACTTATCATATTAATTGTGCCCTGCAACATTGTCTTTAGTTGCAAGACACGCGGCTTTGCAGTTAGCTAAAGATATTAGTGCAACTAAAGAAAGTGTATCTCTTTTACCAGTCTTACAACTGGCGTTGGTGGTCACTGTGTACAATACGTCGTACGATAAGAACTACAGTATACTTACCCTGAGTGGATACTGAGCATTCCATATAACTGGAATGGCATGTGTAGTTTCAAAGTGTATCTAGTTCACGTGTAATTCTCATAGGAAGGTGTCATCTGATGACATGCTCGCAACACATTAGGACAATTGAAGTGACTCAAACACAGTTGTCCAAAATGAAAACGGCAACTTGCATTCAGTAGGCAAGAGTGGAATTTTTCAAGAACCTGATCTAGTCGAGAGAGCCACGACTAGCCATATTTCATATTAATCGTGGATAATTTTATCCACGATTAATATGAAACTGACTGACAGTATTTTAATCTATCCTACTCTCCCCATCTTAGCAGATCAATAAAGCAAAACAATACGACACTAATGACAGTATTTAAAATTGATAGTGTTACAGTTTGGTAGACTGTACACTGAAATAGGTTTTATAATACAGAGGTCAATAAACAGATAATTCACGCCTATCTGAAGTCTTTGAGGTCATATTCGGCATAAACACAAAAGCTTAGTATGTACTCAATTAAATCGACAAATGGGAGAATTTATGGGAGTTATCTCTCATATCAGCAGGTTTTAAACTGCTTTCTTAGTAAAGATTCATGTAACTTCATTTTCTGATCCTAAAAAGCAAAATAATGATGTTTCTAGCGAATGGAAAAAATTTATTTTATTTTCGGATTGCCACTTTTTACCAGCGTAAAGAGATGATAACGTAGATTGTTGAAATGGATTTTAAAGAATAAACATCTGTTAGCACGTTAGTTTCTGGATGATTATTTTGAAATTGTTCTGTACATAAAGGGTAACATTAAACGTAAAAAACAGATCAGTGCTGTATCTAGAAGAAAGTAAAACACCACTGGCAACATGTCTCCCACATCGCCCTAAATTGTTCTTATTTCGGGTTTTACAGAAAGTTACATTTTTTTTAAATATATGATTATTGCAGATTATTAAACATTTCGTCAAGAACATGTTCCAAATTGTCACTCTTATCTGTGCCAGTTTTACTTGATTTTTTCTTTTTAACATCCAAGGATTTTGAATGACGAAAAGTGTTGTATATACTTACTAAAACCTCAAACCATTATATGGTTTGTATTTAATGAGTTAAAATTTTACCTTATAGTGTAATTCCAATTATTTTGATTTTTCCAACGATGAATTTTCGTCAAAAACGAGATGATGTACCATAGTAGTTTCGTATTAAATAATATTGGAGATAGGTAATGACATAATTTATTTCTCTCTCTCTCTCTCTCTCTCTCTCTCTCTCTCTCTCTCTCTCTCTCTCTCTCTCTCTCTCTCTGTTTATAAGTCTTTTTTTCGTTGACTGTCTGCTTCCAGTTTCAGTTATAATACCCTTTTATAACATTGTCTCTTATTAGATCTAATTATAATAATGATAATTTTTTTCCTCCGAAACTGGTAAGTTTCTTCGAAGAGGCTCTCTTGAAATTGGTCCTAACTGATGAATTCCTTCGAGCTTTTTCTTCATACTTGAAGCTTCAATGAGCTATCCACAAATATCTGACAAAATTAAATCAAACTTCATTCCCATCAGTGACTAGAAAACAAAACGTGTAAGCAGCATAAAAATGATCCTATGCTATCAAGTGTAGAATAATATTCCAACAGAAATGTTCTAGTTTATAGTGTATGTTGGTTACCCCGGTGAAACTATTCCAAATTCCTTATCTTAAGTTGGCAAGCGGCAAAATGAAGAAGGATTTATGCCAAGACTCATATTGAACGAGAAAACCACTACCAGGATTTTCGTTAGAGTGATATAACGATTAAATATTCTGAAACTGTATTAGGAATGAACTTTGAAAATGAGATAACATTACATAAATTTGTTGACACTTGAGCGTTAAGACCAGATTTCAATATACAAATGACCACATTTGGAATTTGTATCCATTTTTCCTTTTGAACTTGTAATATTTATAGCACTCTTCATACATTATTGTAGCTTCACTGTATGTTCCTTAAGGTTTAGGGATCGGAAATGTACCTAGTTTGTTTTTTCTTAACGACAGAGAAAACTACTCAATTAAATATAGTATACTCTTACGGGATTTTTTCCCTTCTAGTTTTTGACAGTTCATATGTCAGCTTCTTAGCAAATGCAGAATTATTATTATTATTATTATTATTATTATTATTATTATTATTATTATTATTATTATTATTATCTGTTTGATTTCTCAGATGGTAGATTCATTAATTTTTAATTCTCCTTAAGTTGATATTACTCTTTCATTTTGTCTCACACAAATACGCGCACACAAATACGCACACATTGCACGCTAACTTTCTTACTGTATTATTTGTATCTATTTTGTATGAGTGTCCTGTCATTGTTCATTCAATGTTTTACGGTGTGTGATTTTTTAGAAATTAATCGAAAGTGAAGTAAATAAGCAATATCATAATAAGTGATTTATTCTTAACATCATAATCAATCTGGTTTATCCTCCAAGTCTCAGAAACCTTGGAGAAAATATGCTCTTTATTTACTATAGTCTCATCAGCAATGGTAGGTAATCCTCTTTTAGAATAGAAAATGCGCCACTGTCCTAAAATCTAAGTATTATCTGAAAGCTGTCACTTGTATTGCTCCATATTTTTTGAGTTCCTCCAATCGGCTCTGATTCGCTTCATGAGTCGGACCCTACTTGTTTGTCCAGTAAGGCTTTGGAATATATATTTCTTTTATTTCTTCTTGAATATACCATCAAATGTTCACATCTTTGTAGTTATGAGGCATTTTACCCTGTGGGCAACCTTGTATCCATGAGCTGATTTTCCAATGTTTTTGCTTCATCTTGGCTCCATGACTCCATATTTTCCATCTTCACTTACTTGTATATACAACAGTGGCTTTTCAAGTGTTGTCTTGCTTATTCTGTATCAAGTTCCTCTATTAATCATTTAGTATTTTGTTTTCATTTTTAAAGGAGAGAAACGGATAAATCTGCTTTGTCCATCTATTGAGGGAGAAACATTCTTCTAGGTTAAAGGCAAGTCAAATGACTTGGGAATCATAGGGGAAGGCTAAGAATCCCCAAATCTGAAAGCGAAGGATATTAGACTGATCAAATGGGTCGAATCCTATGTTCATTATGCCCTCACATCATTTGTCGCTTTATACTACAACGATGTCATAGTAATTTAACCAAGAATAACTCGCTTACCTATGGTATACCCATTCTCTGTGACATCTGTGCTGTTTATTTATATCTGCAAACAAGGAAGTTTTCCGGATTGGTTTTGTCACTGATATGGCATTGCTGGGGATGGGACCAACCCCCTCGTTCCAGAATCAATGCTTAGAATGCAACGGACCTGATTGTGAGTGAAACTGGGTCACAGAGATGCCCCAGAACCACGAGGAGAAGCGAATATAATTACAAGCATATATTGAAAAAAAAAAAAAAAAAACATCCTAGCTGGCACCTATTTAATGTTAACGACTCCATTCCTGTTCAGCCTTTGTTGAAAATGTGTATTGCGTTTTTTATTCAGAGCTCGTATTCACTTTTAAGATTTGTGAGGTGTTGAACTGAATTTTTTCTGAACATTTACTTTGAGGTTAGAATTTGAGTGACAAGTGGACCGTATACATAGCTTATGCTGATAAGCCTACAGAAATGCACATCTGGGTAAAAAAATAATAAAACAATAAAAGTTTAAAACTGAGAAATCAGAGGATTATCTGTGGTTCCCTTGTACTGTAGTGATTTGTATACCTGACGTTGGCCATGAGCACGGATTTGCCTGCTTCGTTAGCGCCTCCAGGTTCGTTAGAATACAACCCCCTTCCCCCTCCCCGCCCTCCCCCTCCTAGCTCCTCAGGGAGGCTTTTCCCCCGTCAGTACCTACTGTGACTGTCACCAAGTGCGTGGTTGATGCAGGCAAGCAAAGGGAGCTCTCTCACACCGCAATACCTTGCAAAAAGACTGCGTTGCCTGAAGAGGCCAGTTGGATTTTCTGAGAATTTTATGAACACAAAAAAGGTCCTATTGCACAGAATTACCTTGGTGTCGACTACTTTCCTTTGCCCAGAGCCCTGGCATTGCGTAGCGGACATTTTTTTTTTTTTTTTACTTTTCATTCTAGTTTTTCGTTGCCTTCTGCTTTACTGTTGTTCGACAAATATTTCGCTCGACTTCATTATACTATTACGTTAACGTTAGAGGAAAAGAAAGTTTCACAAGGAGGGAGAGATCTTCCTTGTTATGTTTTATTTGAAACAAATTAATACTGTTTCACCCATAAAAGTTGTTAATTGATTTATTGTATAAGCGTATGCGATAAAGATCGTCCTCGACCTTTGTAGTTAATTCCCCTGGACTTTGTTTTAGAGTAACCTCCTTTAGATAAATTCAAGTCTGGTTTGACAGATTAATCTGGTCTAAGAAAGATTTTCCTAAAGTTAGCAGTGCTTGGTATAAACCAGGGTAAACCGACAAGAACAGCTTTGTTCGTAAATGCATTAGACTAACCAAATACTCAAAACGATTAAAAAAAATAAACACACAAATTTTCTGACTTTAGTACACTTTGGTGCAAGTTATCGCAGCAAGTTATCGCAAAAAATGTACTCGGCTTAGTAAGAAAAAAATTTAAATTATAATTTATATTAAGAACGAATATAATGGTGTAAACGGGTTTTGAGGAGCTTCTGCTTGGTTGTGAGTGGATTTTGTCAAGGAGCGAATTCCATGTTTATGCTGAAGTGGGGCGCATTGACTGCAACAAAACGATAAATAAATCTGTGGCTTGATTTAAAATAACTTTTTTTTTTCAATTATATAGCCTAGGAATAGTGTGTTTACATGCATATATATATATATATATATATATATATATATATATATATATATATATATATATATATATATATATAAAAATTTTCACGCAAACTACGTACAGAGAAACAAAAGGTTGCCAAGAGGGTTCGGTTCTTGTATAACCAGTGTTATAGGGATGTATAACCTTCTTAATATATAGAAAGTCATTACTTCTGAAGAGCTTCTTCAGGCGAAGAAAAACTTTCCAGAATTAACTCAACTAGATAAACTAAGAGAAGGCAATTAACAATGAATACCGAGAATGATGGGTTTCTCTTTAAAATCTCCTTCGAATATTTTATGCGGAATGGGGTCAAGAATGAGTAGACTTGGGCTTGAATGTATGTTTTTTTTCATATTTTAGCTGTATTAATGCAGACTTGAGATTTTCCGAAATAATATTTTTGCGTTTCTCATTATAGTACTATTGGACCAATCAGTCCTATATGTGATTATTGACTTGGGTGCAAAAAATAGCATTACTGTTTTAGGCCAATTCCAAGTGAATATCTCAAGTGATTCTTCTGACGTTTAATTCCTCACCTGTCTGGCGAGCTCGTTGTTTATGGCCTTGGGTGTTAACCCTTAGGTTCTCTGGAAGTCTTTTTGGGCCGAAGTTTTTAACGCCATTGACATCGTTCACGGTATGCGCCCACCAGATTCAACAGATTACCATGTATTATTTAATTAACCATTTATGTCAAAAGAGGTGCAGAGATTTTTAAAGAACTCTCATAAATCAGCCATCATCGGTCTCGCTCACAAGGTGAGCGTTGTAATGGCTGGATTTTAGTCATAACTGCTGTCAAGCTGATAATATAACTTCGATATTATATGTTTGTTCTAGTAATTGTTATTTACTAGTCATCGTTCTTTTTAAAATAAAACCTGGTCCCTTATCAGGAGATAAGTCTTACACATTTCGGCGGTTTTCTTGTCAATATTCTCCCGATAAAGGATCGTTGCTTCGTCTGCCTATATCTGAATAATTTTTCGGATAACTCTTGAGTATTTTCATGTCTTTTTTTTCAATGTCTCTGTCGTATTAGAGATTTACATGCGGTTGATACACGAAGGATATTGTAACTTTCTTATACCGCTCGCTTTTTATGGTATATCAGGCTCCATTTAGTCTTTCTCAAACGGGAGTTGATAATTTTATCTTTTTAATGGTAAGTTTCGCTGAATTTTTGGAATGGCTCATGGGGATTTACTTTGTTTTTATGGACACTGAGGATGGGAGGTGAGGGGGCTTGGACGATGGCGCTTGATGACTTGTTTTGCATTATTTTCGGATGTCACATAAGGATTTTGTATTCCCATCTTACACCATCATTTGCCACACACTCTTCTCTCAAACTCTAGTGGTCATTTTTCGTAAGACAGCAGCGACACCGAACGAGATGAAGAAATCGAAGGAGAGGAGTCTTAAATTCGCCTCGGTGTGACAACCTCAAACCCGGGGTCGTCCGTAATCTTAACGAGATCACCAGCAAAATGCCAGAGCTTCCAAGGCACAATGTAAATTACCCCAATCATCGTTTCCATCTCGACCCTTAATCACTGTTTCCTATTAGATATGGAAATCGCTATTTCCTCATTTGGGAATTTCCAGAATAAAGACTGGAACGGCTAGGGTCGGAGGTATGTCAGTCAATATTTGCCGCATTTTTTAAAGGCGACCCCTTTTTTTCTTGTGTTTTCTTACGTCGATTTTTTTCAGTTCTTGTTTATTTTTTTCTTGCTACGCAGGGAGAGAGATGGTGCAGTTTGTGTATCTGCGGGCAACTTTGATATTGTTCTTAGGTTTTTGTGTTTAGAGGCATTTGTGTTTCTTCCTATGAAGAAATTTCCTTCCTTCCCACTACATATCGTCTTAAAGATAATTTTTTTTTGGCAATTTTTTTTTTTACTTGCGTTCAGTATTGATTACTTTTCCTTGGAAACGTCCATCTGCCAAAACATAAGCAGCAGTTGCAAAACAGTTTTAATAAAAATTGGGAAATTATGTCTACAATAATCTGGTTGTGTACTGTAATTACCAAAAGGTTGGAAAACATGGTTAAATATACTAGAAAATTCACAGCTACGAATGTATATAGTAAAGAAAAGAAGGAAAAAAATTAATGTAATTACTTTATAGCCAGAGACCTTATTGTTGAGTGCTTTGTGGTAATAATGATAATAAGAATGAGTGGACAGTTAATATGTATACATGTATATAGTATATATCTATATCTATATATATCTATATATATATATATATATATATATATATATATCTATATATATATATTATATGAAGTTTTACCATTTATTAAGCCACAAAGATCAATCAGGCTGTCGCCAATACCTTGGGAAAACTTACCGTAGCCTTCTTAACGTCTTTCTTTCGCTCGTTTCGACAAAATCCCATTAATACAAATTAATGTAAACTGTTAAATTTTAACAGAAAAATGTACCTCCTCATACCTAGTCAATGGACATAGACCGTAACAATAGAGAATAAAAATAAGAATGAAAATAAGAGGATCAGCATAAACAAGGGAAGTTTTTCAACTTACGATTGTAAAGAATTTATTCAGCGTTGAGAACAAAAAATGGGCAAAGGAGAAAAAGTGAGGCGGAGCCAGAAGGAGTAGAATAAAGCAATAAATAATCGTGCATACGTGGGCAAAGAATTCCAAAATTCGTTGCTTCTTTGATCCAATCCTAATGTCAGACACTTCTTTTATAGATACAGTGAAGTCATAGGCATCAATGGACCCTGCTTGGTAGCTCTGTATTGATGTGATCGTGGTGAGTGTTCCACTAATTTTTGTATATGTAGAGACCGTATGAAATAGTGTGTGTAGTACCTATGATTTTAGTTAAACCCATTTTGTCATATCTTTAAATGGAGGGCCGAAATTGACCTGCTCCCGTGTGCTTGATATATACATATTAATCATATATATATATATATATATATATATATATATAATATATATATATATATAATCATATAATGTATATCAAGCACACGGAGCAGGTCAATTTCGGCCCGCCATATTTAAAGATATGACAAAATGGGTTTAACTAAAATCATAGGTACTACACACACTATTTCATACGGTCTCTACATATCACAAAAAAAAATTAGTGGAACACAATTTTTATTTTTATATATATATATATATATATATATATATATATATATATATTATATATATATAATATATATAGGTGAATGTTTGTATATTTGTTTGTCCACTATAAAAATCCGAACCTCTCGACAGACCCAGAGAGAATTTTGCACATGGCTTCAATGTCACCCGAGGAAGGTTTATAACTCAGAATCCAACCCCTACCCCGTGACAAACGTACAAAAACTTACAAAACAAATTCAATTTTCGTTTTTAGTCGACCATTTCTTCAGTAACGTTCTGGGAGTCACGATTAGCTTGGGTGAAAAGCTCCAAATTTTCTGGTGACGTCATTAAACTCCTCACACTACAAACCCTCAGATTATGGTAGGCCGACAAATGCGAATTTCCTCATTAATTCGTTGGTATCATCTTCGTTTTTACCCTCGGAATTTGCTGTAGCGACTGCTTCGTGACGTTACAGTGACAAATATCGTTAGAATGACCAATTTCATAATAAAAGCCGTTTTAAATGAGGTCTGGAATAATCGAAATATCACCTTCGACACTCCAACGGTTGAAACTAATTATTGTGCGAATTGGTAAAACTTCGCCCCATGCGGAAGATGAGTTTCTTTTCACGGCGCTTGGCACCGATTACCTGGAAGATAAGAACTGAAAATTCCAAATTGAAACTTTAGAGGAATGTAGATAATTGAATTAGGAAATCTTTACCGAAAGGCACTTGCAGATATGTGTATGGAAGATAAATGTATACGGTGCAAATAGGAACCAAATTAAGAACTCGTAGTGCTCACAGCTTACATAACACGTCAATTTCGTACCGTTTGTAAATGTAATCATACACAGTAAGAAATAGTATTCCCGTCATTTAGGCAAATAAAATTATTTATGGTTATATATCAGAATGATATATATCGACACGTATTTATTCAAAACAATTAATAACCAATTGCCTAACATTCTTCCAAGAAGGGAGAGGTTTTGTTCGATTCATGATTACGTTATTAGCAAAGGGACGAATTGACCAAGTTTATAGATGTCGTACGGACGTGCTTAGCGGTAATTTTTTTCTAAAGATCCGTGTAACTTCATACTTAATGCTACGTTAATGAATTTGATGTCATTGTAAATATAATGAGTTGTAATTTATTATACCATGTCAATTTTTGAAAAAGTCCCTAAAACTAATATAAAGTATACGTATCACGTGTTGAATTTAGCTGGATCGGAAAATTATTTTGCCACCTTTTTTCATAATCTGGTGAGGAGTGGAAGACTAACTGCTGCGGTAATTAACTTGGGATAATAGAAGAGAAGCAAAAAGGCGTAACAGAGTATAGTACAAATACTTATTATTAAAAAAAGACATTCTCATACAAGCTTAATGAATGTGTTTAAATAAGAACCTAGGGATTGGCTCAGTTTGTTTTATGAAATGGACAGTGAAGTTATTTTCATGTGTGTGTATATATATATATATATATATATATATATATATATATATATATTTATTATTTATTTATAGTAACACCTACCATAAAAAGCCAGGACACTGGCCTGGGCCTATACGAAATTGTCTGTATCACATGGATATGTTGTCTTAAATTCTTATTTTATGATTTGAACTCAGAACGACCTACAAATAGCGCTGAAGGGTCTAACATTGAAATGAATTAGGCCTATACATAATTTATTCATATTCTGATCAAAATGGCTGAGATCCTTCCCAGGTGAAATCCAGTGATAAACTGTCACGAAACGTTCCTTACCAATCCACACATGCAATTACCTGTCAGTTGGTCGAAGACCCTATAGGTAATTCCATCAGCTTGGCCATCCTGGTGAGTGGACTGGCCACGCCCACAAACTGTCGTCTGCACGAAAGGTTTAACTTCAGTTTCTGTGAACTGGCAGAATAAATGACAGGCAAACCTAATAGTGAATACCCGGACTAAGGTTATTAAATTCTGTGTGAGAGAGAGAGAGAGAGAGAGAGAGAGAGAGAGAGAGAGAGAGAGAGAGAGTCAGTTTATCCGTTGTCATTTAGTTTTCCCGGACAACGCCGGGTTGGTCAGCTAGTATACATATATAGGTATATATATACGTATATATATATATTATATATTATTATATAATATATTAAATATAATATTATATATATATATATATATGTGTGTGTGTGTGTGTGTGGTGTGCGTGTGTGAGTATGTGTGTGTGTATTGCATGGCTTGTATTTTCAATCGGCAGATCAGTAGCCTAGTCAGGATTTGTTATGCGTGTTCATTTTTATTTATTTATGTTTTTCGCGTGAACAAGTTGTTTGAGCGAGCATTTGGTTAAAACTATGTCAGTTGCTGCCTTTCATATCCGCGAACAGTTTGCACTTTCGGTAGAACCAAACTAATGAATTTGGGCAATGGCAAGTGTTCGATTTTTTTTTCCAGGCAAGCTAATTCCAGTCTTCCTAATCATGTTTGTTTGATTATTGCTCAGTAAACTGCATCGTCTCTCTCTCTCTCTCTCTCTCTCTCTCTCTCTCTCTCTCTCTCTCTCTCTTTTCGGAAAGTAACAAACTGGTTGCTTCGAGTCTTCCGAGCCACAGTACCTAGCCATGCTCCTTGAATGTCCAGAATGCTGCTGCTTCTTTTGTCCAGCAAGCTTCTTCTTCCTCTTCCCCCATTCTCTCTCTCTCTCTCTCTCTCTCTCTCTCTCTCTCTCTCTCTCATGGTCGGAGTGGCATGGCAAGTGGGCGGCGGCCTGGTATACGGGGAGCGTCTGTCAGCGACCATCTATCAGTGCGATAAGTCCGCTGAGACACGCCGGCCTAATGGACAAACCGTGTCGGAATTAGGCAAAACAAAGAGAACACATCAATTAACCCGGACTGTGCGTTGTCGTGGGCATGTCTGAGAGACAAGACAGCCCCGTCCCAAGGTTTCAAGGTATGCAGGCATGCAACCACTCCTCTACAACTAGCATTACTACTACTACTATTACGACTACTATTTCTACTTCTAATACTACCATTCCTGTAATCCTCCCTCTCTTTGTTCCCGTCGCCTTCTTTCGTGTAGATGTTCTGCAGACGAGAAATCTTCGTCCCATGTCCACTTTCCCCCTTTCATAGCTAAGCAGCGTCGGATGCTTGTTTTATTTTCTGAATGACATACCTATCATCATTGGTTGTCTTTCCTATCACTTGAGGAAAAAGTGCGAGTACATGTTCGGGATGTTAATGCTTCTCAGCATTAACAAACAAAAACTACTTGTCGTCATTTTTTTTTTTCTTTTATAATAGTTGCTCAGACATCCTCTTGTGACCTCTGCAGAGGAAAAGGTTTAGGGCGAATTATATTCTAAGCATAAGTCACCGCCACCCAGCCGTGCAACGGGCGACAGTTAGAATCAGGAAAATGGCAAAGGAAGCAAATTGACTACAAAGGGAAAGAGGTAGAGAGAAACAGACAGAGGCTGAGTACGAGGGAGGGAGAACCGAATTCCAAAATTCAGAAAATAAAAGTAAAAACAAAAGAAAAAGAAAAAAGAAAACAAACATGCCAGACTTTGGAGGGTGGGGGGAGTTGAGGACAATCCCAAAGCTGGAACTGTCAATCACGGGCAGGTGGCCATGCATAAAAGAACGGCGGGTCGAAAAATATCAGTCTTGATATTTCTTTGGGGCTCCAGAAGCCAAACCCATAGCGTGGGCCACTTTTCCAAGGCTGGCCCATACCGGGCGACTTTTTTGACTGGTCGACTCCCAGCTGAACTTTTTATCATCGATGTGACCGCATAAGGAGCTCGGTACAGCGAATGTCAGATAACCTGATCCCAGTGTTTAATTGGCTGGTAAGCGGACTTTGAGCACAGAATTAACTATGGATAACGAGTTGATCGGCCTGCGAGGATAAGATAGGCCGGAAAGGACTAATGGTAATTAGCAAAACACCTTATCTCATCCTTAATGATCGTTCTCAGTCATTAGGACGGTCTACCAGTTGTTTTTGCTTTTAGGTTTTTCATCAGAAATGTAAAAGTAGAAATAGGATTCATTTGTATTTCTGTCGTCCCTATTCAGTCTTTGTTTGCTTATATTCTGGTCATAATTCTTAACAAATTTTCCAATTTAAGCATTAAGAAAATTAAATTAATAATATTTGTGTCCTATTCAAACATAACCAAAAAAAGCAACTGTGTTTAAATTTACGTTTTGCTAAGCTTTTTACTTTTAATCATTCAAGTAAATCACAGGCGTGTGAATGTTTTTCGGAACTAATACAGCTAATCATAGGTGTTAAATCATTTACCCTTACTAAAAACATAATTTTTGTAACAAAAAGTTCTATACTTATAATTTTCCTTGCAAAGAATAATTAAAAAAGCATCATGTTAGACAATGAATTTCAAATTAAATAAAGTGTTCATATTAATATACACCTTAGTAGTACATAAAAAATTGTAATACCGGTAAAATATCTTTAAGATCTTAATATTTTGATCGCATATGAAATGTTTCCGTAAGTATTTAAGAAATTGTAATAAAGGATCAAAACTATATGCAGGCAGTAATGTTGTCGGAATGTTGTACAGTTATCTGGATTATCCAAAAACTTCTTAAAGTATACTAGTCTTCCTGTTGAACAACTCTTCTTTTTGCACGAAAAACTGACTGGTTGTGCCAATCTGGTCGTGATGTACGGACATATCAGTGGCAAGTTTCTCAAATAGTAGTCTTGGCGTTCCTTATTGTTGCGTGTTTGAGAAGCGGTAATGAAGGATAATTAGTCATAATTTTCTCCATAATTATGTTGATTATTGGATTATATGCTGCATTGTGAACGACAATTAAAGATTATTATTATTAGTGTGAAACCCCACATGAAAGATAGATAAAGTAAACCTTCTCTTCTCATTCTCATTCACAGAGTGAATAAAAGTAATGGCACCAGATGTGCTACGGCATATACTGTATTAGGAACTGTAGTGGGCCTATTGCATCGAAATCTGTGATTTAACCTCCTCCCAACCCTCTGCCAATAGGCAAACATTAAATTCTCTCCCCAGAGCCTCAAGGGAGAAGAATTAAACGCGTAATAGGGTAAAACTATATTTATGAGTGCTAGTTAGCCCATCACGATTCCAAGTATTCCATGCCTTTTATACCTTCTGTGACTGAGTAGACATTTTGGTGTGGTAAATCACAAGTCAGTTGCTCAGATTCATGCAGAGGAGGCTTAGTCTTCTTCTTCATCTTCTTCATATTATTTTTTATTATTACTAATTATTATTAATTATTATTCTAAAGTTTGTTGGACAGTTGCATTTAGAAAAAATAAGGCTAAGCAAAAACAATAAAAGTTAGTTTCTGAGAAGTTTTCCGGTAAGCTTTGATGCCTTTCGGAAACGCAACTTTTCGTCTTCCGAGGTAATGAAGTTACCGGAAGGTTTTATGTTTCTTAAAATTTTTTTCCAGTACATCACAGACACGACTGCAAAATGTCATTTGCCTTTAGTAAACAAACCGAGGTCCTCTTATCTTAACTATAGTGTAGTCCCCGGCTGATAATATTATTTCCGTTAGTAATATCCTGCTCCTCATTCCGTCTAGTTATGGGTGACACTATTTTTTTCATTTGCTCTGCTTTCTTCTAATTTCCCAATTCATGTTTTTATTTATATGTATTTTTTTATTTATTCATTTGTATGTAACGTTAATCTGAGCCTTATGAAATTAATATTTAATGCATTCTGTTCCATGGTAAATTGC
>NC_061104.1:10139854-10169854 GCF_015104395.2 Macrobrachium nipponense
GTGTACACACACAACACACACCAACCAACACACAACCACCCACACACAAACACCACCCACATATATATATATTATATATATATATAGTATATATATATATATAAATTGTGATTGTATACACACACACACACACACACACACACACACACACACACACACACACATATATATATATATATATATATATAAAGGATATATAATATATATATATATATATCATTTATATTATTATAATATTAATATATATAGATATTAATTATTTATATTATATATACATATATATATGTGTGTGTGTGTGTGTGTGTGTGTGTGTGTGTGTATACATATGAATATTTCATTCATTCAGTAACTTACTTTTGTGTAGAAATCTCTTTCATTTCCAAACAAAAGTCCTAAAATACTGCTGTGTACAGTTGAATACCCATTGACTTTTATCCTTAAATGTGTACGAAAAATCATGCCTGTAACATTCAGTTTTAATTTCGTCGTCTGTATACCAAACGTATATATTCTGATTCTAAATTTTCTTTAATTCTGCGAACAGAATTTTATATTTGGTTTTAATAAGCCTCGTGTCAGCTGTGGCAGAGTAGTGAAAACCTTCCCTGTGCCCATATACCGTAAAGGTGGGAATTGCAAGTCCTCCTACACAATTAATCCTAGCCAATATTCCTTTTTATCTTAACAACGCCTTTGACAACAAGTTTCTGTAATAAACTTTGTGGTGTCATGCCGATTATTTTGAGCCGTTAAAATCACCCTTACGTAGCCCAAGGTTAAGGCTCACTGTTGTTCGCCCAACCGCGACCTTAGCTATCCGAGATGCGCTTTATCTAAACTGCCTCTTCACAACAAGTTCCTGTATTAAACCTCCTTGTGTCTCGATGGTACTTTCCGATAAAGACTGATAACACTCGATAACACTCTCGGTCTTCGAAAGAACTCGGTGCTGTGATCTTTAATCCGAAACACCTCAATTTTTGGCGCATTCTAGGTGCCTGCTGAGGCTTATTTGCTCTCCAGAGCGAGTTTGCCTGTAGTACTATTGCGGAGAGCATTCTTCTCTCGCCGTTTTATGTTTCTTTTTTAAGTTCACTCTTCAAGCTTTAGAAGGGTGTAGCAAATTGTGGTCGTTCTCGAAAAGGGCAATTAGGATTAAGTATTTGCTTTGCTGGTTTCGAAAGATTGCCTTCTAACATCGTCTGGTTTTTATCCTTCGAAATTCCAAGCATTATACCTTTATATATATATATATATATATATATATATATATATATATATATATATATATATATGTCCATGCACAAATGTTTGAGTGTGTTTGTGCATCTAAATTGAAGCTGTGTTAATCTAAGAGTTTGATTGCAGACTTAGTTGTAATTTACTTAAATTACTTCCTTTTTATTTTTCAATCTAGAAGGACAGTCTTTACTGTTATCATATTTTGTAACATTTCCGAAACTTTTATTTTTTTGTCAGTATTAAAAACTCTTTGAATGTGAAATTTCTCGAAATTCTTTCCCATTCCTTCGACTGATTTACACAGATCCAGCAAAGTCAACGAAAATAAGGACTCATTTCCGAGAGCAGTGACATTAGGGAGGACCCTCCTTTGCCAGCCAGACATTTGAAACCGCGAGTGGGGAGCCTTTAGACAAAATAAATGTGTTAACAATAGCAAGCAAACATGGATCCAGTCCTTGTCGGGTATTGCTAGAACTGCAGTATGCTAACACACGTTTGATGGCTTAAACCAAAAGTAATGGAGGTTTGGGGATTATTGCATCGAAACGACACCAGGGGGCTGGGCTTAATGCGTTGTTGATTGGCCTGTTAAGTAAAATTCTCTTTGTTGAAGGGCCGGACCTGGTTGGCAGCACTTTTATGTTGCGTGAATATTAATGAGGGAAAGAAAGGTAAATTCGTTGCGTTATTAGTTGTGGTTGCGAGTCTGACGAAGTCAAATGAATTTAATAATTCTGACTGCTTGTAAATTATAATCATCTTCACTTTAATTGCAAAGGGTTTTATTCGGTTCGCCATGACATTTGTTTCAGAAACAAACCAGAAGAATTAATGATGCAACAATTCAAATTTACAATGACGCTAATGACTTTTATTCTCTGTCAGGATTGTTTTTTATCCGTAAAATTTAGAATTGACAATATCTTCAAGGGAAATATTTACTATTAAGTTTTTGAAATAGAAAGTGGATAGTATGTGAACTTTAGCTTTTCAATATTGATAGTCATTGAGAAATATTGAGAAAATAGAACTGAGGGAATGATATATATATTAACGTTGCATATTAAATCGTTTTAGAAAGGACCAATAATACATTTGGTCTAAGCATACAAATATTTTTTAAAGACTAAATAGCGTATCATTTTGTGATAAAAGTAAATCATTTTTGCTAATATAAACCTCGAATATGGATAAGTAAGACATTTTAATTAGGCACAATAATGACATTTATCTTGCGTAAGAGAAGCATATTTTTTATGAAAATACATATTGTTATAATACTAAGGTATCGTGCACTATGGCTTATGTATAAATGGTACTCGTATCCTTGGCTCACGATTGAATCCAAAGTTCGATGTCGGCTAGGGAAAACATTTTAAGCATTTTTCATGAAAAGTTCATTGTACTTTTTAGACCTCGGCAGATTATTCATGTTCCTGGCAGCTAGTAGACTGTGGAGAGCCGTGTTTAGAATTGAGACGGTGGTGATAGCCTCATTTTATAAGGCACAAATCAGAAGGCTAACGACCTCTAGAATCATTCCCTCCTAGGATGATATATATATATATATATATATATATATATATTATATATATATATATATATATATATGAATTTTTATCACATCACCGGATTCATATAGTACTTGCTTAAGCTACAAATGTCCTTTAATATGCAATTCGCTCTACCTCGAATTAATATATTTTCATATATGTTAACCGAAGGGCAATTTTTAGTTGATAATAATTTCCTCCTCTCGTGGATTCGAACCAGCGGACAGAGGAGAAATCAGGACTCCAGTGACATTACCGACTCGGTCAACAATGAGGTAGAGTGATATTAAAAGAATTTCACATTGATTAAGGCTAAATCTACTAAAAAACAAAATCATGTATGTTCGGTAATAGCTAATTCTTGCCTGTAGAGAGATCTAAATAGTCTACGCTCTTGAACAAAGAAAAGCCATCACGGAAATCGATACGTTGATGCATGAAAACATCTACACTCTCGCGTATACAATACATCTATCTGTACATACAGACATACACATACCTACACCTCTATATATATATATATATATATATATATATATATATATATATAATATATATATATATACATATATATATGTGTGTGTATAATATATATATATGTTTATATATATATATATATATATATATATATATATATATATATATATATATTACATGAGGGGTTGGTATGTGTATGTCTGTATGTACAGACAGATGTATTGTATACGCGAGAGTGTAGATGTTTTCATGCATCCACGTATCGATTTCCGTGATGGCTTTTCTTTGTCTGTTCAAGAGCGTAGACTATTTAGATCTCTCTACAGGCAAGAATTTAGCTATTACCGAACATACATGATTTTGTTTTTTAGTAGATTTAACCTTAATCAATGTAAAATTCTCCTCGTAAGGCGAAAGGGAATATTACAGTTGTTAAATAAAGAAGGGCAGTGCTGTTGCTTGGTGCTCATTATAGCATATGCATTTGATTTAGTCATGCACATATATTGACCATCGAAATACAAATCGTGGTAAATGGAGTAAAAATGAAAATATAAATTGGGAATTGATAACTCGAGTTTGTATGGAAAAAGCCAAATGGTCTTCATTTAACAAAGATTCCAAACTAAAATAGATATTGCAAGTATTTGGAAACAGTAATTAAAAATTATGTACGAAAAGGTGTTTAATCTCGAAGACTTCCCATCTTACATGAGTATTCTTCCGAGACTGGAATAGCTGAATTAAAGTTTATAAAAACTGAGGAATCCTGTTCTAAACAAAGTTGCAGATTTTCTGCTGACGTTATTTTGATTAGATAAAATGTGGCCTTAACTTTTCCTGACAAAATATAGGTTGATATAAAAATTCTCATCGACAAGATTATCACGGTTATGCATCTTTTTCAGTCTGGGAACACCAGCATGAACTCAGAGAGAGAAAAGCTGATTGTATGTATTTGAAATATAAAAAAACCGGCTCCATATTAGTTAGTAATAAATATTAAGAAAGTAAGTATTAAGAGAGTCTAACTTTATTCTCAATTGTACCAGATTTCTTTCTGTATTGTAACTAGTATAAAGTTTAAATGCTTTTCATTTTTATGTTTTGTGGAGTAATGTGCGTGAAAATATTTTTATATGTCGCGCTTTGTGTGGTTCATAATTTGATTGCTAAGAGTATTTGAAAATATAAATTTGAGTTATGCTATAAATGGAACCACTTGTCTTTTGCCTAGTAAACAGAGCACGAGCTTTGTTGTAAATTCGTATCTTCACTCTTACACGAGACAGTGTCTGGAGCTGGAGCCACTTGGTTCGTGTCGCAGTAAGCAGAATCTCGTGCTTTGCTATAAACTAATTATCTTGACACTTTCTGGGGATTCCCGTGACGTCTGCAGTTCTCATTCAGCTCCGAATAGAGAAGCCTTACTCAGGAGAGTGAAGTGTGATAAACAATCCCTGCTTACAACTTCTAATGCTCTGCGTAGTGAAAGCATATGGGCGGAAGTTTAACCGCCCTTCGGTTTTTTTTACAGAAATAAATCTTGTTGGCAGAAAAAATTGGTTTATGTCATAACAAAGAACTGCATTTTTGTTTGTTTTTTTATCTTTTTTTATTTTACTTATGCTAAATGCGTGTGAGTATTCTATCAGGTGAAAGGTTTCAGAAGTTAAGAGCATGGGGTTTGTTTACATGAATACGCGTGAATTTAGGTAATAATGGCAATCTTTTAAATCAGAGGCATTGACTGCATATATTTTTTCCTGTATGCAGCAACGATAATATACTTACGGTTGTCCAATCGTTGGTCAGCATCTTACTATTGGTTTCTGTGCAGAATGAAAGTTCATTCTTCACATATGAAGAATAAAGTTGCCTTATTGAAGAATGTATGCATAGTCCCTAGAATAGGAACTTATTGTCTCGACCCTTCTACATTGCAGTCATTTTAACGCATGGATACCCCAATAATGGTAATCATTTATTATTGTTAATGATATAGCTAGAGAACGCTTGATTCTAGTATTTAGTGTCAGCGGTCAAACTTCGTTTTAGCTTTTGTAATCATGATTAATATTAACTAAAAATTTTCTGCTTTCAGCAAGTACAGATGAAACAAATTAACGGAAAATTAACGAGCTTAAGTCGTTCCGAACTTAATTAAGTTTGGCCTTAATAAAAAAGCAAAACGGTGTATTCAGACGGAAATTATTAAATGGGTTATTCGAGAACAGAAAGAGACAGAAAGGTTAGATACTGCACTACACTGAATTACTGGTTTTAAAACTCAATGTGTCATGTGCTCAGAATCTCAAGCAGGATGTACAAGGAAGTCTTCGTCCCTATTTTGGAGAGATTCTGTGTTGCTTGTTTCTTGAAGGAAAGACTGCACTGAAACCTAAATATGAAGCATTTCATTTGTTGATGCATACTGAGCTTCCCAGACGAAGTTTCTTCTATTCTACTCTACTTATTTGGTGTTACGGACTCTGAGATCTCAGAGACAATGTTACGGCCTCTGAGAGAGGTCCGCTTCAGGTTCGATATGAAATAAATAAAAAAAAAATATTTCAACACCAACAGTTGAAACTGGGGATACGAATATAGAAAGAAACACTAACACAACAAAGGTTTATTTACAAGCTTACTAACATAGGTAAATGCAGAATGGTACCTCCTATTTACATAAAAAGACAGAATCTTACACTGCATGAACTGGGGGAACAGTGAGGCAATTCAAATACTTGCTAGTCAATTTGGCAATTCGACGCGCTGGCTTCATAAATGTAGAGCGGCAATTGCAGTCGTCCTCTTGACTCCATATTGCAGAAACTAGTCTACTTGAAAGGCAGGAATTCCCCAAAACCTGTAGCAGGACCTTTTCTTCTCTGAAGTCTGCTCGACGTCGAGAAAACACGGCCGTCCACTCCTGAAGACGACTAGACCAATATCCGACCAACTCTCGAACAACTCTTCTTTTGATTGATACTTTCGTCGTTCCTTCGTCTCTATTCTTTCTCTGACGATCACTGCTGCTGATCTCTCACTGATAATCTGATCTGTGGCTCTTACTAACTGGTGATCTCTCTCTTTTACGATCTCTTCCTCTTACGATCACTGCTCTCCAAAGTTCGTTTGTCGCATTTACACGGCACTCTGGGGGCGGAGCCTACGGCGAGCGTCACAGACTCCCGAGTTTACTAGGACTCCCTAGATGAATCTAGACGAGGTATTGCATCAGAAAACGCGGCATTTCTCATGTCACATTGGCGCGTTTTTGCGCTCCACAACACACCCGACGATTCCAGAACAGCCGCGAGGAAAAGGCACCTCCAACACGGGCGCGAAAGCCTCATTACTGCCGAACTTCTCGAAAATGCGTTCTCCTTTCCTTTATCTTTCTTTGCTAGGAAGCAATTACCATCACATTTGGTAGTATATCTTTGAGAGTTATAAAGAGTATGCCTGAAAATATTTCTTTCTCTTGCGAATAGAAAAGTAATAACATGAACTCGTATAACAGCACGTCGGTGATTTTAATCTTATTTTGGTACCATGTCCATCATTGAATATTTAGTGTTATACTGCATTTTTAATTGCCATTTGTTGTGATTTCCAAGAACATAATACTTCCCAACATTTACATCAGTAACAACCGGCTTAATGGTACAGTTAATATTAAATAACCTCTCAGCGTACTTCATCAATCATTAACTACCTGTTCCTTGTTAGAATATTTCCATCTGCTGCATTTGATGTCTTGTGTCATTCGCCTGAATTGCTCAAGGATTCCATTATTTTCCGGATTTCTGTCTTATTCCCAGTCCGTTCTTGCTTAAGCTTTTCCTTACTATTCAATACTTACTAGTTTATATGCAGTTGATTGTCTATTCAATGAATGTATTTTTAAAAGTTTGTAAATATATTTGATTACCAAGAATTTGGGAATTTTTGTGACCTTGTTTAACAATAGACGATCGTTTTATGACTTGGAAAAGGATTAACCATAGTTTGTTAGAAGTCAGACTTTCATTAGACTTAACAACTAGTGTTTTTTACTCGATATGTATAAGTTGTTGTAGAAATTTCTAACTTTATTTCTTGGGGAAACTTTTCATACTATAAATACTGTAATTTTACGAATGCAGAAGTTTAGATAGGAGTTTCCCTTTTGAAACGAAAATTTGTAAATTGTATGATGATTTTATTTTAATGTGTTTTCGCGTAATTTAATTTAATTAAATCGAGTGACAGAAACACAGAAATATATAGTTAGTCCTGAACTACCGTCTTTTCAAAAACACACGAGAAAATGAAACCTCAAAATCTCATTGTAAATAAAAGTTACCTGCCTACCTAAAACGAATATTCAAGGAGAGAGAAGGGAGGAGAGAAAGAAAGGAGGGAGGCAGGAGAAAAAGGTGTGAGAGAACTAGTAGAATAGTTCAAGAAAACTCTTAGTTGAAGCCTCACATTTTAGGGCCCTAATCTCTTCTCCCCATAGGCCAGCATTCCTCGGAACCAGGTGGCTATACCTTGCTCAATTTAACTTAGAGACTTGCTTGTAAGTAGCAAGACGAGTTCGTTATCATGAGAATGACCTTTTCTTGCTATGACTCGTGTTGTCAAACTTGAGGTTTGCAATCACGCGAGGATGAGTT
Source organism: Macrobrachium nipponense (assembly GCF_015104395.2). Lineage (NCBI taxonomy): Eukaryota > Metazoa > Arthropoda > Malacostraca > Decapoda > Palaemonidae > Macrobrachium > Macrobrachium nipponense. The sequence goes on from NC_061104.1 coordinate 10,147,794, forward strand.
TACAGTTTTTCTATTATTCTTATTATTGTTGTTGTTATTATTAGGAATACTTTCGCTTTTCGAAGATCTATTTGAAAAAGTTTTTTTTATTCGTTCTCTGTGTCTTCTTACATTTTTATTCACTTGTGTTTAATGCAAAGAATTTTGATGATAGCTGCCTTTATACAGCTAATTTGTTTAGTTGTTCGTAATAATGATTTTACATTGCTGGACAAAAATATAACAATAATTGCTATGACTATGAGAAGAAAACATGCAGAAAGTCTACTGCCTAGGGAGAAAGTACAATTATACTTTATGTATCTTTTCCGAGAATATCCTAATACATTTTATTCAAATGTAATCAAAAGCTACAACTTGGATGCTGCGCACAGGTCAGCAAGTGATTTAAAAAGACCAAAAATCTAATATTTTTTGTCGGCTTGCACATGTTTGCATATGTTTCGTGTGTGCTTAGACCATTTGCTGGTCTGGTTTTCAAATAATTTACATCGTCATTAGTGCCTATACTAACAAGACCGTAAATTTTGTTATGGAATGCAAAGGACCATGAGATTCCTTCAACTGCTGTTTTTTTGGGGTCAGTTTAGTATATATAGCATCTTAGTCAGTAGGACTGTTTATAATAGTAGTAGCAGTAATAGTTTCATTATTGGTGATTGGTTTTGATATGACCGTTGTTAAAGTAAATAATGAATTAAGGTTACATTTTTTTACTTTTTAACCAACAGGAAACTGTAGCCCTTTTAACCATTATCCATCTCTGTCAGTTTTTCATGCCTTCTGTCTGATCGCTATTCATATTAATCTGATATTCTTACTGTCCATCTAATCTTCGATCTCTTAATTTTTCCATTTTGCTCATTTACTCTCTCTCTCTCTCTCTCTCTCTCTCTCTCTCTCTCTCTCTCTCTCTCTCTCTCTCTCTCTCTCTCAGCATAGGAAGTTTGTATTACTTACTTTAACCTGGTTCCTGCAATCCAAAATCCACGAGGTGTTAACATATTCCTTGAGGATTAAGGCCGCGCTCTTCCCATTCCTTCAGGCCTAGGCTAGTAGGGCTTTGCATAAAGAGTATAAGAAAACAATAATAATGGCTGAGTTAGCGTGACGTCACAGGAAAAGCTTTTGTCTTTAGAGGTCTTCCTTTCTGAAACGGAATATTTGGAGCACTTATCTTGACTGGTCTTTCCTTTGAAAGGGAATGTTTCTATTTAAATCTTTTACGGGATGTTACTCTAGACATTAGAATGTGTAACTCTAAACAGGCACATGAACTAAAGGCTGTACTACTTTTACGGATTATTATTAGTGTGATTTCCAGGCTTATTTTTTCATGCATTTTTTACTTCTTGTTTAAGGAAAATGCTCACTCGCAATGCTTGTTGCTACACCAGTACAGTTCCTATACTAATATAATGCTACAAAAACTCAAATAGAAATCAAGTGTATCGATTTAGATTTTGTTAATTAATTCTAATTTACGCTTTCTCATTACTTGTAAATGTAAAATGCTTTCACTGAAAACTTCTACACCACTATGACAAATATTGGCTGTTGTTGATTTGAATGATTGTACGGCCATTCATTCATATTTCCAAGGATTTTTTTTTTTTCAAAAGTTTTATTACATATTTTAACATTTCTTGTGTGGAAAATACTGAATGGTTGAGAGCAGTAATGCGAATTCAGGGCTACAGTTGTATTTATATATATTTTTTTTTATTAAAATATGAACTCTTAATTAATTTCTATTTTTATGGATTTTTCGTTTCGTATTCATAGACAAACATGTAAGGGAAATAATTTTTCGGAATATATAGTTCAGCATCAGTAGATAAATTTCTGTGCGAAGTCAAATTTACTGAAATTGAAACAGAAATGATTAAAGACTTTATATTACAGTATATAGGACTGTTTAATTTTAGATTTTTCAAACTTTCACGCGTAAGGAAAACGCTTTACTAAAGGATACAGTTCCATTATGACAAACGGCTTACAAGGTGATGAGCATGCAAGCAGCCAGTGCAGAGGCCATAGAAATTATCATCCAAGGGGTCGGAACTGACAATGGGATTACGATTACTCTGCTTGTGAGGGGATTTGTCTCACCGAAAACAAGATATAAATAAATGTGACGTCTTGGGAGACTCTCTCTCTCTCTCTCTCTCTCTCTCTCTCTCTCTCTCTCTCTCTCTCTCTCTCTCTCTCTCTCTCTCATACACCATTATTGTACAGTATGCCCCTAAGTGATAAAAGAAAAGGCATACCAAAGAGAAGAACAGGAATGAAATTTAATAAAGACAAAGATTACATGTAAAAGAAAAATTGAGAGAAGATCTGCTTCCAATAGATACCCATTTTTACAGTGGTTCATCAGCATTATGCCAAAATAACCCCACTTCTTCGTGACTATTATATAATACTTATAATGACCAAGCACACACTGGTATGCCCATCTCGATATTTTGGGAATTTCATCCTTCTTCCATGCTTCGGCCTTAACCATTTCTGCATGTAGTCTCTCATATTTTCCACCATTCTTCCAGTGACCAGTTTTGAAAACATTTCCATTTCGTTTTTATTATGAGAGAGAGAGAGAGAGAGAGAGAGAGAGAGAGAGAGAGAGAGAGAGAGAGAGAGAGTTGCATATCTACAGCGTCATTTAACTAAAACGTCTTTTGCACAGAGTGGAAAATAATTGGATTTTGTGCGCGCGTGCGCGTGCGCAGGAGAGCTTGAGAAAAAGATATCTATTTTTTATCCTCAGTTATGCTTTAGCGTGTCGTTTAGAACAAACATCACTCTAGCGGTGTGAAAACAATATGTTTTTTAAGTTGAGAGCTGTAATCCTCTCCCGGCCCTCTGCCGGCAACAATGCTCCTCTCCAATAGCGTTCATTCATATGGCCTCTCTCCCTTTGCTTGCTTGTTCTACCTGTAAGCGCTTTGTTTTAAGATAAAGATCTTTCACAGTTGAGTTTTCTCACTTGAGCGAGGGTAATGATTTTCTTATGCTTATCAACAATGAATGACATTCCCAGTGCATCTGCTTTGGGACGGTTTCCACTCCATAACAACCACATGAACATAATGGGCAGAAGTAATTAAACAAGGTTGACATACCAATTATTTAAAAATTGGTCATGGCAATTGAAGAAATATGAGAACAGTGCTTGAGAGGAAAGTTAATTAGATATTTATTGATTGAAATTGATTGTGGTTGTAGAAGTAACGTAACAAAGGTGAATTGTTACAAAGCTTTTGAAAAACAGTTTACTCGTATGACGCCAGAAGTAATCATAACAGGGCGTTTTGATAAATGAAATGACTACAAGTTGTCCCTGGTGGCAGAGGCTACCTGACAAAGGTGAATTGAAAGGTAAATTGTTAAAAAAATTTCTTGTAGATTTCAGAGGAATTTTGATAAAGGGAAACTGACATTATTTGAGTATAACTTTACTAAAGTGTCATAATTAAGAACCCGGTTCAGTAGCCGAAATTTGCAAATTTTATTACTTCATACTTATCTATTTATTAATCAAAAAATGTTATTTTTTTTTACTTTTGAGTACTGCTAAGAAAATTTATTTTTCTGTTAACTTTGAAAATGTAAAGATTTTAATGCGTAAATTCTTCTAAATACTATATGCATACTGTAAAATTGTATGAAAGTGATTCGGATATATTCTATTTCTTATATATTACAATGGTATTTGATTTTCAGTGTAATCATAATCTTCAAATCATTTTACTGAATTAGTGCATAGGCTTCAATTCCTCATTCCCTACGATCGGTAATTTACGAACAGCGGCATAACGATCGTATCTGATTTTAAGAACTAATTTTAAACATTGTCTCACTTTAAGAAATAAGGAATTTAACGACATTGCGAGATTTGCAATTCAGTGGTCAACTGATATTGCAACACCAATTTGCAATTCAGTGGTCAACTGATAGTGCAACACCAATTTGCAGCGCCTCAGTGGCGTGGTCGGTTTGGTCTTGGCCTGCCACCTCGGTGGCCGCGAGTTCAATTCTCTGGCATTCCATTGAGGGGTCACAGATGTGTATTTCTGGTGATAGGAGTTCACTCTCGACGTGGATCGGAAGTCACGTAAAGCCGTTGGTCCCGTTGCTGAATACCCACTGGTTCAATGCAACGTAAAAACACCATACAAACAAACAACACCAATTTTTAGGGCAGATTAATCTACCAATCATTCTTTCGAGTTGACAAGAAATCTGAACAATCCTTACTGGTTTCAACACAAGCTCATGAGTAAATGCTTTTAGCTGCAAAATATATAGAGTCGCAAGTTAAATCCTAGTCTAGCCACGTTTCCGGTTACAGGATCTGTTCCCTTGTTGACGAGCTCACTTGCAGTTTATGTAAGTAGATGAACAATTGATGTTTAAGTATGCTTTAATAATACGAAATAATTTAGGTCGACGGCGATTGCTATCTGACGTTTTATATAATGCCCGGATTCCCTGGGCAAAAGTATGCTGAATCTAGTTTTTTACAAATCGTATGTTGTCACGTGCCAGCCGCGATCTAGATGGGTCCAAGGGTTAAGCTTTCCATTGACTGACTAGATCAGTGACTTGGCTCAATCAGAATGCCTTAACAACAGGATAACTTAATCGATGACTACGAACGACCAACGAAAAAGGGGGGCCAGCGAACAGAAATAGTTAAAAGATTACTGCGAAAAGTTAACCAAACTATCAAAATTGGTTCAAAAGAAAACACTATACTTCCACTAAATTTCAGTATAATTTCAATAAATGCAAGAATATTACAGGGGTTACTACTGAACCCCGTGGCACTGTAGGCTACGTTAAACAGAGTTACAAACAATAACCAGTGCCACACCAGGTACGAGTAGATGTAACTAAAATTAGCTAGAGATAATTCTAAAGTTAACACTTAAAACAAAAAGCGGTTTCCTTCGACGGGTCTGACACAGAACAGCAGGAGAAAATGCACCTCTCAAAAATAGCGTCTATGATCACTTAGAAAGTGCAATTTGCAAGTGTTTCTGTTTAAAGCCGTTGCTTGACACAGGTAGACACAACAGCACTGCCGGTACATCTGCAAGATAGTGAGAGCTGTAGTGACTGGGCTAAGAATATTGCAAAGAATTTACTTTAAGAAGCTTGTCGCCAAAATACAACTAAATCACTCATTCAAAATATGACCATAACCCTTCACGAAATAATTATATCACTGCAATGGGTCATGATTCACTGGAATGGGAATTTAGGGAAACAAATTTAAAAGGAGATTGAGGATCTAGGAATGGGAATAGAGAGGATGGTTAGGAATGGGAACAGGATTTACATACACTGGATCTAGTCGAAAAATACAGTTCTCTCGGCACATTACCTGATTTAGTCAGTGGCTTTGATGTTCGTTGCAGAATGAGCCAGTTGGAATGGTGGTCGAGGAAAACTTATATCTCCTTGCTGCCAATGAAGGGAGTAAGTAGGGTGTGACTGGAATTGCTGATCGCATAAGGCTATGGTATGATGTTGGATAAGTTGGTAAGATAGGATTCGTCTGGAATATAAGTCCGATATGGAAGGGCTCGTAGGCTTCTATAGTCTTGCCACCGCGACGAGACCTCTCTGGCGTGGCGTTTAAAAATCTGCCCTGTTGCCAATAAAAAAAAATAAAAAAAATAAAAACTGACACGCGTGTGACAGACCTTTGAATGTCTTTGAGACAAACCCAGAGGCTATAATTATAATTATAGGGGCTTCTCATTTCCAGATACTTTAATCTCCTTCCTATTCCGCCCTGCTCTCTCTCTCTCTCTCTCTCTCTCTCTCTCTCTCTCTCTCTCTCTCTCTCTCTTCTAATCTTACAGCTATCCGAGCGAGAGCTTTTTTTATGGGATAACATACACCCTCCATTCGCCTTTTCATCCAGAAAATACCTATTTATTTTGGATACGATTGCCTTTTCTCGGCTGTGAAGTTGATGTCTATCCATGGCTGTGAGATGACCGGGAATGACTTGTAAGTTGGTGTAAAATTCACCCTACACTTCATCAGGCCAAAACTTTGTTGCCATATCGTATTCAAGCAATATTCAGTCATTGTTTCCTATCTATATTTTGTCAGAGAGAGAGAGATTTGTCTGTCTACGACTTTTTATTTTCTCAAGCGTCAAACTTACGAAGCTAAGCTGGGCTTATTTTGACAATAAGCTGATTTATGGTTATATTAAGGTGTCGTTCTCATCCCAGGCGAGTGACTGGGAGTGTTTATGATTTATTTTTGACAGCGAGACAGATCGAGCTATTTTCAACCTGGCATTACTTTTGGCGCTCCTGTTTGAAGGTAAAAACAGCACTGGGCAAATCACTTGAGTTTCTGAATTGAAAAAAAAAACACTACTTCGCTTCTTTTACTTTATTTTTAAAAAATTTAATTTGTTGAAAAAATGCAAGTGTCACAAAGTGACGCATTCCGCAGTGTAAATTTCGATAGACACCTATTTGTAACTTCGGACAACGTGTAAGGAAACAAACAGATAATACTTGTCTCTAGATGCATTGTAATTTGATCTACACATTCACTTGAAGCATAAGACCACTGTTATAAAAAGCACCTAGAAGACCATTTGTTTCATGGTTGTCACGCATTAGTTGTTGTTGCTATTAAAACCCATTCCTGTGGAACCTCAGTAAAATTCCATCCCCACTGACAACACCAGAGCTGAGCATAGTAACCCTTTTCTATCTGTCCAATGAAACCTTAGCAGTGACAGACACAGAGTTGCGGCCATAAGACAAAACAACTTGTCAGTTGTAAGCACGGTTACCATCTACGACGTGGGGGTGAGAAAATACAGCATAATTCAGTAAATACTAGCTCATTGCTGAAGCTGTACATGTGCAAGTGTCTGTGTGTGTAAGTTTTGATCTTACCTGTCACGGCTCCTTCCTACGTGACGACTGATCGTTTCTAATGCTTTGATGATCATAATATTGTTTACATCATGTTAGGAGATGCCATCATTTTAATCACCTTAATAATCAAAATTCTTTAGTCATGTAATATTAAATACAAATTCAAGGTAATTCATCGAAATACTGAAAAATTAACGAAGTCCTGGTATTGTTGCTGTTGAAATTATGGTACTGATGTAATTGACATTAGGATGTTGGTATTGGTAAAATCTGTCTCAGTATTGGAGTTAAGATTATTGGTATTTTCATACATTGTGCCAAATGCTTACATAAGTGCTATAAGCGCTCTCGGTTTTTCTGTACTTACATAAATGCTAGAGGATCCAGCCTTATGTCGTTCTCTTGAAGAGGAACATTGCTCCATATCAGTCAATATCAAATTCTTGTGGCTACTCGTCCCTCCCTTTGGCTTCTCAGCTTCTGTCATAGCAGTTGTTGCTTTGCTCGGGCAGTTAGACGCATTTCCATCATATAAATTGCTTTCTGTTAAAACTGATCGTGGGTAAGAGACAGTCTGTTATGCTGGTGTTTGTAAAGAATTCCATTCTCAGTACACTGTTTGTCCCCAGAAAATATAGTGAGAACATGCACATCACTTCCTCATGGAAAATGTGGTATATTCATGCAGAAGTGACATCCTTTCCATCAAATCGAACGCCTTACGATGCAGAGGGCCTCTGAAATTTTGCGATTCATGTATCCTTTGCTTAATCTTCCACAATTTTCACTCATCTGCTGCAGCCTCCTGCCTCATGGTTCTCATCCAAATAAGTCTGGGCCTTCCAACTCCTCTGATGCCCACAGGAGCCCAGATGCAACTCTCACACATACTATTCCCCTCCGAAATGGTTGGAAGGGTATACCCAAGTCATTCCTACCCTCGTTCATCATTATCTCAGTTACATATGAAACTTCTGTAATTTTCCTGATGGTATCATTCTAACACTTCATATAACTACTAATCCTCATCTTAAAACTTTATTCTCAAATCAACTAGAGTAAGTCAATCTTCCAAGAAAAATGAATTGTAATTCATTCACCTTGTCAGCGGAATGCCCTTCTTCAAAAAATAAAAATCAGTGTATAGGCAAGTTACTCTTTACATGAATTGCTATGCTATATACTTTTCAAACGACCTGTAATGATAGATGGATTCATTGTAAACTTGTTTCACAGCAACGAAGGTCACTGAAGTCTTACTTTATTGAAGATAAAAATAAATTATTGATATCATCACTCGTGCTTTCAGGAGAGGTGGAGAAAATCCACGATTATATATATGATCATATATCCTTTGTAAAATGAAGCAATCGACAACTTGATGAGATGGCGTCTTCACCCATAATAACAAAACTTTTGATACATTTGAGAAAACTTATCTTGAGAGAGAGAGAGAGAGAGAGAGAGAGAGAGAGAGACTAGACAGCATGTTAACTTTTTATGAAACTGAAAAATCACTCATTAATCTATTGGCAGCTGTATGAGATCGTCATATCTTAGTGGAGGTTGGCATATTGGTTGTTTGTCTTGTTTAAGCCTTGGTATCCAAAACTGTTATTCTTGGCGGTCGTTTGATTGTTTCTGAAGTATATGTGGTCGTCTGATGTCTGCAAAGAAAAGAGAGGCAGCAAAATCTTGGTGAGCATTACAAAAAAGAATTAAAATTGATTTTATACCATTTCATTGGTTGCAAAAACTTTCTGAGTAAAAGACTTGTCTCAGAAGCAGACTTTAAATTGGTAAGAGCTCCTTCTACAGTCCTATGTTTGCCTGCAACATTACTTCTGTAAAGTACTTGAGGGTATTCAACCATTCTATCCTATGATCTAAATCTAAATCTTTTTGGGGTCCTGTTCTGCAACGATGTTACTTTTCTCCCAAGCTAACAGAAACACCTCTACCGGTTTCCTTGTAGTAAGTTGTATTGCAGTCTTTGCAAGGAATTGAATTGACACCTCTATCATTATTTTTAAAGCAAGAAATGATTTCTTGATGATTCAAGGAGGATTAAAACAAAAGACAAAGTGATAACATGAAGAATGATGATAACAACTCAACAGCACTCAAGTAATTTCATATTTGGTCATTAGAATCAGTTTTGCCACACAACTGGAACAACGCATGTTCGTCATAACAACTTTTCCTCCGTAAAACATAAATAATATTTTTGCCCTGTCAATATCTTGTGTAACTCCCATAATACATGAAATGTGTGATATGCAAGTATTAAATTGCTGTCAGAAGTCTGTTCATAAAAGAAAAAAAAAAACACCGATGGAAAGCAGTCGAATTACGAATACTAATGGGAAATTATACTGCATACTTCACCTAGGCTTCTTTTTCATTAATGCATTCTGCTTTTAATCGCCAATTTTTTTCTCTTTTATAAGATGGGAGACAACGTAACAGAACAGTAATCGGCAGGGTTAGAAGTACCAATCAATTGCGGAGGTAGTCTTGATTTAGAGAACTTCCTTTCTCAATAACTTTACGGCAAATTAGAGAATTATTATGACTGCTGAAATGTCCGGATTTTTTTCCAATCTAGAGTACCCCATTCACACTAAAATTACACTAAAAATCAAATAGAAGCTCTTATTGCCTATTGTGATTATCACTGCCATAACGGAAGCAGAAGAAGCTTTTCTTTAGCTTACCTTCAAGTAAACCACTTCAAATTATTTTCACAGCTTTATATATTTTAAAAATGTGGTCCCAATATTTGCAGACTTCAAAAAGAAGACATACAAAGTGAAGAGTAATCCTTTTTCATGCACTACTAGCTCGTTGGCTCTTGGGTTAGCATCTCTCTTCAAAGGTATAAGCTTCTTAAGTTCAAAATGCACAACATATTTGCCTCACCTTCTAGAATACGCCTTTTGTAGAACCTAGTCACACGCTGTTTAAAATGAGCCGTCAAGTAACTGATAGTGAAATTACCTTTCTAGTCTGGTAATGCAGAGGTCATTGTTTTTAGTTGGGCTAAAATATTAATGAAAAGTTAAACAAAAATTACCCATTACCTAAATTTTAACACAATTATATGGAACACAGAGTACTTCAGCAATTTCGGTTAGCTAGTAGGAGGGAATGGACTGTCTAATTTGTTTTTCAGGCGATCAGTTTTTCTTATGAGGATATCAGGGATTTTTTATTGGTCAAAATGAGTATGTTTGTTAGTGTATGCCTTTTAAAAAGCGTGATAATTATAATGTAAGAAATCCGGCGATTCTGCGCCTCATATCTTGACTATACAGAATCAGTATTAGTAAAATAAAAAAAGAAGTAAATATCCATCACAATATACGGAGAATATCAACAAAAAATATCAGTTACATAAAATAGCACTGTCAGGCTTTCTTGGGTGAAGCTTTGCTGTCAAATGATGCCGTCAGTTTGAGACGAAACAATTTTGTTAGATTTTGAAACGGTTGTTGAATTCTGTAAGTTAAGATAAATTCTGGTAATCATTTTAAGTCTTAAAGCTTCAGTCGAATTCTGAAATACTGGAAAAACGTAAATTCCTATTAACTTCTCTTGATAAGTCATGAAACTAGTGTTAAATTATGAAAATTTGCTTAATCTCGGTACTCTGTGTAATTCTAAAACCTTGGATATAAGATTTAAGAGTCGGCAAATTTCCGAAACTCCCGTTACATCTCAACAGTGGTTAAATTATAAAATTATAATTAAATTTGGAATTTCGTGTTCCGAGATATTTACTGATTTAATTTTGAAACTAGAAATCTATACCCATCTTAATATTTTCTGTACTTCCAAACGTTCTTTACCGGGATTTCGGGAGCGCGTGAATTGTCTTTCGCAATTTACTTCCTTGTACCATTCTTTCCAGACTTCCAGATGCCACAATTTATCTGAACTTCTGAAAAGAACAATAACAACAACACTTCCAGTACATCAGCAGGGGACCGAAGCGCATCGCGCCGTCGATCAATATTTCAAAAGCGTTGTTCCAAGCGCATTATAAAATTCCCCGTCGGCGGAACCTTTTTTTTTAAGCCGCTTCTAAGGCGTATCACTTATAACCTTCAGAAATAAACTAGTGCTTACAAGAATAAGACCGCTTACGGGTAAAAGGATATTGAGATACAAAGTTTAAAGTCTGTTGTAATCTTACATCAAACATAAATCCGCCACGTGTGTTTTTATTTTTTCATTCGCGGTATTAATTTCTTGTCAAATGCCGAATCATAACTAGTTATGAATGTCATGTTGATCTCTTTACCAAGTTACCCGTATATATCACATTGTAAATTGAACTAAATCGGAAAACCTATATAGCGTCGTTTTAAAGTCACTTGCATAACTTCAGGAAAAGGAAAGGAACCGCGTAAATATAAGAGAGAGTGAGAAAGAATGGTGAGAAAGATACTCAGTCCCTATATCTCTTTTGAAAAAAGAAAAAAAGGAGAGAGATGCGAAAACAACGGAGAGGTCTAGGCAGTAGCAGGCGTATGTGTGAAGTACTTCGAAAATGTTTTGTAATGGTGAAGACTTACTCGCGAGGCCAACGCGGGATTAATACCGTCCTCGACAGGTTTTCTTTGTAATCCCATCGGCATAATCCTGTTACTCCCAAGGCAGAGGTGCAAAACCTGTAGCCCAGTGAAGCCCTACCGCCGGGGAAATCCTCGCCCAGGGTTTGACACCTTGCCTCTTCGCTCCTGCCTCCTTGCCACCACCCCTCCCCGCGCCATTCCCCACCCCCCTACTCCACCCCTCCCCCATACCCTTCTTCCATTCTCTCCCTACCATATAAAACTCCTTCCCCTCCCCCTCCCAACCCCCACAACACGCTCTCTCTCTCTCTCTCTCTCTCTCTCTCTCTCTCTCTCTCTCTCTCTCTCTCTCTCTCTCTCTCTCTCTCTCCTTTCTTGATTACAATTCAGAGCTCTACCTAAAGGAGCAACTTCAACAAAAACACGTCGTGACAGTTTTTTTGTTTTTATGAATAGCTGTAACAAAATAGAACGGGAAGAACCGATCTCTTAGGGAATATAATTGGAAATCATTACCATCAGTATTTCCAGGCAGAGACTTATGGTCAAGGCTTAGAGCGATGAAGGAGGGTTTCTGGTCATTTGAGAACTAGCCTAGAGGACTGCGCCCGTAAGGGTGAAGCTACAGTAGTCTGACGCGGATTCGTAAACCTTATGGCAGACTTTTTCCTTGTCAGCTGTAAGGAGTTGTTATTGTTGGTGACACTTGTTTCGTCGCCTTTGCCAATACATTTTTAAACACTTGATATTGACTGTTTACAGGCTGCTGAACTTCACGTGGACGGACGCAGTTTTATAACTTCTTGTCTTTGTTTTTTAAGCTGCTGTCCGACTTCATTTAGGAAGAGTTTGGGGTGACACGCACGGATTCGAGCCTGTTTACATATATATATCTATATATATATATATATATATATTATATATATTATATAATATATGGATATATTATATAATGTAACTATGAGAGTATATCTAATTTTACGCTGAGATTTCTATATTTCAAGATATTACGCCACATAAATAACCCATAAATATCGAATTCACTGTACCTTGAGAGATTTGTGAATTTAGCAGAAATATGCGTAGGCGCGCCCATGCCATCAGGGGTTGGAAGTACTTGGTACAGGGAAACAGTATAACTTTTGCCTTCAAATGGTCCAGTGTTGTCTGTTCCTTTAATTAACAGGATTTATTCAGAGAGTGCTTCTGTTTTTCTGCATCACAGTGGTGGGAGGTCAACATTGCTTACGCTCTTTTCTTCATTTCTCCAAGGAATTTTTTTTTACCATTTCTCCTGTAGTTAGAATTTCCCCCTATCCATTGTTTGTAGAACCCATCCCTCAGCCATCACGCTAGTCTTTTTCACTTTGAAAGTGTAGCTTGCCTTCTACGCAATAGTGTCTTATGGTAGTGTTTTGACATGATTACTACTCGCTTATCCAACGCCTCAGGCAGGAGTGTGTGTGTGTGTGTGTTTGCTAGAGTTTTGGGGGTGGCGATTAGGAGTGTATGTCCAAAAAATTGCTTCCATTAGAAAACTTTCATTTCTTATGGTCTGTGCTATTTAGTTCCAGCTTGTCGGCTGCCCGGTAGTCGGTATCATCATAGATTAATGGTTATTTTCTTGGAAACATGGCAGTAATTTAACCCAATGGGCATTTCTACTTCCGCTCCATTATAGCGCTGTGAACATAAACGTAACAGATACTTGGCTAAGGTTTTTCAAGAACTATGAGGTGCCCTTCATGAACTTTCCACTCATTTAATCTTTTAAATGCATCACTAGCTGATTGTGTTCCATGTACGTCACTCACATTTGAGTTGAAGACTTAAGGAGAGTAGTTACTTCTTTCATATGCATATATGACAAATGCCAGCTGTTATTTGAGTAATTTGGTCATTTAGTGTTAATAACATCTCCTCTGTGAAAGACCAACTGTAAATACTTAGGACATTGCAATGATTGCAGTAGTGTTTCATTGCACCTTTCATTATGGCAACCATCTAAAATTTGCTGTACTATCCGTGCCATGCACACCAACTTCTTTCTCTGCTGAATCAGTGCTACTTCTTTCTGTGTATTTTCCTATGCACTTTACTCCTACCATGGCAATGTGAGATCACAAGTGTGATGCAGTGTTTATTTTTGTAGCCTGTGAGGTTCATTACACAGTCATGCACCACTACCGGTGAGAGTCGTAGTATGTCTGCGCCTTTCTCCAGCAGTAATGCAATTCAGGTATTAGACTTATTTCTGTACAGTTAACTATTGTGCTTACATTCTATATTGTTTCTTAATCATTAATACGGGAGTTCAGTGTGGACGATATTGGTAATTTCTGGATTGTTTGTAATAGTGTCATCTTCACAGTGCTACTGACACTGTTGCAATCATCTTGAAGCATATTCAAAAGTTCCGCAAGCTACTGATGGTGCTTGTCCTCCCAGAGAAATATTATTCCAAAGAGATCCTGCTCAACTGCCTTCTGAATCCATATATCCCAAGCTGGATTCCACTGACTTTTCTAAACAAGACTTGACCTCATGCTGAGATAAATCAAGCTTTAGGTTTTTACTGAGTACAGGAAGTTCATCTTCCTCCTTAACAATCAATAAAAGAGCTCCCTTGAAGTGAACCTGCAGCACTTACCCAGTTAATGTCATTGATTGCAAACAGAGGTTGAATTCCATATTTACAATTGGAGGAATGCCCTTCACACGGATATTCTCCTTTAAGTCATTCAATACAAACAGAGCCTCAATACCATGTTTTACAAATGGAGGCGTGTGTGAGCTTTGGATTTCTCCTTCATGTCATCCAAAACAGTCTTGGCCTTCGTTGTGGTTGTCCATTCAACATCGTCAAATAGTATGGCAATATGCAAGCGGTCTAACATTTGTACACACGACTTGGCTCCATTGGCCAAACATGATATCGGGGCTAGGTCAACAGTTGGTGGAGTTTTCTTGTTTTATGGGATTTACTTCTTATTAGAATGATATTTGATTATCTGCCTTGAGCCAGAAGATCCAGTCGTGTATTGTTCTATACTTCTCGGGACTTCTCGTTTTAAAATTCATGTGCGTTATTTAGAGCTGTATAAGGACTACGGATCTTTCATTTTAGCATCATCATCATATTGTTAGATCATTATTGTTTCCTTCGGTGCAGTTGATAAAAACTATCACTGCCAAAGTTTCAAACTGTTTCAAACGCTTACAAGAATTTTTTTAATGCAACATTAATAGCTGGTTTCAGGCTTCCTTGTCAGATCATATGCTTAAGAAGAAATTTGTATGCAACGGCAACTTTTTGTCATCATTTATGAAACCAACTGGCGAGGAAAATGTTGCTGTTTCTTTTGATTTGAGAAGTAAATTTATAGAAAAAAATCACATTTCACGTTGTTTGCAAGTGCCTCGCCTACATTTTCATAGTTCTCATCAGAGCATCTTTTGTTTCCCACCTAAGTCGAGCGACACTGTCGACTACATTCCACCCAGAGGTTTTGCGAAGGACACGTTCAAGACATCACCATATCCCTTTTAAGATTATCTCAACTACGCATGGAACTTGTTTAATTTCCCATATTTTATCTTTTTTAAGTCTATCCTGCCATCGGACGCCTAATATTTCCCTTGAACCCTTATTCTCCAATCAACAAATTCTTCTAGATGTAGTTTCATTGTCATACCAAGGGTCATGTTCGGATAACAATTTGGATTGTTCTGGGCTTATGCATCATTTCACTTTCGTATGCAGTTTCGGTCTGTTATTTCTAAATAAAATAAAACGGATCAAACCGTGGTTAGTCATGTAAAAGGTTAAAGGGATATAATAAACAGCGGGAGCAAAAACGATGTGTGTGAGCGATTGGAAGCTTTTTGAAGAAATGGAGTGATTTTGGGGGTTAAGTTTAAGCAAGTGGGCAGACAACCACAAAGGTTACTCACGTGTCACGAATTTTCCTTATCAGACTTGATGAAGTGTAGGGTGTAAGACGAGGGGAAAATATTGCCATGGACACAAATGAGGAGAATTAGGTGGATACCTGAATTTCGTAGAGGAAAACCGTATGAAATAAAGAACTGTGGCGGCTAGCAAAGTAAGAAAATTCTTCATACACTGTCAATATTTGGAGCAAGTTTTTAGGATGTGGTACTTTTTCATTTACACCTTGGAAAGAATATTTGTACCAAGTATCAAAATAGCTTCTTTTATTCATTTACTCTGAAGTCCTTAAAAAAAACCGAAAGATATATATCTCTTTGTGGAACAAGAAGTAAAGATTCCTCTCAAAACCAGGAATTGTATATATATGTTTATCCTCTTCATCTCTTATAAATAGAGGGCTTACATTCTTGACTAAAGCAGCTATAGTCCAACTTGGTTCTCTGGTCGTCTACTCAGCTGTCTGTCTGTGTTATTCAGCAGTTTCTAAAAATAGCAAATCGAGTTTCTGCTTCTGGTTTGCGCTAAATTGTTTTCCTAGGGTATCTTGTTTTGCTCCCAGCACTGCATTTTGTTGTCCTTTTTTTTTTCTTGCGTAAGCTGTTTCCCATTTTACTTTAGATCCTTGTAAGTCAAATATACAAACTTTCATCTTCTTCTTTTCATCTGCTTATTAGTGGATATCATATTACCGGTGGCATACTTTTTACACACCTTTTCCTTCATTTCACATATTATATTAAATATTCCCATATTCTTTGGCTTGCCATGAATTTTTTTTTTATCTCGCTCTTGGTATCTTTAAGGTTTCCTATGACTTAGGATTGTTTCAATACTAGCTATTTTAATATAATCTTTTTTCCGTCTAATCGTTTCCCATTCATCTCAGTCACATTCCTTTTACTTCCTTTTACTGATTAATGAATAATGATTTGACTTATGTTGACCCTGATACATGAAAATTCTCACACTATATATATATATATATATATATATATATATATATATATATATATAATATATATATATATTGTGTGTGGGCCTGTGTTTTAGTCAATTGCTACTCGACATTTTTTTTATACTTTCGATCATCAGGCCACAAATATCCAATTTATATACAACTCGATATATCTTTGGAATAACTGACACCTAAGGGGAATTGTAGTATATACAGTACGCGTTATCTGAGCAGGATTCGTACCCATTACATTTCGTTGGTTCTTAAGATAAATGTGCAATGCATAGAGGTAACTATACTAACTACAGAGGCATAATATTATATTTAGTAACACGGGGAATATATGTGGTAAGATATTGTCCCAGAAAATGTGATTTGACGATGGGATAGATTAGGAAAGAGCACTATGGGTTTAGATAAAGAAGAGAGCGTGTGTATTAAGTGTTTATTATGAAAGTTAAATGAGAAGTCTTGAGAGTAATGTATGCTGCGTACACGGACTTAGAAAAACCTTATTGTAGAATTTACAGAGATACGACAGAGAATGCTCTTTTTGAATATCGAAATCAATCGTCCTTTGTATAGGAAGTGTTATTTGGAACTTAGGATACATTACCCAATGTACAAAATCGGTCCTTTTGAATTAAGAATGCTTGGATTGATAATGCATAATCCCAAGAACAAAGGAGTCTTTTTAGATTATGAACATATCACGCCAAATACTAAGGGAGTCATTGTGAGTTGTAATACATCACCCTAATTAGAAAAGCATTCTTGAAGTATTTAGAACACTTCAAATAGAAAAGCAATGTTTTGGAATGTGAAACACCGCAATTACAAAAAGTGGTCTTGGAGATGCAGAATAAATGACCTTAAGTACCAAAGCAGCCCTTTTAGAATAGAAATTCATGATCCTAAGAGCAAAGAATTCGTATGGAACCGAATGCATCGTCCCAAGTACAAAAAAGTGATATATTTGAAATATATCCCCCCAAATACTTTTGTGATTGTGAGCATTGCCCAAGTACAACTCTCCCGCTGAGAATGTGGAATACATTCCCACAGTGCTAAAGCAGCGTCATCGTTCATAATTACTTATTTATTAAACATCATCTCTAGTAAAAGGTAATCTGTGATTTAGATAAATGCAAAAGCTGTGCTTGGCTGCCTTTTGAGTGCATTACACCAAGTACGAAAGTAAATTTTTTTTAGGGTGCATTCATTACCCATATTACAAAAGAATTCCTTTGGATTTAAGACCGTAGCGACAGAAGCCTTTTTTGCCATTTGGGATCTTGACGCCAAATGCTAAACTAGTCTTTTACAATTTAGTATATGTCATCCTTTTTTTTTAGTATACATCACATCAAATTACGAAATTTGTCTTCCCAGTTTGATGATATTTCATTTCAGGTACATAAGTAGTGTTTTGGACTCAAAATACATCGGTCTAAATACGAAAGTTTTTCTTCTTCTTCTTCTTCTTCTTCTTCTTCTTCTTCTTCTTCTTCTTCTTCTTCTTCTTCTTCTTTTTAAAATCGGATGTACGACTTCAAGTACAAAAAGTCTTTTCGGTCGTCTAATACATTACCCTAAAGCACAAAAGCATCCTTTTGGAATTTAAAATACATCAACCCAAAATACAATAACAGCCTTTTCCGATTTACAATTTATCAGTCTGGAACTAGAGTAGCTTTATAATGCAAAACTTCAAGTAGAAAAGTAGCCTTTCAGAATTTACAATGCAATCACATACGCAGATTTTTTTTTTTTTTTTTTTTTTTTTGGGGGGGGGGGGGGGGGGGGGGGGGGGGATTTTTTTTTTTTTTTTTTTGGGGGGGGGTGGGGGGGGGTGGGGGGGGGGGGGGGGGGCGGGTGTAAGGGGCGGTTGGCGGTGGGCGGCAATTTAGACCGCATCAAATTCAAGAGCAGTATGATTTCATGGTATTTAGAATATATTGCTCTTAAGTATGAACACGATCTTTTCGGATTTAGGCAGTTCACCTTAATTGTAAAGAGCGTCGTTTGGAATTAATTTAGATCACCTTGAGGTATAGACACGAAAAATGAACATCGAAATAGTTAAGATTACAAAGGAAACATCTGATTGTTCATTCTTCATGCAAGTGACCCTAAAAAAAATTCCACTTGATAGCGTAATTCGTGAGTCGCTCTGATCGCTTCTTGTTTTTGTCAACGTGACACTTTTTAGGAGTTGTAGCTTTAACATCCCGCAATAAAACAAAGCTAATCTCATTTTGACTTGACAAGTGACATGTTCCTTCTCCCCGGTAGTCAAAACTGTATGGCTTCGTAGCCGTGTAACGCTGACAAATTAAGCATTGCGTCGCTTTTCGACGGGATGAACAGAGACGAAAACAGGTATTTAAGATTAAGTTTAAACCGGCGGTGTCGGTGGTAGAGGGATGACACGTAAATTCAAAGTGTTGGGTTGTGTATAGCGAACGCTTAAAAAGGAACTGGCGTAGGGACGCATGCATGCACTCTATAAACACACACACACACATATGCATATATATATATATATATATATATATATATATATATATATATATATATATACGATCACACACTCATTATCTATATATATATACATACATACTATATATATATATATATATATATATATATATAAACACATATTATATACATTATTGTCTCTCCGTACCACTCCATTGTGTTCTTTTCCTCTGCCTTTCCCTTTTTTCCTTTGTTCCGAGTCAACGAAACGAAGAGAAAGAGCTCTTCCACGGCACGTGCAGTGTTGCGTGTAAAGCCAAAAGCCGTGAACACGTGTTGGAGTTATTTTTGAACTCAGTATCTAGTCTAGCATCTCATGAGTAGGTTTAGACATTACATTTAGAGTCCTTTAGGGGAATTATCTAAAAATAAAGTATAACCTGTTTAAATGTTGTAGAATTAAATCAAGCATTCCAAAATACAAAGTCCGTAGAGTATGAATCCTATGCGTTTTGTAAGTTGCTTATATTGTATGAGTTTAGAATTTGCCATTAGATTAGTATTCACCTCAAAAAAACTCATTTTTGAGAACAACTGGTGACCTCCTAATAATAAACGACGAATTTTTGTTAGATATATTAATTCAGTATATAAGAATATATCTCAAAATTGTATTAATAACGTATCCTTTACTGCAGTTGTGGCTAGCGCATATTTGAAAAATTACCAATTCATTGGCTGAAGCATCACACACATCACAGTATGCGACCTTTACAGTGCAAATAGATGAAGCATTTCGTGGTCTGGAATCATAAGCAATTGTAGTCAGCAATTTTTATGTGACTGCATAATAACTTGCTTATATAATAAAGAAAATTCTCGTATGTTTTATTTAATCCTATTCCGATCCGTTTGTGAAAACGAGTAACCTACCAGTACTTAATGATTCTTTATGACCCTCTCTGAATGCCTCCTCATGACTGTTTGTTTGTTTACCTTCCTGTTACTCTTACGGAAAGTACACGAGAAAGATTTTATTGCTTGGAGATGACGGTACACCAGGCGATCAGAGACGGATCCTCCTGGTAGCCAAGCAGCGATGTTCACTTTTCCAGAATTCCCAGCGTCCTGGAATCAGCAGGGAGTCGGAGCCTCCACTGGCTGGTAAACACCCACTGCTCCAAGAATGCCAATTACAATATCTCTCGTTGTCTGAACCCATTAAGCGCTCGCATAACTAACATGGGAACAAAATAGTTACTGTCCTGTGTGCGGGGCTCGTCTTTATTTATTGACTCGGGGCTTTTCCACAAATTACTGCCTTTTTTGGCGGGATCCCTCTCCCGAACGCCTTTGTCGGAAAATGCGATGGGTGCACTCCATGTGAGTTTTCGCTTTGTTCCGGAAAGCATTCCACGAGGAAATTTATAATCTTTTGTTGCATGTTCTTGATAGTGGATCGGGGAGGACCGAACAAGTAAAGCAGGAGAAATTATTACATAATTTGGCATATTTTGAGAAAATAAATGTTGAGTGGAACGTTATGCATGTATTTTGGTAGGTGCGTTACTATTTTTTTTCTTAAATAATGTTTGTGACTGAATATTTTATCATTCTGTTCACATATTCCTCAATTTTTCAAGATTATGGTATCGGAAATTGTATTCTTTTTCTTGGCTTCCTTCTTTCTTCAATTTACCTCATTTTCCCCATAGAGTCGATATATGAAGTACCATTCCTTAACAAGGCAAACTGAATATTTCAAGATTGCTTTTTGGGTATTGTTTGTCCCTTTCATTGCAACACTTTCAAAATATATATGAGTTTATATCTCCAGAAACGTAGGTAAAGTCAACTTTTTCAATGCCTCAATAATAGTATATACCCACCGAATGAAATCCTTTTAGATGAGTATTGATTTTACTTGCCCCCTGAAAAGATTGTTGTGATATTAGGCGAATCTCTTCTACTACCATCATTGTAAAGCTTCGTAAGTCCTTTTATTTACGCAATCTTAGTTACAGTCTCCCCTTGCAAGGAATGATCTTTGCTATATGAATAAATGGAACCGCTTACTCACTAATAAGCAGTTTTTTTTAAGTGCACCACAAGAGATGTGAGGTAATTATGTATTTTGAGATATATATATATATATATATATATATATATATATATATATATATATATATATATATATATTCACAAAATTAATGATATTATATAATTTTAGACAGAATGAAATAAGGTGTTCAGGAGTAAACCAACGACTTAAGGTACAACAGTGTTCCGGATAAAATATGTTTAAGGATTCCCCGTGAAGTACATGCGCTTTGTATCCTACACGCCATTATTTTTAGATGTTTCAATGAATCTAGTCATTCAGAGAAGAGTAATTAGCGCCAGGAGATTGGGCAAATGCTAGTAAGAAAACCCAAAACTGTCGTATTATTAAATAACTAGAACAAATGGCCTTGAACCGACGAGAATGAGTCAGGCCACGCGCGCCACTAACCCTGACTCCCACAGTCTCCTCCTAGATAGGTAATTTTCAAAATAAGAAGAGTAAGTGAAATGAGAATAAATTGGAGAAATAAAAATCGGATTTCCAGCGATTTAAGAAGGCGTCAACTCCTGCAGTTGTACTTGTCTCTGTATAATATATATATATACATATATATATATATATATATATATATATATATATATATTAGTCTATATAGTCTCTCTCTCTCTCTCTCTCTCTCTCTCTCTCTCTCTCTCTCCTGACACTAGTGTGACTCGGTATCGAACTTTTCTACTCATGTATAACACCTTCTGGATCGACCTTGCTAAACAGAAAATATGTATAAACAAGAAATACAGCCTTTTAAATCTAAATAATTATGTGTGGCATTGATGACACCAGTATTTAGTGTTATGCTATTTGAAGGTTTTAAGCTGTCTATATAGTACAATAAACTGCAAAGATTAACTTATCGGCTGTTGGGTCTCATTCACTGATTTTCATACCTTTACGCGAGTGTGAGCGTAACTCGTTACCCTAACTTGTGAATTTAAGGTAGTTCTTAAATTGTAGATACTGCTTTAATGATTTACCTATTTGAATTGAAAATCATATAACGGTAAAACAAGCCGAATTTTATCGTAAGGGGCATTCAGCATTTATA
>NC_061104.1:10179854-10209854 GCF_015104395.2 Macrobrachium nipponense
TCTTGGTTGTAATATATAAATCCCAAGTGATAGCGTATTCGGAGTTTATTCTTCTGTCAAGTATCGCTACTAACAGCTTTTCATATATGTTAATAAGATCGGAGGAAATTAATAAACTGAATTTATAAGGCATTTTAGTCAATTCTACATACGATTTAATAACGTCCCTTGCTCAGCACTACACACACATACAACACACACACACACACACACGAATTTATATAAATATATGTATATATATGAACGAGGAACAAAACTGAAAATGAGAAAAGCAAGGTAATTTAGTCATTTAAATAAACCAATATAAGTGATGTAATTAAGAACAACAGGCAAGTCATATCCAATGTATGTAAACCTGGACTACATACATCGTATATAACTTGTGAGTTTTTATAAAAATGAAAAAGGTAAAAGGAGTGCAGAAACTAGAAAAAAGTACAAAAAGCAAAATGAATGCATGCACAAACGGGTTTGATACATAGTCTTCTATTCTTTTAACTTTATTGCCAGCTATCTATCTGGATGCTAGATATCTATGTGACAAATGCAGGTTTTCCTGATCAGTTAGTTTTGGACAGTAGTTATGATCGGGTAAGTAATTAAAGCACATTGGAAATTGCAACGTCCTTAAGACAGAGAATAAATTCGCTGGTGGTTTTTATATGGTTTCGTCAGATTTGTAACTTTTTACGTGTATAAGTGTTCTTATGATAGAACGAATGAACTACAAAACCCATTTGTCCACTCGGATGTTTTTTGCCTTAGTCAATGTTGCTGCACGTCACATTTCTGGAAATTTATGACCCGGATTTTGAAGATGACATCACGCTCTATGTTAGCGATCAACTGTAGCGTCTCCGTCCTTACCTGTCTCATACAGGATGCGTTTTCATGTAGGCAAAAACGAGGTATGTCGGGAAACACCTGTTGATGAACAGCGGCCTCCATTGCCTTTGACACAATGTTATTTGTGGTATTTACGATGGCGGTGTTTGTTGATTGTGCAGTCCGTTTTGAGGTTCTTACGTGACGCAGGCATCCGTGATGGATGGGGTTTAATACTTAATGAATGAAAGGTGACGTCACCATTATTTTTGGTGTCATTGTTATTGCTGATACCTTTAGCCTTCAGAACTTGGATAAATGCTAATTCTCATCATAGAGTCATAGTAATAATAGTCATTTTATATGTGATCAGTTCTTGTAATCTGGTAAATCTACCTGCATCCAGGTACTACTTAGCTAATTGCCTTGGAAATATAAAAACGATTTTTCGTTTTTATGTGAATAAGTAACTTTATGTACACAACACCATCTGCGTTCATATCTGAAGTAAAAAATTTTCTATTGCAATGTAGCATTCTCTGCTGTCAGTGAAATCTGTGATGAAATCTGTCAGGCGTAAAGAGCTTAACACGTAAATAATCTGATACATCTGTTGTAATAATTTTTTTAACTGTTTTCTGAAACATTAAGAAATACAGTTTTTTTATGCTTGTTTTTCACTCTCATTGACTTACTGATTTTTGAAAATACAAAATTGGAAGAAGGAAATTTCGAGTTCACCTTTAGCAAACGACCATTTTTGCGAAAGGTCTGTCTATTCGCTTCACTAAAAGTCAAGATAAATCTGGCGAAATATTTTCATAGATGGTTAACAGTTAAAAGTTTTTATTTTAAAATGGCTAATACTGTTCACAACAAATCTAAAGCATGGGGAATTTCCTTTCTGCATCATTATAGGCAATAAAGTCATGGAATTCCAAGGCTTAGTATTAAAAGATGCTGTTCGGATATCAAACCAGTAACTTGACTTTGGTTCAGAATTAAGCAGGATTCGTTGGCAGAAGCAACAGTACCCTAATTAGTTTAGGGAGGGGGGTTTAATTTACTGGGGGAGAGAAGCCGCTGGCAAACTACTAGGTTAGGTTAAGAGGGCCTGGATTGGGTTAGGTAAGTAAGTCCAGGCATAGTGATTTTGTGGCCCCCCCCCCCCCACAAAAAATCATAATAAATGGCTTTTGAATTATAGATTATGAAACTACAAAGTTTCATGCATGAGCAAGCCATTGAAAGAACCAGCTATTTTTACGGTTATCCATGTGAATGAAAAGATTTAAAAGATTTCATGTGAATGAAAGATTTAAGATTTAGGAAGGAATATCATGATGAGTGGAAATCAATGAGTAGACCATCTTCTCAACAAAAAAAATGCATTTCGTTTAAAACGTAAATATTTTCACTAAGTACTATGTATCTAAATTAAAGTTTAGAACTTCTTTTTATAATGTAATAATGATGATTGTAACAATAGTATTGAGATATTTGTAGTCATTATCATTGCTACCAGTGCACAGTAAATAGAACTTCCTATAACTATAGACTCTGGACTGAAATGTACGGTGTTTATAAACTCATAATATACGATGATATCACAACTGTATCTTCCTTAAAGGTTAACAACTCTATTCCGATGGTGAAACCTGTTCATTTATTTTCATAATTTTATAATCTTGTTTTTCTCTTATTCTTCTTCCTCGGCTTACGATGACTCATAAGCGCTTTGGCTGTGTCTGTCCAGATGAGCATAGCCTAATTTGGGGGACCACAGCCTCCCACTTTCCGGTTATGAACAACTAATCAAAACCCTGGCTAGATGAATGATAACCGCATAAAAGGAGAAATGGCAACTCAACGTCGCGTCGAATATCTCCGAAGGACTCGCGGTGTCTTATTGGATGAGGACGGTCTTTCGCCCAATCAGCTTCTGACCTTCTTCCAAAAGGGGGAAGTTGCGGGCCAGGCTTAAATGAGCATGCGTAGGCGGAGGAGAGATTTACCATCTGCGTTTCCGAGTGGTTCCTAAGCAGTGACCTGAGTCCAGGACCCACTCGCGAAGTCCTGCCTGTACCCAACCTTTTAGAACTTTTCTAACAAATCACGATGTCGGCGGCGCCTCAGTTTCTTGTTTCCAGTTGTATGCGAGTGATCTCTTAAAGATTTGGATACGTAGCAGTTTTCTCTTTCTTTACATTATTCTTTCTGTGCTGGAAACTTTTTATAACATTTTCTTTTTCTTGCGGTACCGTCGCCAAAATTTTAAAAAGAAATGCAATTGATATTAGGTTTACAGAGATGCATGTTTAGATTTACGAATGCTATAACTAGGTTGATTTCTCATTGGTTGTAAGCGAATAATTAGCATTGCCATAGAACAAAAAGAAATAAAAGATGGAGGATGGGGTTTGGGAGAGATTCCCACCTCATTTATGAAAGGTAGCAAATAGTTTGATGATACATGGACTTATGTATATTTATTGAAATATTCTTCTGCTCAGGTAACTGCCATCAAATGACAAAGTTGAAGTTCAAATATATACCACGCCTGTAATCAGACAAAAGAAAACAGTGATTGTGCTGATCAAATAAAACCTGCTTTTGGGAAGTAAAAATAAATAAATAAATAAATAAAAATTTGTAAAGAGGATTAGAGATAAGAAAACTTACATAACATTTTATGTATAGATATTCATATACATAAAAAAGTATCTTAGATCACCTACATACTCTCATATGCACATTTACGCAGATTATATATCTATATATATATATATATATATATATATATATATATATATAGTATATAATTATTATTATTATTATTTCCTGACACGCTCACAATGCCTTATTTGATCTCTACCGTGAATTAAGTACTCAATGGTCAGTCGACTGTAGTAGGTCAGCGTCAGTTGGAAAAAAGCATAGGACCAAGAATATCATCCCAGAATGTTATCGTTGTAGATTAAGCTGGTCTTACAACCCTTTGTAGCCACAAGGCTATAATATATATATATGTATATTATATATAAATATATTTCTATCTATATATATATATATATATATATATTATATATATAATATAGATATAGATTATAGATATTATTATATATATATCTATACACACATATATATATAGTATATATAATTATTCTTTCATTATCAGTATTATCTAAATTATATTTGTTGTAACAACTTGCACATTTGTGAACAGTAACTCTATACATCTGAACTATCCATAGCAACAGCTCACGGTTAGCGCCTCAGTGGCATGGTGGGTTTGGTCATGGCCTGCCACCTCGGTGGCCGCAAGTTCGATTGTCGGGCATTCCATTGAGGAGTCAGAGATGTGTATTTCTGGTGATAGAAGTTCACTCTTGACGTCGTTTGGAAGTCACGTAATGCCGTTGGTCCCGTTGCTGAATAACCACTGGTTCCCTGCAACGTAAAAATTCCATACAAACAAAAACAGCTCACAGAAGTTTAACAATGTTATTTCATCGACTAAGTTTCTCAAGTTTTCCAGTGAATATCCATTTACTATCATAGAGAAGATAATTTCTGAGAGAGCCTTCGTTAGATTTTAACAAAATGAACCGACAGAGGAAATGATGGGTCAAAGGGTTTAGTTTAGGTTTATTTTGTGAATTTTATTCAAACCATACAGGCATCTGAATCTTGAACAAGATGCATTTAGTCCATCAAATACCTTAACGCCTATTTTATCTTTGATTTTGCATCTGGTTCAAAACCCGAACACCTACATGGTTTACTCTAATTAACAGACTTAACAACCCCCTTTGACCAGTCATTTCCTCTACAGTTACATTCAATTGCAATCTAACAAAGATTCTCCCAGAAATAATCTTACCTATGACAATCTGTGAATTCTACCAATTTTGTCAATGAAATAACATTGTTAGGCTTTAGTGAAACTGTCGTTAAGGCAAGTTTAGATGAAGAATCATTGCTTGTAAATGTGTCAATGTGCCAGTTGTTGACACACACACACACACACACACACACACACACACATATATATATATATATATATATATATATATACATACATATATATATCAATTCATTTTATATACATATGTGTATGTATGTTATATGTGTATATATATACACATATATGATGTGTATGTGTATGTAAATTGTGGATGTATGTATTTGCAGTAGATATTCATACATATTCGTAATTGCGACATTAGTTGGATAAATTATCAGGGAGACTGTCATTTGTATGAATAGATAAAATAGGTAGAAAACTAAACAAAGCCTCAAATAAAAGCCCCGATGCATTCCAGACAGGTTCCATAACCAGAGTCCATGCCTATATTCGACTATCTCAGAAATATTCATCCAGAAGTCAAAGATCCAGGTAGGTAGTATCCCAGGAATTCAGTGTTGCGACCCTCTGCCATCACAGCTTCTCGTCAATAGGTAGGATGTATCATAATGGCCATAAGGGTATAAGCTGTTATCAGTCGTAAATAATACTCTATCCGTAGAAATCGCCTTGCATCATCTCTTGGTTTTTTCAGAGGGAAATTTTCGTGTAGACTCTTTGCATTGTGAATCATGAAAAACCAGTTGATTTAATCTTAAAATTGGTTTACATTTTTTCACGTCTTCACCTTGCATCGCATTATGAACTAGTACGCAAAACCACTATACTCTGTTTTTTTTTCATCTGTCCATCCGCCTATGGTGTTTGTGTATGGTAACACTGCGTCCCTGTAAATAGTTACGCTGTGTGTAAGTGTTAGGTTAAATAAAAGGATATCTGGGTGTACATTTGCAACTGAAAAGTATTATAATAATTTACTGTATGCGAATTACACCGTTAATATTCGAAATAGGATATTATTATAATTGTTGAATGTGAGCTGAATGTAACTATCTAAAGCCCGGGACGCAGTGTTACCATGCGAAAATACTACAGGCGGATGGACAGATGGAAAAAAACAGAGTATAGTAAGAATAAGGGGAAATTATGAAAGCTGGTACACTGCTCTTATCAGTTTCACTAGGATACAGAGAGGGTGGTATTTGTCAAAGAATGATTCTGAGTTATTTTCAGAATAATCCTTAGTGTAGAAAATATTACAACGATGGATTTTAACCCAGCCCCCACTCCCCATCCGAAGTCTTTATTTATATAAGCGGAATTTAAAGAAAAACACGGCTAAAAACTCTTTAATGTATAGCTAGTGCTAATTGGTTACCACCAAAGAAACAAGGCGTGATCCGACCTCCAGCTTACTCGGAATTTGTGCAAGATTTCCCCCTCTCCCTAAGTTTTGAACATTATAATCCTAACTTTTAACATAAAATAAAACGTTCCAGGATCTACGGTCAAATAGAGCCTTGTTTCACCAACGAAAATTAAAATAAATACGCTATATCAAACTAGAAATTATTTTTCTGTACTGTTTAACAGGCATATATAAATATCCTATCTTTAAATTCCTGTATCTTTAACTCAACGCGAAACAACTTTTTAGGCTCTTCCGTAGACCTTTCTTACCCTAGCGCCCGCCCCCCTCCCCAACAACAACAGCAAAGTAGTTTGTAGGCTTACTCCCCGAGTCAGCGAAAATCGAGTGTAGATGCCAATAGATATGTATCTTCTTATATGCAAAAAGAAGTCAACATTTGCACCATGAAATAATGAATATCAAATTGCGAAACTGTATACGGGCTTTAGCTGCGGTATCAAAACGAAAATCTCTTTGTAGAAACGTTACTAATAGAACGTAACACACTTTCTTTCACCTCAACTGCTTGTAAATAATCTCAAGATAATAGTAGCTGTACACACGACACTCAGATGTTTATAATACATTCAAGTTGTAGAGAAGACTACCTACCATCCGCTAGCTCAACTGTAACTGATAAATTTGCTTTTGATGACTTCAGCATCCATAGACGAGGCCTAAAAGCTAATAGACTGATTACCTCAAATGAAATCACTGACATTTTACGGTGCATATTAAAAATCATTGCGCCTCATCCATAGAATATAGGGCAATATGTAAAAGAAAAAAAAAAAAGACAAACAACCCCGCCCCTCGTTTGTTATAAAGTGCAGCATCAGGCACCTGAAAATTACTTCTTTATTTTCAAAAATGTTCAGATGAGGCGAAAATTATCTGGTTACTTTGGAGAGAAATGGTGGAAACTGATTTTTCTTACCGTCAAGTGAGAATAAGTCTGAATGAAGAATAATTTTTCAAAAAAATACTATAATTCAGTATTTTTATAGAATAATATATATATATATGTATATATATATATATATATATATATATATATATATATATATATATATACATATATAGATATATATTATTCTGTATTAGGACATAGGGGAAAGATAAGTATAAATGCCCAAAATACGGCTTGAAGCAGCATGAAAATCAATATGAAGAAAATATGAGAGGTGAAAGTCTCGAGCAAATGAGGAGAAAGGAATATACATGTTGAATGGAAGGAGTAGAGCAGAGAAAGAATCTTTAACTACCCATGGCAGGTAGTATATGTGATAAAAAAAATAATAGCAACGGAAGTAAAACCGTTACACACACACAAAAAATCACCAAGATGCCGGAAAGAGTTTCGGATGAGCATAAAAAGAGGCCAGACTAGATTACAAATAAGGCGGCCTCTGAGAAGGTGAGCAAAAGTGGACAATTAATACAGGTGACAAGATAAAGAGAAATTAGGTTGTCTCAGTGACGAGAAAGTGGAGCCAAAAAAGTAAGTGATATTTAGCAGGGCTATTCTTTTTCTGTTTCTCATGAGAACCTCCTAGTCCTTTCACTATAGTCTGGTCTTATCAGTTACCTAAATCTGATTTGTAACCCAGATTTGCTCCTTATACGACTCGGAAGCCGTAGCCTCGTGAAGCTTGTGTGCGTACAGTTCCAATTTTCGTCATTCTGACAGTCAGTCAGTCAGTCAGTCACTTATTCTGAAAAGGTACCGAAGTGAATGTTGCAACGAATGTTAAACAGCGGAAGTTATGCTCTTCAGTATGCAATGCATTGTGATACTACATGGTACTGTTTCTTTAACTGTAACACAAAGGAAATGACGTAAGTATAATTCTCTGTGACTAGGTTACGTAGACATATGAGACAGGTGATCAGCTATGAAAAATATTCTTTCCAATAGCCACGCGATCTAGAGGGATGTACTTAGTATTGATACCATTAAGTTGTTACTACTTCCTCTTGAAATATACTCTTTTGCGTGTTAGGCATTTACAAGTTTACCCATTTCCAAATGTGTATTTATAAACGTATTTACTGAAAGTATTCTTATGAGGATAAGTGAAACCAAGAATACTGGTAAACCTATAAAAACATGTTTAGATTTTCAACAAATAACTCCATTCTCTTTTCTTCATCCTCAGTTTACCCTTTCATTGTTATGATCGTGCTGTAAATTCAAGAACTGAAGGTCGCACTGTAGAATAACGGACGATTTCCCTTCAAAAGTAGTCATTATCCTGAAGTTATTATTACATAAGACATATTCTTCCCTTAGTATGAATAGATTACGACAACATGAAAAAATGGCCATATAAAGCTAATTATATTATTGTTTATAAGTAGGAATCACAACAGCAAAAGAGTGTGTGTGTGTGTGTGTGTGTGTGTGTGAGAGAGAGAGAGAGAGAGAGAGAGAGAGGCAAACCTAGATAACTCTTTCGCTATCGTCATCAGTTCAAAATCGTTTTAGTTCTGTCCCAGTAATATTTGCTCTTTAAGTGCACAAACAGGGATAAAGATAGGTTGTCATAACTATGGAAGTTAATTCATGTCTACATCGATTACGTGCCTTCCAAAGAGAACATCAAATGTTTTAATTGGCGGAAGTCATGCCGGACAATGAGATCACCGGCTATTACATTATTTCTTGGGTCAGCTGTGACGGTGTTCGAACGGCTTCTCTTGACTTACGCAGTCAAACCGACTTTTCGATGAACCATGCAATGGAACGCGTCATATTTAGATGAGAACCCACACATATGAAACGCCAGTTCACACGTATAATCGGATATCTTCATAACAGTGGGATCTAAGAATGTGTATTTTCAGCCCTTGTCGCACCCCTCCATGGGATCGGGACACGGCGGCATATAGGCCGTATGGGTGACGTACAGTTGTAATATGAATGTCTTTCCGATTATCGATGCCTATTCAGACATTGTGGCATGATTGTCGGATGGTTGCTGTTAGGGTTGTTACTGGATGGGACTTCTGATGCCTTGAGGATTTCCGCTTCAAACCATGTTACAAGTTGACAAAGCAAAATGTGACCCTGGAATTCAGACTGTTATTTACCCGCTTGAGAGAGAGAGAGAGAGAGAGAGAGAGAGAGAGAGAGAGAGAGTGTGTTCTTTCTTCAAAAAGTACTGTTCTCTTGTACTATTGCCCAGTGATGCAACGGTCTCTGAAGCGTAATATTCGATAGTAACTCGTTTTCAAACGTAATATATATAGCCTAATGTATTACATCCTTATGAATTGACCTGTCACCTACACAAACATACTGACATTTAGGAATGAAGCATATATGGAAAATTTTTATAGCTAATTCCAACTGTTATTGACAGCCATTGTTAATCGTGGACACAAAAACATGGCATTCAAAAGCACTGGGTAATAAATATTATGCTTTTGGTTATAGATCGTTGCTGACTGGAGAAAAAAACGCGCGCGCGCACACACACAAATGCTACCCGTCCTTAAACTGGAAGAGCTTGCAGCTTTTTACATAATTGATTTGGGTCCAGTTTTTCAGGCGTTATGTCTAATTTGCGACTTGTACGCAGTTGAAATTTATAATCACAGTTTTTACCAAGTCCAAAAATTTATGTTATTTCCAGATTACGTAGGAATTCTAATGAAATTATTTGTCATGTGTGGACTGAGGAAGAAACGTAAATAAGTAACAGTTACCCCAGTGCCTGCTCATATGACCCAAATTTCATATTCATTTATTCTTCCATTCATAAACTCAAGTAGAAAATAGATGAAGTTCACTATTTTTATAGGCAATTTTCTAAATCCTTAAGAATTTTAACGTGCATTGCGCATAAGTCAGTAGCTTATTGAAATGTGGTGCGAAATGTCGGTACTTTGTTTTTTATTCTTCTCCAAGTATATATTGTACAAGGAACATTTAACCACAGGGTGTCTGTCAGGCATTTCATTGACCTCTCTTTCAGTTTAAATAAGTCAAAGAAAGAATGAGTTTGAGGCATCAGCTATAAATAATTTCCTTTTTATTCTTCATACCAGTAGCACGTACCTCTCTCTTCAAGTCGGCAATAATATCAGTTGTATAACAACTCAGGATTGGCCATACTAGTTGTTAGTTTAGATGTATCAGTCGGTGCTAGCATGCCTTTAGGCCACAAAAAAGAAGCAGGATTTCAATTTACAAACATAAGGGTAACTCCTCTCTTCCTACCTCTTTAATAGACAGAAAGTTAGGGTGCCGAAACAAGAACCTGTTTTCTAGGTTACGGAACAACATTAAGGCCAACTTAGTAGAATTTCTTTCCACTAGAGGTCTTTGCTCTTCAGAATTTGACAATGCATTGAAGATAGGTTTTAGGTATTTTTTGTCTTAACCATTCTTGCAAGTTTACATGTTAACTTTAAGATCAGCATTTGGTACTTTTGACTTTGCAGAAACATTTCAGGGAGATACCTTTTGGGTTGGTTGGTATTTTCTCAAAAAAAAAATTTCTAATTTATTTACTTTTCAGGAACAACAGTTAGTTTAATAGTCAGTATTTTATTTTTCCTGGTTTGGTTGAAATTTGGTTGGGTATTATTTTCCGGAGTATTTTTTATTTTTCCATATTTTTCAAGCTCACAGTTTAATTCGTGGAACAATATTTAATTTGTAAACGTAATTTTCCTCTGGTTTTGATCAGATTTTCAGGTAGGTAACTTCAGTGTCACCAGTTATTTAAAAAATAAAAATTTTATTTCTTCAAATTTTGATAAAATTTGGTTGGTAGGTCAACAGATGACATGGGAGTTAAAGATTATTTGCACCCCCCTCCCCATCCGTTTTTTTTTAATCGTATCCTATTTTCAGTGCCTAGGTTAATTTAAAGATAGTATTTTATTATTCTTTGATTTTGAAGAAAATTGGTAGATTCTTTGGATTTCTATAATGGTTCAAGGTCACAGTCATCCAAATAGCCAAAATGCTTGATTTTTTTTTTCTTTCTTTTTAGACCTTTGGAACTGTGAAAGGCAGAAGTTACCATTCTTCACTATTTTTATCGTGGCATGTAAAGGATGAGTTCTGAGGATAAAATGCCCACTTTTGGAAGGTGTGGTATTTCATACTACAGTCCCCCACTATCTCTCTCTCTCTCTCTCTCTCTCTCTCCGTCCGTCTCTCTTCCCTTCTCACTCTACTCCGTCTCTCTCGCTCCTCTCTCTCTCAATCACACACAACACACACACACACGCCAGTTTTCTCTAAATCTCTTACAAACCTTGGTACTGTTACAGTCACGTATAACTTTTCATTAATATTTATGTAAAAAAAAAATATTCATTCAGTCTCTGCTGCCATTTAAATCATTCCTAATTTTCAGTATCCATGTCGAAGGGGAGTGTATGTTCGGTAGAACAGGAAAAGTTGAAATCCTATTACTATTATTGTTGTTGTTGTTGTCGTTTTTGTTGTTAATCTTTTAATCTCCAATTATTTTTTTAATTTTTCTATTAAACCGGCAATCTGAAATTGTATGTAACAATAACACGAAATAAATTATTATTCAAAGAAGACGATAGTACAGTACATGTAAGGAATACAGGCATCCTTTAGAAAGTAATTTGAGCTATCCACAATGAAGGAACAGGCGCTACTTATAAAATAGACATCATTCCCAGCTACATTTAGATTGATAACCTATTCTGTCGTCTTTTGTGCCAAAGGCACCAATAAAAGGCGGAATAACCGGTAGATTTAAAATGAGCACCGTTGTACCTGTGAAAGGTATTTGGTTACTGGCTCCACGGGTTATACATACATACAAGGCACAAAGGTATTCCGCGACATTTACACAAAGGGATATACAACGCTGAATATGAACGAACAGGTGGGGTATCGATAACGGAAAACGGACAGGTAAGGCTTCGTAACAATTGCATTATGTAAATGGGGTAGTACCGGTGTCATTCTGGAGCGAAGTGATAACTCACAGTAATTACAGACAAAGAATGATCATGTATCCGTGTACAGAGAGAGAGAGAGATAAGAAGAAGAGGGAAGAGAGGAGGAGAAGAGAAAAGAGAAAAACTTTAGGAGGGAAGTTGGAGAGGACAAAGCAAAGTCGAGTGAATTAAGGCTGGGAAGAGGGGAGAGGGGAGAGAGAGAGAGAGAGAGAGAGGAAGATAGAGAGAGGGGAAGACATAAAAGAAACGAGTAAGAATGAAGAGGGGAAGAGAGAGAGAGAGAGAGTCCGTCCAAATGTGAAGTGGATAAATTCGTATCCATAGGTATCAATCAGAGTTTCCATGAATTCAATATATGTATGTTTTTCCTCATTAACCAACACTTAGCAAGACAATCCAAACATCGCTTCCGCTACTGATAGTTGTAATATTCCAACTAGACAATCACGCCGCATTTTAGAAAGAATGAATATCAGACGACTTGACGACCGTTTGAACTGTTATATTTTAAGTGTTTTGATTCCATTTAAGTATACCAAGCCCACTGGAGCTAGATGAAAGCTCTAAAGAAATTGTTACATATTTTCCAAGAATATAATTGTATATCTACAGCATTTTTAAACATAACTTTCGATCTCTCTCTCTCTCTCTCTCTCTCGCTCTCTCACTCTCTCTCTCTCTCTCTCGATGTATGTATATGTGTATGTGTGTGTGTGTGTCAAGATTAGAAAACCTACTAATTTTGAAGACAATATTATACCACTTTGATTTATATATATATATATATATATATATATATATATATATATATATATATATTTATATAGTATATTATATATATTATACACATTTCGTACACACGCTCATACATACATACAAATATATCTCCATAAACGCTTACACAACCGATCAGAGGCAACGAAATAACTAGCATAGAATTCATCTGACATCACTTGGCAAAATATATGCTCATGGATACAAAGACAAAACAAAGGGCTTCGAAAGCCATAAACATATGCAGTGATGGACGTTTCTCTCGAACCTGGAAGCGCAGGATACGACCGACAATGCAATAAAGAGCAGAATATGGCAAAATTAGAATCAGATAAGACAGAGCACATGAGGAGAAAGAGAAAGCGAGTGACAGAACACACGATGAATGAATGCATCAGTAGTTTGTAAATTTGGTCTAGTTTCAGATCTTCATTTTAAGATATGTTTTCCTGTTAATTCTTTTTAAGGCTTTCATTTTCAGTTGAATGTCTGTAATTCAGTTCAATGCGATTTATGTTTGCCTCTGTGAACTTAGAACTGAGAATTGTTAAACTAATCTTCAGTGTAATGAAGAGAAAATCATAAATGGTAAGAGTTAGAAATATTGATAGACAGATAGGCAGGTAGACAGATCCGAAAAACAACTGTTAACCAAATTTTGCTGACAATTATTCTTCTGTATTTTGAAAAGAGAAAATTATTTGGACGCTTATTTTCTGAAGTAATCTCCTTTATTCCATATCCCCCTCCTCATTATCATCCTCCAACCTGCTCATCCCAACTCCTATAGCCCTTTCTCACCATCTTTCTCGTCACCCTAACTGATATTTTCTCCTCCTCTCTCTGCCTACTCATATCTCTCTTCCTCATTTCTACATCACTCTTCCTAACTTCTAATCTTATCCCTCTTCCTTCCCCTCCTCCTCGTGTGTCTCTCTTCTTCATCACTCTTCTTCCCCTTCCACCTCCTCCGCTTATCTCTTTGTCCTCCTCCTCCTCCTCCTCTTCTTCTTTTCTTCTTCGTTTTCTTATTCTCCTTCTTCTTCCCTCTTCCTCCTACTCTTGTTGTTCTTTGTACTCCATCTTCAGCGGGTTAGAAATTCCCGAATGTCGCCCTCATCTTCCCTCTTCCTCCTATATCTCTCCTTCTCCTCCTACTCTTGTTGTTCTTTGTACTCCCATCTTCAGCGGGTTAGAAATTCCCAAGTGTCGCCTTGCATGGATGATGTTGGGACAGACTGGACAGGGTCCAAGTTCATGTTTCATTCATGTCATAATATCTTCTTTTTTTCTTTCTTTCTTTTTCGTCCAGACACAGCTCACACGGCGTTAAAAAAAATGACGTAGATCATCTCTTTGCCGCTTGCATTCACTAAAATGATTAAAAATGTCCAGTGTCATTTGCATGAGTAGGGCTTGTGAAGTGACAAAAACATTGGTATCAACTACAGTTCCCTTCAGCTGACATGTAAGTGTGTGTGTGTGTTATTTTTTGTTACTTTTTATGGGCCAAATTGTAAATCAGATACATTTTTAGCCATCCAGAAAGAATGTCGAAAACTTTATAAGTGGTCATATGATGTTTTATTCTTTGATAATGAAGAGTTCTTTTATTAAAAAATAAACCGTTATTATCAGTTCAACTTTATGAAGTCATAATACAGTGTTCCGTTAACCAGCATTTATTAAGATATTTGGATTATGATCCCCTCTAAACAAAGAGAATTGTGCTTGTGTATTTGAATTACAGATTGTTATTTAAGTTTGTGGGAACGCACATTTATATATTATATATATATATATATATTATATATATATATATATATGTATTGTATGTATGTATGTATGTAGTATGTATGTATGTATGTATGTATTTGTGTGTATGTTATATATATATGTGTATGTAAGTATGTGTGTATTTATGTATATGTACGTATTCACATGAATATTAACGTATTAATAGGTCCACAGAGGATTAAGTTTAAGAAGGTTTTTCATATTCTTCATAGGTGTGTGTAGGAGAGCTTGTAAGTCTGGGAGAGTACATAAACATTTGAATATTTATACAGGCTTGTATGTTAATAAATGTAGTGTGAATATTTATCTTAATGTATGAAGAAGTCCTGGGAACTCTTCCATCAGTCACATGATTCTGTCGTCCAGCCTTTGACCAACGAAAGAAGGGCACGTGGGGGCATAGACAGGACGGGGCACATGGGGCACGGGGTAGTGGGCTGCCGTGAGGGTAGTGGGTATCCCTCTGGTTGGACACCATGATTTATGCAGTCGAATGGAGGCCACACTTTAGCCAGCTATTATGTCAGATCCGGAGACAGCTCCCTCAATCACCCCCAGCTGAGGTATGTGGGGGAGAGAGAATGCGGGGGATGACAGCCAGAGGAATAGGGTTAGAACCGTCATCTGAAGGGGTAAAGAATGAGAGAGAGAGAGAGAGAGAGAGAGAGAGAGAGAGAGCTTATAAACGCTTCAAAGCAACGGATGCGTTCCCGAAAATATGCCTCGTTTTATCAGGCGTTGTTCATCCTTTCCTTAAGTCGTTTTATCTTATTTTACGGTGGTTTAGAAATCTTAGCTACGTGGTCCAGACTGCATTCATTCTTTTTTGGCTTTTCACTAGTTCCACATTAATTTTTGAAATTTAATTTTCCTGTAACCGGATATTTTTATTTCTTGGCATCTATTTTATTATTATTAGTATTATTCGGACTAGAAGACAAATTCCATTTACATTCTTCTGGTTTACCTTAAATCATTCTACTTAAATTTCCCTCTCATATATTATAAACCCTTTGCCAGGGAACTATTGCATGATTTTACCAACAATAGTTTATATTCCTTACACTTTTCTTCATACTTGAATTCGTTAATTAATATTTTGTTTCTGAACACCCCGTCCTAACGTTTATACATTTTCCCAGAACCACTTATGTGAAGCCACACGAGTTATAACTTCAAAGTGAGTTGGAGAGGGATGGTTAACATTTGTAAATATTTCTTTGCACAAGAACTAACATTGAAAGAAGTATATAACTCCTCGGAGAACATAAGGTGCCCAACAACGCAGAACTAGTCCTCGCCCAAAACAAAAACAAATGAGTATGAAAGACTAATTGTTGCCTATTGAGAAAAATTATCGGGCTTTTTTGGGAAGAATATTCTCCTGGTATTTTCCATAAAGCACGTCTCAGTTACAGGGGAACTCCATAAATTTTGAACTATGGTCGACAGCGTTCGCTGTCTTCAGTACTATCATGAAATTTGGTTCTAGTGATGCGTAGTACAATATATTCTCATTTCCTTTTATAATAACATTGATGGCATAGAACTGCGGACCGTCTGTGCTGAAGACAGGCGAGTGAAAGCTACTTAGTGTCGAAGACCATCGATGAATATTTGAATGGTGATTGATACGTATAAACTGCCGTCGCGTATATTAATAATGTCTAACGTTTTGCCGAAACTTTGACAATAGCGGTATATTTTTTCCTTAGAGGACGTTTGGTTACGTTTCATCCAAGTTGAGAATTTATAATAGTTATTGTGGTCTCATTATTTCATGCCTTTCCTTCCCCCAAACCCTTCTCCACTAAGTCTCCTCATACTTTCTGTGTAGGAGTCAGCAGTGTCTGATCTGTTTTGTTCGGTGACCTTGCCCTGTAACAGCAACGGAAAAAACATTTAGATTACCACGAATTTTTCTTATCTCATCGTTTAGTTTTTTCTTCAAGGTTCAGTCAGGGCTTACAGAGTGAAAATATGTAATAATGATAAAAATATTAGGTTTTGCAACAATTATCATTATTTATTTATTTTAGTTCATGGCCTCATAACAGTAATGAATGCATGCTCAGCATAAGCAGCACAAATGAATAAGCAAGTCAGGGAATAAAACCGTAATAACAGCGCGCGTAATAAGAATAGTTTAAGACTAATAACAGTTGTTACACCAGCAGCTAATCTGTGGCAGCGATGGATTCAACTAACGGTACTGAAAGCGAATGACAGTAGGAAAGACGATAAAAAAGCTGCAGCACTATGGTTAGTCCAGATTAGCCATGTGATTGAAGCCTTGTCTTTATGAAAGTGTTTTTCATACCCCTGTTAGCTTGACTTTAAAAATGTCCAGTACATCCAGGAGAGTCGTTTAAGAAAAGGTAGTATGGTTATGTTGATTGTCTAAGAAATTTCGAGGGGAAATGAAAGCCAATTTTATAAAGCTTTGCATTCGATTTGCGTTTTATAAAATAGTATACGAATATAAGACGATAGCTGAAACAAGTTCATTATTATCGATATTATTGCAATATTATGCAACAAATACTTTTTAACTTCCTGATTTCAGGAAGTAAGAGTTTCTTCAAATACCTCGGTTTAAATTTAGTGCTCACTAAAGTTAGCTTATCAAAAAAAAAGTGTGAGGAAATCACAAGTTAAGTGGTCGTTTTAGCTTAATATTACAAAGTCGTGTATTACTAGAATGTGAACTGTGGTGTCGTTTATTTTATTATTATTATTATTATTATTATTATTATTATTATTATTATTATTATTATTATTATTATTATTATATGCCCTACATTTTCATGGAAATTAAAATTACATAAAGGTAAAATTTATTGGCTATAAGATGTTTTTTTTATGAACAATACCGATGAATACCGTATGATTAATTTCATCTGACCAATTTTCTGCGTCGATGATGATTCTGGCCGTAATGCTAGTCAGCAGTCAGAAATCATTCTGTCAACCTTCCTGTTAGTTCGGTGAGCTCCTAAGTTTAGTTCAAGGCCCTATCCTTAATGGCGCCTTTAGGAGCAAGAGCCCGTGCCAGCACAAGTCTGGCTTTATAAGGAACAACAGCTGTTTCTGTAACGGACTTACCCTCGTTATCGTGTAAAATGAAAGAAGATACTCATTATATTGCGTGCCTTAGAGTCAAAAGTCCGCTGGATAAGAGTTTTCTTTTCCCACCGTTGGGTAATTAGACTATATGATGCCCTAGTCGGTGTTGTGAATATTCTTTCTTGAAAAACACAGGTTTCTCTTCATAAACCCTGTTAGAAATAGAACATGGCACAACGCCCCAAAGTTACAGTAACCTTTATTGTATTGCTTTTGTTCGCAGGAATCTGTTGCATTTCTCTACAACGGTTTCAATACCGGTTTTATGTAATACTCAAAATTACGCTCCTCTGCATTCCGATAACTGCTTATGATAGTACACATTGGTACACTGATCTCTGACTGCGTTTCTTTGTGAATATCTTCGAACGAACATTTGTGGAAGATGTAGCCAAGAATTATGATTACGTTTTCATGATCTGGGAACTAAACGATACATTCCTTGAAAGGATCGCTTATGATGTTTATGATTGATTGCTCCTCGGAGGGACACGACCATTTAACTTCATTATGATTTTTTTTTCATTCGGTTATTTTCTGTTACTCAGCCAGGAGAAGAAGACAGGAGGAGAGAGCATTTATTAAAGCTGTACAACAGCGCTCAGCGAAATCGTAGTGAATGATTCTAAAAACATCTGGGTGCATTTGACTGATAAAACAGAAAAGCTGGAAAACTAAACATAACTGGGCGTTTAATAGACATTGGGTGTATGATTTGAAATGGGAAGATTAAAAGGCAGAAGCTCATTCTCAATATATATACACGAATAAACATGACTTCAGCTTAAACTGTTCCGTGAAGTAGTAAAAGAGTTGTCGGAGTAGGGGAAACTTCCTCATTTCGACTCTAATGTCTGTATTCTTTCTCTTATCATTACTTGTTTAACCTCTGACATACTTTATTATCTTTCTTCCGTCTCACTACTCAACTTATGAAGAATCAAACTCACAGTGAAACTGTTGGGTATTCTCCCAGTTTTGGACCTTAGTTGACGACCATGGCACTGTAATCTTCTATATTACTCATCTTATTCTACGATTTCTCTTCCTCATTAAGGAAGTTCTGGTATACTAAATTTGCCCTTTTTTTGGACTGGTAGCTGGCCAAGTTATTGGAGCACATCTGGTAACAGGTGCCAGCTACTATGTGCAACTTGGGGTGAGTTTCTGTACTCTGATTAGTCTCGTACTTATCTGGTACGTACATGTAAAGAGTAGATACGCTGTCGCTATACTGTTTGGAACAAAACTAAAGGGGAGGATAAGTCGGGCTGTTAAGCTTCTACTCATTTCTGAGGCTCTTTGCGTAGAAATTGTCACATTACAGAAATTTTCTGACCTTACAGGGATTTCTTCTCCCATAGTCTGAGTATTGCATCAGGCGTCTGTAGTATCCTCTTCCATGCAGTTTCTTTTTCTTTTCTATTTTTTCATGGTAACAACTTTCATGTAAATAGTCCATGCAGACTGAATTTCTCTTCTTTTTTTTTTCAATATATTCCAAGCCATTTTTAGTAGACTACATAAAATCGGAGTGCGGTTCTCTTGTTGATGATCCTGACATTCTGAAGGCTTCTGCTTAAAACTCACGCCCCTCGGCTGTTTACTAAGTTTGTTGCTAATGACCCTGCTTCTACGGGTAACCCTTGTCCAGAGAGATTGGAAATTTTACATGTTATTGAACTCCCAGTTCAAATTAATTCTAATTCATTGTCCTAAACATCTGGAAGGTTTGGAGCAGTAAAGGGAATCAAAGTGAATTTCCACAAGGATTTGTTGATAAATGCGATGCAAGGATATCCTTCAACAAATATAGAGAAGCATTTAAGGCAAATAAACAGAAAACTAATGATGTAGAAATAGGTAGTTCTAAGATGCATTATGTTACTGGACTTGTAAAGGATTTGATGTTTACTAAGCAACTGACTGCTGTACAATGAAAATGAAAACAGAAGCTCCCCTTTTGCAAAGATCCCCATTGCCATACTTGTGGATAGTAGCAGAGGCCAAACCAGAAAATTATAAATATTTTAGGTTCTGCATATAATGTAAAAGAAGACAGGGATTGCTCAGTCTCGATTCGGGAAAACTCGGGTGTTATTTATGCGAACTACAATACTTAGCCATACTTGCTCGGTGACAAGAAAATAAATGATGATGACAAGATGGTATAGATAAACCCCCATAGGAATTTTAACTATGGTAGAGGGATCATATTAGATAAAGAAATTTACGATTTGAATATGGCAAAAATTTCAGAAAGTGTCCAGAAAATAAACTATGATCATTTTTATAATTGAGGTCGCAGATTTACCTTTGAACATGAATATTGAAAATGAAAGCCTTGTGGTCCGTCGTTTCAAAACTTAACCCCTGTAGTGTTGCAGTTGTTTTAAATTAGGTAACTCATTGTAAAAATCCAAAAGTATGTGATGGTTGCTCATCGCTAGAACATAGGTCTTTGGACAAGATATGCAAACTGCATAAATTGTAACAAATATCATAGACCTAGTGGCAAGAGCTGTCAGGAACTCAAAAAGGAAGAAACTGAAATGCTCAGATCGAACGTGGAACATGTTAACGTGGGATGCGCTTTCAAGTAAGGAAGAAACTTTGCTAAGACAGTAAAATCTAATAAGCTGACAGGTGTATGAAGTATAAACCCTGATATTGTTAATACAAAGATCTATTAATAAAGTAAACGAGTGGGCGGGTGAACAAGGATTTAGATTCACTACGTCAAAAACAGTTTCCTTCCGGTTTTTTGGACGTAAGTAATGAAACAATCCAAACTCTTACTGTAAATGGGATATTTAACCCTATGCTAACGAATAAAGGTTTTTAGGAATGAAAAGTTGACATGATCACACCTCATTGATCGGCTAAAATTGAAAGTTGAAAGACATCTTTAAATATTTTTTTAAAATGTGTCTGGTTTTAACAGGGGTGCCGATAAAGTAGCTCGTTTTTTTTATTATAACGCAGTACGTAGATCCAAACTTGACTGTGGCTGCCAAAATCAAAACTAAAATAACCAGATGACTGTATATAATTTGGGCCTTAGAATCTCTATAGGTGCTTTTAAAAATTCACATGTTGAGGGCCTTTGTGTAGATTCACATGGATTGCAACTACATCTAAGAAGGCAAGAACTGAGTTTGTGGTGCACCATACGATCGAAATGCTGAAAAGAGAGTCCAGCATTTAAGATCTCGACAGAGTGTGATTCAAGATGTTTTGGAACAAAATCTTCTAAACCTTTCCAAATCAGACAGCTTCAAGTCCTAGAGGATAATAACATAAAAGGTCAACTGATCCTTGAAACAGAACATTCCATTTTCCTTCCATGTTTTATTCCAGAAGTATGTACATGTACCGAAAGTATAAAGAAAAAGATTGCACCAGTGAAGCAATAAAAAAATAGGCTTTCTAGAACATGATGATTTTTATAAAAATTAAGTTTTCACTGACGGATCAAAATCACGAGATGGGGTAGGTTCTTACTGCTGAATCAACAGCAATAGTCAGGGCTTAGGAACTGCTGGCCAAAAAAGAATTAAATCTGTTTATAGTGATTGCAGGATTCTCTTGGAAGTATTAAAAATGCTTAACCGTTTTCATCCATCAATCCAAAAAGCTAAGGAATGTCTTTTATATCTCTGGTAGCTATAACACTTTTCAGTGTTGTTGGATTTCTACTCATACGGGAATGCAAGTAAATGAATTAGCTGACATAGAGGCTAAAGATGCCACAAGATGCAAATTTCTGATCTAAATGGCTCCACACTTTGAGATGTGAAGGATCATTAAAATTTAATTCTCCTTTAAGAGCGACAGCGGTGGGAGACTGGCTACTGGATATCTGCCTCTAACCGTATTAGAAGGTTTGAGGTTGATGACTCGACTGATTCATAGTCCTCTGTTGAATGAGCTTATTCTGGTTTTTGTTCCAGATATGGCCATCTAAGGAGGTTGTATTACTTAGATGTAAGAATATTTCAGAATGATTTTTAACGGAATGTCATTTTATTGTAAGTATGAATATATAATATATATATGTATATATATACACATATATACATAGTTTATACCTTTAAAGGGCCTGGCTCTTTTATATGATTGGCAATTCGAAAGCGATTATTAACCTTGATCATTTTCACAGCTTGGCTTAAATTTAAGGCCTAGACCTCATCATCAGTTTGGAGCTAAATCCTGCAAAGGAAGGAAGGCACTTGGGGTAACAGTTAAGGTATTCTAGTCTACCTGGTATATGTTGCGTTGAAATTTGACAACACCAGGTAAATATTCTTATAAATACAAAAAGTTTCAGATTAAAAAAAAAAAAAAAGACCATATTAGAAAGACTTCTGATTAAATCGTGTCCACTATTGGATGAGAAATTTCTCCGCCAACTAATTACCAAGTATCTTACTGCCTGCATAGAACGAAAGAGTCATAGTGGATTGTCTGGAAATAGGCCCAAGTCGTTACCGTCCCGTTGGGATCATTCTTGGTTTTTTTTCTGCCAAATCAGAATTGATAACCATAGGACGACGAGGACCATATAGTTGTTGTTATTCCATTATTATTATTGCTGTTGTTATTTTTGTTGTTCTGCAGTAACATTTGTGCTTTAAAGACAACCTCTGTTTCACATCAAATTTTGCGTTGTAATGGTTTACATAGCCATAAAGCAGTCATGTTTTTAAATTTAACATCACCACTTTCTGCTTTTATGAGAAAAGAAATTTAAGATTGTAATTCCACCTCAGCTGGAATGAGATGATAGAGAAAATTAGTCGCCCCGCGCGCTTAAGAAGCCTAAGAATACTGTGACATAGAGGTCAAAGATTTCGCCCGCAAGATATTCAGAACCTTTCAAATACCATAACTGCTTTTATTAAAAGATAGCATCGATTACAGTTCGAAAAACTGTTATCAAGGAAATCTTCGTTTTGTTGCAAAATTAACGTATTGCGTACGTCGACAGTAACAAAATGATGGTGTGATAAAATAGTACTGTAATAACAAACTA
Source organism: Macrobrachium nipponense (assembly GCF_015104395.2). Taxonomy (NCBI): domain Eukaryota; kingdom Metazoa; phylum Arthropoda; class Malacostraca; order Decapoda; family Palaemonidae; genus Macrobrachium; species Macrobrachium nipponense. Next base: position 10,202,649 of record NC_061104.1, read on the forward strand.
CTCGTCCTCTCTATCCTCTCTTACATTTTTGTATTCTAACGTTTCCACATTCATTCTCTGTAAAACATATCCAAACATTCTTTGAAAAAACAATATGAAAACAGAAAGATATCTCTTCTGTGAGGAAACAATCGGGATTCTTTGTAAAAGCTACCCAACAATATTCGGAAGAAAATGTCCAAGCATTCTTTCAGGAACGATAAAACTATCCAAACATTATTTGAAAGGAAAGAAGGCTATCCAAACACAGCCTGGGCAATCATACCAACGATTCCCACCAATCAACACAAAGAAGACATAAATAAGCGTGGCTGGACGTCCCCCCATTAACAGTGTGACGTCTCCAGCGGCCTGTCTTGTCTCTGGTGGTCGGTCGGTCGCCGTATCAGAATGAAATCGGCATTATCGGTACATCGGCAGGTATCGGCGCTATCTTGTCATCCAGTTTATCCATCTTGTAACCGCTGAGGAAGGAAGAGGCTACAAGAAATGGCCCAGGAGAAGAATTTTCGGAGGAAAAGCCAGGGACAGATGTAACCTTTGGATTACGGTACTGGATGAGGTTAACGATCCTAATCCCTGATATGTACGACGATCTCTTTAGAAGAATCCATTTACGGGAGAACATGGTCGTGTAAAAGATAAACGCGCCAATGACCATTGTCGTTGCAACGCTAGGTTACGGTAAAAATCAATCAATCAGCAACCGCAAATACGCTAAATAAGAGCGCTAAATGTTCAAGCGGGCGGTTATATAAAACGCCTTCAGACAACATCGTTCGTGTTGATCGTTCGTTGCCTCGGCTCAAATTGTATGTAATAGCGTAAATTGGGGCAGGAATAGAAGGCTAATTTGCCGTCGGTGTCTTTGTTCTAGCCAGTATCTCCGTCTGCTGAGAGCGCCACTTAAACACTTATTCCTTCAGTATCTTATGGAGTGAAATATGGCCACTTCCTTTTAAGGGCGGAAGGCGCTTACTTTTATGGCCGTATCTACTCTCATGGCAAAATGCTCATCAGTGTGTTAGAAGGAAATCGGTCTGGGCAACACATCACTTTTAGAGCCTCTCAATCATCCTGCACCTTTAGAACCCTCCTAAACTTACATTTCATCTTTCAACTTTAGAACTTACAAGTCGTCTTTCAACTGGAGAATCCGCCCATGCCATCTTTCAGTTTGACATCCTTCCAGTCATTTTTCAAATTTGGAACCCCAAGAGTCTCTCCGCTTCGGAACTTCATTACGGTTGCGTGCTTTGAGAAGCGTTTTTCGCCCTTCTCTGTCTTCCGACAAATTGATTTTTCCCGGGAAATTTAAACAGTTTTATTTATTATTAATTGCCCGTTAATGCGTTTTGCCATTGTGTCTATTTACCTTGAGGGGATGTTTTTGAAATACTAAAAAGATTAATCAGGTGTAAAGTTATGACAGATGTTTGTTATCGATTGACTCTTTGTTTCATAGTGAGCTATGCGTCTACTACAGCTATATAAAGTATGTAAAAAAAATACTGCGAAATTTATTGGCATTTCAGTATGCGAACTTCTCCCTCAAAGGAGTCGGCAGTCGATAACCGTAGTTTTTAAGCCTGTCGTGAATTATTCAGCTTTTTTTCTTTTATAAGTCATTAATAAACATTTCAGGAACTGGACCAAGACTTCTTGTACGTTTCATATTCCATGTTTTCTTAAATGGGGAATTGGGTTCTTTATATAGCAAAAAAGAAACATCAAATTTGAAGTATTCTTTATAATTCTTTTATTCTTTTTCACCTTCCTTAATAATCACTAGTTCCATTTTGATACCACTGCATGTTTTAGTACGTGCTCTTGCATAAAAAAAAAAAATTCACATTGACATATTGCATGTAACAACCCTATATATATATATATATATATATATATATATATATATATATATATATATATATATATATATATATATGTATATATATATCAGTTTATGGTCTGCCGGGATAGTTCATCCAAAGAGAGCAACCAAACACGCTATAGCAGTAAGAACGAAAGCTTAGCAGCTTGGTTTCTCGGTGACAGAAGGTAAATTACCTAGCAATGATATCGCCAAACACGTAGTGCATCGATTGTGATTTCGGTTTAACATTCATGGCCTCTGTGCACGTACTAAATAGATACGGAGAGAGAATGCCACCTTGAAGGAGTCCGTTTAAGGGGCCAAAGTTGTATGACAACACGATACCTTATTTGCACATAATTTTCGTGTGGAGAACCAGCAATTTAATAAGACTATTAAATGTAAGGTTGTACCTTTTTTTGAAAAGCACCAGGTACCTTACACTGACAAGTAATAACAAATCATAAGGAAAGAGGAGAGGGTGGTGAACCCTTCCAGAAACAGATGCAAGTGTCGGTTGAGTTGTTAGCTTTAAAACTGAAGTGGTTGTCAGAAGTGTGTAGAAAGAGGGGAGTTCTCATTGAAACAGACTTAGATACCTTTGATAAGCATGTAATGATTGTAACTTGGAAATAGTTGCTGTGACACTTACATGTTTTAGCCTTGTTCTAGATTAATGGTATTAAGAGAACTAAGAGTAGTGATTCTGGAAGGAACCTGGATTGAATGTCATTCTAAACACGAGAGTCATGGCCATAATTAATCTAATGTTTTAGACATTGCATTTGCTCTTAGTAGCTTTTCATCATATAGTTATCGACGGCCTCTGGGCAAACGTGAACCGCTCTCTTGCCTGTTTCATTAGTATCGCAGTGTTCTTCCCTCTGTTCACCATTTTGCGCCCACATAATAAATATTTCTCGAAAATGAGAATATAGGTTTTTAACCATGTTATTCCAAACTGTACTATGTTACTGGAGTTGCTTTAACGTAATCATAAGTAACTTCTGCTTGGGTCCAGCAACGTGGCTGCTATATTCGGAAAAACAAATCTTATAGATCTCAACTAGTCATGTATACAATGGGGTTGTATTAAAATATGGCAACTTTAAGGTTGATGCATACATACATACATATATAATTTATATATTATTTTATGATATATATATCTAATATATATATATATATATATATATATATATAAGATATAATATATATATATTATATATATTATATAGAATAACATTAAATGTGTGTATGTGTGTTACACCAGTCTTTCATATGCCTTTAGTTACGTATATATGCTAATGTCGCTCTTATAAAACTAATCTAGATCAATGAAGCCCCAAGTCTTACCTGGACGCCAGTGCTTGAGGGGTATTGAAATGGAGACCTGTGACACGTACAAACTACCTCTTGTATTCCCATGACACCGGTTGGGTTTCAGACTGAGAGATAAGTGCCACGCTTACCGCAAGGCTCGACAAAGATCTTCTTTTTTTATTGTTCAAGAAACGGAAATTTTCATTCCACACAACGACCCCCTCCCACTCCTCTTCCCGCATTTGTAGGGTGGGATGTCAGCCAGCCTATCTGTCTTGTATCCTTTTTTTATTAGGCCTTCCTCTCTTTGTCTCTCTTATCGTGTTTCATTGTGTTTTTGTCCTCTCTACTGTAATCTGTTTCAAGTTGTTTCTTCAGATTTATAAACAGTACAGTGAGATTGAAATTACGGTCCCTGTTTGATTCCTGACCTTAATAAAAGAGAAGAACTAAAGTGTTTCAAACAAAAGGTGATATTTTATTTAATGCGCCCACATGACCTCATAGTCTTACACTTGACTACTGATGTGATTAAAATATAAATCCAAGGAAATATCTCTCGGCTTTGTACAATAGAATGAAATTGCTATGAGCACTTCACATTTTACAATTTTATATTATTTTAAATATTATGACAATTTATACTCTAGACTTCCACTGTTATTTGATCAAAATTCCATTAGCGGTATATATTTTTAAAACTTACTATCAGTTTGGATGGAAAATTTTTCTTTTTCCCCTTTAATTTTTATTGTCCTTGCACCCAATAAGTGGGTAGACTCCAGCAAACCCCCTGCTAAAGCTCTTTCACGCAAGAAACCCCACCAAACACCTCACCGTGGAGAAGAACCTTTACCAACCCAACCACAGACTGGCACTCGGCTGGCGAGGTTTGTCAGCCAGCTTATCCATCTTGTTCCGGGTAAACCGTTCGTCTTCTTAACCCGTTGTATCTTCCTTCATCTCGACAGCTGATGTGATGCCGCAGATCATGGCTGCGGTTGGACCCTTGCGACATCGCTCTTCCAGTCACATACATGCACACACACACACACACACACGTGCTCAAAATGCACACGTATTGTTTCGTGATATCATTCATCTAATCGTATGCATGCGCACACAGCTGCAGACAGCACACGTATTGTTTTGTGATTTCATTCATCTAGTGGCACGCGTGCGCAAATATGCGCAGGTAGGTTTGTGCCGTTCTTCTAGTGATACACATGCACGCACCTGCGAACTCACTCCCTGTTGTTTTGTGACGTCATTCTTCTAATCACACACAGGTATACCTGTACGCATTTGTTCTCTTCCTTCGAACGCTCTTCTTTTTCTAATCGCGCAGTTGCATGAACGGACTTATTAAACACGCACAGGTCCCTCATGTCCTCATGTCGTAACACGCACGAGCTTTGGAAGTTTTTAGTGCTTAGTGAGATGGCTTTGTCTGTCCGTCCGCACTTTCTCTGTCCGCTTTCAGATCTTAAAAACTAGCGGGGCTAGAGGGCAGCAAATTGTTATGTTGATCAGCTACCCTCCAATCATGAAACATACCAATTTGCAGCCCTCTAGCCTCAGTAGTTTTTATTTTATTTAAGATTTAAGTTAGCCATAATCGTGCGTCTGGCAACGATATAAGGCAAGCCACCACCGGGCCGTGGTTAAAGTTTCATGGGCCGCGGCTCATACAGCCTTATGCCAAGACCACCGAAAGGTAGCTCTATTTTCGGTGGCCTTGATTATACGCTGTACAGAAAACTCCTTTCATTTTTTACTTGTTCAAATCGCATTCATATGTGCATATAATTAATATAAATATTGCACCCCGAGCAGTCATGAGTGCGCATGTGTTTATATCTTAAGCGTTGTTTTTCTGGTTACGTAAATTCATATAAAATATAGATACGCAATATACACACACTTCATTCGCTTGCATACACACACGCACGCATTGTTTTTAGCTTGCATACATAGACATTCATATATACGTACATATGCACAGATACGCTTCTAACGCACGCCATTATGCAAATACGCGTCCTGCACACACGTTTGCACAAATACGCGTATGTGTTGTTCTGATTGTTGAAATACACATTTTCAATGATCACACACACCTGCAGATATACTAGACATAATACATGAAAACCACTTTTGCAGTCCCTTACACTTTTCCCAATAGCACAAATGATGATTACTTTACAGAATGAAGATCAGATTGAGGCGATGTAAACATAGAAGGTTTGTTATTTAATTTTTTTATTTGATTTTAATTTTTTTTTTACTAAAATCGTGCATATTGGATAGTTACAGAATTTCCTTCCGCTAGAGATCGGATAATAAAGAAAGATATACAGTCTTTTTTCGTAGAACAACACAAAACATTCGGTAGAGGGGCTGCGAGAAAGATGCTCTTCATTTTCAGACAAAGATAAAGACTAGATTTTACAGCTGAATATTAGAGCCGAGCGGTCGAGAGAGAGAGAGAGAGAGAGAGAGAGAGAGAGGGGGGGTGGGGGGAGCGTGGGGGTTGGGGGTTGGGGGTTTGTGGGTTGTGTCGGGGGAGAGAGCGAGAGCGCCAAGAAATATTTCATGTACATGTCCAGTCGGAAAGGACTCCTTTGAGACGGAGAATTTTTCCGAGTGGACACATTGCAGAGAAAGTGTTTTAGACGATCGGAACAATCCTTGCGGGAATAAGAAGTCCTCCTGAGCGGGTTTCCATCCCGCTAGGGAACGGCTCGGCGAGGAACATAGAAATGTCTCTGCCACACCACCATTTCACCCATGGTTTAAATCTAATAATGGGTTTACATATTCCCCTAAGCATTTTCCCTGTATCTTGAAAAGGGGGGTTCTTATTGAATAATGACGAAAGATTAGGTTTCTAATGGCAATACTAAGTCATAAAGGATAAGGCAATTTCGCATGGTGTATATTTAATGTTTTGCTGCGTATTGCTCAGAAATCTTCCTTGTTTCTTTCCGGGTTGATTGATCTGTCTGAAAAGCAGAACTGGAATCGAGATACTTTTTGAATTCAGTAAATGCGAGGGAGATTTCAGGCAGCCACAAGATATCACACCAATAATTGTAATGTACGAGACTGGAGCGACCTGGTCAAAGATTGAAAAGCCAATTTTCCTGAAATGTTTATAGTCTAGAGACAAAATGTTAGCCCTCGTGAAGGGAACGTTACAATAAACATGGGATAGGCAAGAGCCCAGAGGACACTTGCTTTTAGGTATCATTGGATAGAAGAGAAATAGTGACCAGCGGATGCCAGTTCTAAAAAGTTATACTCGGGTGACTATCGGTACAAATACACCGACATTAAATCTCAAAATGTTATCAGCAGCAGTTTACTTCAGTGAGTACTTGAGGATAAGGACGTTGGCTGAAGACTCTTGTCCACCCTAAATTCCGAAGATAGTAAAGGCAATCGGATAGAATCAAATGATATCACTGGCAACATTCATTTTCATTTCACTGATCATATCGACTGATGTCCGATTTGCCATGAAATCCAGAAATTTTTGTTTGAATTTGTGTAACCAGTAGGCTACACGTGATGCCGCATGTCAAAAAAGAAGTTGAAAACTTCAAGTGATACAACAATATTCTCAAAAGGTTTGCGAATCTTTTCTTTATATTTGCACACATCCGGCAGCCAGTTTAGTTTCAAACTAAGTCCTCGATACACGAATAAAGGTGTAATGCGGAAGTATGTCTGGACTTGAAAGTACCATTTGTCTCTCCTGTAACCAAATGATGTTTGAATGACATCATGTGATCAACTTATCTGAAATTGTGCTTAGAGACTCTTATATACACACCCTTACATTTATTCGTCACATTATGTTGTCGATCCTCCACTCAGCAATTTCATAAAGGAGGTAGTATGTTTTTAAATAACTCGATTAACTCTTCTAATGGACTTCTAGACGGTAGTTCTTTACGCCATACCTTTTATCTACTGCATGGATTTACTACATGCTCAATTAAATT
>NC_061104.1:10212354-10214854 GCF_015104395.2 Macrobrachium nipponense
AAGTAAGTTTTACATACGATAATAAGGATGATTTTTTTTTTGGCCAATAGTACAATATTATGCTTAGACTCATAATAGCTTTATGACATCGATAATTTTGAATAAAAAAGACAACCCAATATTCTGCATTTCAACAACAAATAACACCCCCACCCCTACCTCGCAGCGCTATCACATGACCGTGGTGTTGTGTTTCACTGTAATGAACAAGGTCGATGGTATCTGGTACATCCATTAGACGAATCTTAACTCCACAAACGGCGCCCAGGAAATGCCTTTAGTTTCTTAAGGGACCTGACGTATTAAGACCACCTTAAGAAGCTCGTAGATTGGGATTTCTCAGAGAAAAATAAGGAGGCGTAAGAGGTACGGGTTCCTAAAGGAAGAGGAGGAATGCTGAAGGGAGATAGGAGTTCCTGAATGAACTGGGAGACTGGCAGGTATTCCTGAAGGTATAAAAGAGAGAAGAGGTAGACGGTTTGCTAATAGAAGGAGAATGGGAAAGAAGATAGGAATATGTACAGAAGAAGACTCGAAGGAAGGGTGACAGGGGTGGTAGCTGGGAGAGAAGAGGGATAAGGGTTTCTGATAGAATAGAGAGAACAAGATGAGGATTATTGAGGGAGGAGAAGTAGTAGGAGAAGAGAAGAGATAAGATTTACTAATGGTGGAAAAGAAACAAAAGAAAAGTTCTTCAAGGACAATGAAGTGAAGATGTAGGAGGTGAGGGACGTGAGTTGCTAAAGGAGCAGAAGGAAAATGAGGAGACCGCGAATTGACGGAGGAAGGCGCAGAGCCCTGTAGTACAAACGGTTTCTCCAGTCCTCCTACTCCCACTCCTCTTCCTCCTCCTACTAGTGCTCCTCCTCTTCTGCTATATTCCTCGTGGTCTCAGGTGCCTTTGATTAAGAGGTTGAGGACAAAGACAAAGTGTCTTTATTTAATTGTTCGGAGAGGTTGACGGCGACATGCACTGACTAATGAAAATTAATGACGAGTAATGTTTCTCCATTTTCTTTCTCTCTTTCCCTTCGGAGAGGGTATGTGTCGCCTATAAATTTGCCCCGGCTGTAATAGGAGAGTGTCATAATGCGCACTTAATGACTACAACTATCTTTGGCAAGGGTGATTCATGAAAAGCTATTATTTGCCTAATTATGTTGAGACGGAATTGGGCCCCTCTCGCGGTTTCCAGAGATTAACGCTGTCGTTATTATTCAAAATGTGCACACGCTGGTGTGGCACAAGTCTAAAAGGACGTCAACTAACCAAGCAGTCGTCCACATCGTAACAATTATGGGCATTAATTCAGCTTAAAGTTTTGATCAAATGCAGAATATAGACAGAGAAATGCACAAATGCGACGCGATAATAGGAACAACTATACTAATGCAGTGGTAAGAAGACCAAGAATATGTAAGGCCTCTGCATGACAGCGAAAACAGAGCTGAAAGAAGCAAGAGTAACAAACACTTGAAAGTAACAAATTAATATAGATGCTGGCTACATCCCTTGACCACGGAAACGGGCTCATTGTCAGACAAATAAACTGTTCATACTGACGAGCTTCTGTGAACGTGGAGATACTCCGACATTCATTTTCCGAGAGTCTTGAAGGAATTATAAATCGGTCTGCAAATCACTGCCTCCTCCAGCGAGTAGGTGATGCATTAAGAGGAGAGCAAGCAAATGAGAGAAAAAAAAACCTCGGTTATGCTAATTGTAATATGCGGTTATCTCTATTATTTATTTATTTATTTATTTATTCTACTGTTTTAATGATGAATTATGGATTCTGAAATCATTTTGATATATTCATGAAGTTCCTAAAATAAAAATTTATTTTTACTACCTCGTCAGTGCTTCCTGTCTTTATTGTACAAGGTCTTGAATTGAGGTAAATTATTATTATTATTATTATTATTATTATTATTATTTATTATTTTTATAATTAATTATTATTATTATTATTGATTTTTTTTTTTTTTTTTTTTTTTTTTTTTTTTTTTTTTTTTTTTTTTTTTTTTGCTCTATCACAGTCCTCCAATTCGACTGGGTGGTATTTATAGTGTGGGGTTCCGGGTTACATCCTGCCTCCTTAGGAGTCCATCACTTTTCTTACTATGTGTGCCGTTTCTAGGATCACACTCTTCTGCATGAGACCTGGAGCTACTTCAGCCTCTAGTTTTTCTAGATTCCTTTTCAGGGATCTTGGGATCGTGCCTAGTGCTCCTATGATTATGGGTACGATTTCCACTGGCATATCCCATATCCTTCTTATTTCTATTTTCAGATCTTGATACTTATCCATTTTTTCCCTCTCTTTCTCTTCAACTCTGGTGTCCCATGGTATTGCGACATCAATGAGTGATACTTTCATCTTGACTTTGTCAATCAGCGTCACGTCTGGTCTATTTGCACGTATCACCCTATCTGTTCTGATACCATAGTCCCAGAGGATCTTTGCCTGATCGTTTTCTATCACTCCCTCAGGTTGGTG
>NC_061104.1:10219854-10229854 GCF_015104395.2 Macrobrachium nipponense
CTTTAGTAAAAAGAGAACATACATCAAAACTAACAAATCTATCAGTAGGGCAAAGAGCAATTTTGTTTAATTTATCAACTAAATCTAGAGAATTATATATATGAGAATTGGAGATGGTTCCAAGTAACGGGGACAAGATCTTAGTGATATATTTCGAAAGTTTATATGAAATTGTGTCAGTGTATTACAAGAGATTAGCATTGAACACAGCATATAAATCTTTTGCCTCATTTATGTCAGTTTCTGCTCAGTAAAGGACGTTTAACGTCGAAAGGTCTCGCAGATCCTCCTTCGTTTATTTTTCCTTCGTGGCATTTTATCTTTATTTTATATATATATATATATATATATATATATATATATATGTGTGTGTGTGTGTGTGTGTGTGTGTGTGTGTGTATTGGCATGGTAATTATTGTTTTTTAGAAATTAAACTACTTCACAGAGCTTTTTGTTCCAAAGTAAAGTCTGGATGACTATATTGTTTGTGGCTGTATTATTATTATTATTATTATTATTATTATATCAGTACAATAACGTCACTGGTAAAACTCATTTCATAATGTATTTTCTTTTCATGAAATTCTGCACACCTACAATTCCTATTTGATTTTTGTATCCTGATACTTATATATTATATATATATATATATATATATATATATATATATATAGTATATATATATATATATATACATCTACATACATATATATATTATATATATATATATATATATATAATTATATATATATATATATATATCTTTATTTAATGTATGGGTGGTGTATGTACATAATGTGTGCTTTGGAGTGTTATGCATGATTCTCATGGTCAAGATTATCAAGTCTTTTATATAGTTTCTTTTGTCCTCTTTAAGCTTTAGTTTGTGAACCGAATAAAATATGAGGAAAACAAAATTAATGACGAAAAAATATTATAAATGCCCAAATTGTATTCCAGTTTTATTGTCTAGTGCATTAAAGAGAAATAGTACTCGGCTCCCAAAAGTATATGTATACACACACACACACACACACACACACATATATAGAATATATATATATATATATATATATATATATATATATATATATATATAATAAATAACATATAGTAATACGAACATAAATCACCGTGTGTCAGTGAAACTGTATTTAATATATTTTGTCTATATGAAAATAAAAATTTCAGAATAATATTAGGAGTCGAATAGGAGGATAAGAAATGTAACTATATGGGGAATTATGTAAGTTCTTGTGTTGATCAGATAATGAAAAATGGAGATGGCTTGGACATTTCCTTCGTATAACCCCTTGGGGAGTTGTAAGTGATAGTGTCAGCTGTTGGAATTTCACAGAATACCCATTGTGTCATTCGGCTTTAGAAACGATGGTTGTGTATGTGCGTGTATACTTATAAACATATTATATATGCTATAATATACACATACAATTGTATATATAAAACTTCCATAACAACGTGATATACAATATACGATGATTATTTGGAGAGGAATGAAAATGCCTTTAGATTAAGATAGGCTAAATATTCGTCACATATATATATACATATATATATATATATATATATATATATATAATATATATATGTATATATATATATATATATGATAAATATATTAATTAGATTATAATTTAAATAATAAAATATATCTATATATAATATATATCTATATATATAATATATTTTAGTGTGTATGTATGTACACATATTGCACATATACATGCATACATACATATATATTTATATGCATGTATTTGAAACAATATATATATACATATATATATATATATATATATATATATATATATATATATATATATATATATATATATATCTCCTGTGTAGCTACATGTGTAGTCTGCCTGTGTATGTACATAAAATAGTTTATATATGTCAACGCACACAAAAGATCAATCCACATCTGTGGACTCCCCAGCAAACCCCCTTAATAAGCCATCCTTCTTCTTTTCTTCTCCTGCTTGTTCTTCCTCCTCCCCCCGTGCTATCAACGCTTCTCCATCATTACAGCAACCACCATCACGAAACTCTGGCAATCTTTTATAAGAGAAACATTTTTTTCTTTCTTCGTGGACGGCGGAGGTTGTGTTCACGTTGCATTATTATTATTACAACTCCATTGCTTGGCCCCAGAACCCGGCGACGGGTTACGGAGGCACTGCTAAGGGTAGTCAAATCTATCTGCTTGGAACTGGTGCTTGTTGTTGCGTGTGTTCGTCACTGGATTAGGCTTTTTATCTGGTTTTGTGGGAAATGTTGCGCTAACTAAGGTTTATTTGTTCGCTCTTTGCAAAATAAGTGTTCATTTTCATGTTCATTTACGCTGTTCACCAGCAAAGGAAGAGAGATTGAAGTATTTCTGTTAAATAGACGCATTCCATATATTGATATACTCTAGCTATTCCCAAGGTTAAGTGAATTCGATATGAAGGTGAATTTGTGGCTGATATTGCTTATTGTAAAAAAGTTCACTTGTTAGGTTGGCAATAAAGTATATTGTATGTGTGTGTGTGTGCGTGTGTGATTGTGAGTGTTGTGTACATTGCTAATCTCTTTTAATACACTGACACAAATATATATACATTTTATATATATATAATATATATATATATATATATATATATATATATATAAGTGTGTGTGTGTGCGTGTATGTATATATATATATATATATATATATATATATATATGTATGTATGTATGTATGTATGTATGTATGTATGTATGTATATATATATATTTATTTATTTATTATTTTTCACAATAGTTTCATCTTTGGCTCACCAACTACTGAATAAAGATTATGGCCTTGAGGATAGTATTTTTTCCTCAGGAGAATTACTATGTATGCATGCATACACACACAGTCACACACACACATACACACACACACACACATATATATATATATATATATATATATATATATATATATATTATATATATTGTCTGTGTGTGTACAGAAACTGATCAACAGGTTATTGACCTCCTCTACAAATTCCACCAGTGTCATAAGATCTTTCACTTATTCTTGTACTTCTTGGATATCAGTTTCATCGCCCTCATCCCTCAACTGAATTAGGAATAATAATAAATTCAAGGGACAATAAAACTACAGAAATAATTATATATAACAGAATCATACATGTAATGATAATACGTGGGAGGAAAAATTAAACGAATAAACCCGCGGTGTGAAAAATCCAAGATCCATCTTTACGATGAAGTTTTATTTTCACATCCTTCCTATAATTTGGATGTTTTTCACACTTTACTATTTAAGAGATTCCAACAGGGCATAGTTTGTATGATGATGATTTTTAAGTGGTAAAGGCGGTTTTCTTGTGAACATTTCCACAAAAAAACATTCCCTTTTGGGTGAAGTGAATGCATGTTACAAAAATACGAGTGGTACAGCAGTATTTTGATTTTCCGGTTTTAGATGACAAATCTCCTGTATTCACGTTGCCAATGTGTTCATGTCGTCTCCTTACGATGTCAGCTCTGTTCCTTATATTCTGCGTGATAATATGCCCCGGATGCAGGAATTCATTCATATTTTCTAGCAGTTGATTCCTGCGAAATACTTATAGATCGCGAAAAAACTTAAGCGGCTTAGGAAATAGAGACGTGTGGCTGGGCTTCGTTTCGTTGTAAATCTGTCAAATTCATCATCATAATTACAGCAAGTATTTGTTAGATGCTGGAGACCCTACATTTCATTGATGGTGCGGCCAATTGGATGTTCATCCCGTTCAACGTTTGATGCATCTGTACATGCATGTACTGAAGTAAAGGCTGCTGAGGGGATACCAAGTTACAAAGTTACATGACAGCACTTGACTCCATCTGACGCAGAATTGCTTATTGGAGAACGAAAATTATTTTAGAATTGATTAAATGTAATTATGTAGCTTTTTTATATGAAGTTTTATCAAGATTTTCAGATAGTTTATTCATTTCAATGTTTTTCTCAATCAGTGTTTTTCTCACATCAGTATCAACATGGAGTATATGGACACGTGGAAAGTGAAACAACGGAGTGAACATTTTTCGCCGTGAATCCAAGGAACTTCAAGAAAACGGTTACCTTGAAAATTCCTTAGGAGAAGCTCGAAAGATCTTGTACTCCTTTGGTTTACTTTGCTCGTGGCCATATATTCTCTATGTCTCATATATATATATATTATATATATATATATATATATATATATATATATAATATATAATATATATATATATCTTTTTATATATATATACATATACATATATCATATATATACACTACATACATACATATTGAAAAAATAAGTACCAAGTACGTTCATGCAACTGTTACACGTTATTTTGAAAATGTATAACAATTACACAAAAAATACTGGGTACTTAATTTTCCATTTTCTCCTCGTAGAGAACCTGCTAATCTGATATAACGCAAAATTTTTTGCGATTTCTCTACATACGCACAGGCGCGCGCGCACATATTAATATATACATACATATATATATATATATATATAATATATTATATATATATATATTATATGTGATATATATATATATATATATATATATATATATGTGTGTGTGTGTGTGTGTGTGTGTGTGTGTATGTGTGTCCCTGTGTGTATGTAGAGAAATCGTAAAATGTTTTGCGTGATATCAGATTAGCAGGTTCTCTACGAGGAGAAAATGGAAAATTAAGTATCCAGTATTTTTGTGTAATTGTTATACATTTTCAAAATATCGTGTAACAATTACGCGAACGTACTCGGTACTTAGATCGTCATTTTCTCCTTATGGTGAACTTCCACACACACACACGCTCGCGCTCGCACGCACGCACGCACCCACACACACATATATATATATATATATTATATATGTAGATATATATATTATAATATATATATATATATATATATATATATATATTATGTAACGACAAGAAACGCAGTAATGCAGTCAGTAATTGTTTGATTAGATCGCAACTGTTTGAATAATAAAGAATTGTAGTGCTTATGGATGAAGAAAACAATAAAAATGCTAAATGAAAATTTAAGAGAAGGCGAAGTGAAGCCGTTATATATTAATTGAGGGAAAAAAACCGAATAAAGAATATTATTGATGCAGTTTTTTCACTTCTTAAAGCTATAATTTCATCAATATAATGCCACAAGTTCTGTACTATTTCAGTTAACTGAAATATATGATGTAAAGAATAAATAATTTTGGAAAGTATGCAAATTCAAGTTTTAAACGTTTATTCGTAAATACGTACAGTTCTTCACTACACTTCACCCTTCACACCCGTGTGCTGGCGGAGATCCCAGTCTCAGCCCATAAAAAAAGGGTCTTTTGACCACCTAAAGATAACGCTTGCTAACTATCAATCTTTTAATGAATATAACCCTGTGTGCTTAATGGCGCAGTAGTCAGTCTCACCGACACCATCCCCTTTTTCAGAAGAAAAAAAAAATCCACTTACGCCGGTGAGTATTTTATCTGTCGAAACTTAGTCAAAAACTTGTAAATAACCTCGGCAAACTTGTCGTACAGAAAACAAACACTGGTTATACATTCCTCTAATACACTTTACGAGGGGAGACATGGGAAATATCTGATAGGGAGGGATAGCGAATGCCATAGGGAAGAGGCCCGACAGTTCACGTTGAGAGTAACGGCCTCTCTCTCTCTCTCTCTCTCTCTCTCTCTCTCTCTCTCTCTCTCTCTCTCTCTCTCTCTCTCTCTCTCACTGGATGACAATCTTTCTGCTAGATGCCTCTGAAAATAATTTCCTTCGAGTTTGTCGTTTATCGTTTTTATTCTTTTTAGAAGTTTATTGTTTTTTTTTTCCTTTTTTATGTAATGTAATAACAAGATAAGTTTGTACCATTTGGATGAGTTAATATTTGGCTTCTTTCCCTCACAAATACATGGTATTCGACTGGTGTTCCTGAGCCTTCCACAGTATAGTATAAGGCAGTTATTCACCGAGTAAGTGGGCAACTATGTTATCAGGCCACCATGGTTGACCCCCTGGGACGCGGCCCATGACGGAAAAGGCCGAGGGACATCGGAATGTGAGTATTTGAAATCAACGAGTGTTTTATCACTTCACTTCTTTGATCAACAAAGCATCCCTCTTCTTTAACGAGCGGGGCATTCTCTCCTTCGCAAGCGTCTTCTTCTCGTTGGTGACCTTTTCACTGGAGACTTGTTTACCACTCAGTCTTAATTAGTCGGGGTCTTATTGTCAGTAATTGTTGTCAAAGAATATCAATGGCAACCATTGTGTTGTATGAGTAGAGTAGGCAAGATAATCCTTCTCTTTTTCTTTTTTATATATTTTTTTCTCCCTCTCTCTTGGGGACAATCAAGGACAATGGGAGGAGAGGACGGTTAAGGGAAGGGAGCGACGGAGTAGGAAATTATGAGCCGAAAGGGGTTAGAGGTCTAAGATATGTCCCTTCTTTAAAGGAAGCCTGTCTCAAAAGAAAATATAAATGAATAAGAGCCTTGAGTTTATGGGCTGTTCCCCGGCTAAAGATATGTCAGATACCGAAAGATGAAATCGGAATAAAAGGTGATAATGGTTGGCAATTTTGTGTTGATGGTGTGCCAGTCATTTTAGAGGTGGAATTGGAAACTTTTATTGCGATTTTAATGGTTTTTTACTTTTTTACTTTCAACTCTTTTCTTTTTTAATAGATGACATAACCAAACGCATACATATATATGTGTATAGGTGTATGTATGCAATCATGCATATGTATATATATAATACAATATATATATATATATATATATATACTATATATATATAATATATATATATATATATATATATATATAAAACTCCTAATTCTGTGTGCAGATTTACTTCCGATCTGCTGTTTGTAACATGTTTCAGTAGACCTCAGTAATATTTTTAAAAAAATATCCGAAGTCTTAGTGATTTCGATGCATCTTGTAATAGTGATCCAAGATATTTTTATGTGTGATTAATTAGTTTAATTACAAGTACATTACCGTGATAATTATGAGGTAGTGTAGTAAATTATCAATATACACTCGGATAACTCCAGAGTTACGCTGCGATATTTAATTGGATAAATAGCAAAAAATACAATGATAATTTGGACCGTCGCGCGTCGGTTGGTTGAACTTCTCCAATGAAAAGTATTGTAGAAGAAAAAGATGAATATTAAGAACTTTGGTTCACATGTTGACGCATTGTTTTTTGAATGATTTTAAGATTTCCAGCTTCAGGTGATTTGATCTCAGGATGAGAGTAAATGAGACGCTAATTGAACACAATGGTGGTACAAAACACTACAATAGCTATTTACATATAGCAGTTTGCCTTGAGGCAGCCTCGCATAAAAACCAAAAAGTCAGTAAGTATAGGGATTACTTTAGCATTACCAATTAACTAGTGATCTTTTGTTTAATACAAGGAGAAAGATACTCGTTGTTGCAATCTGGACTGAAAATTTTCTTTCAACGAAATTAATTTTATTTTAATAATAAGAAGCATGGTAGGCTTGACAAAATTTCGTCCCAGTCAGCGACATTTTAGCTGAATTTACGTTATTTGGTAATTATAATGGCGCTGCATGCGATTTAATAATAACAATAATAATAGTAATAATAATAGAAATCAAGAAAAAATCGTCAGCTAAACTTTTCTAAGTAGATATACTCAAAAGATTAAGTAAGATTTCTGTATAATGTCACTCTAAGGGTAAATCATGAGAAAGGAACTCAAAAAACCTTTTTGATCACTAAGAGACAGACTCAAAATATATATACATATATATATATATATATATATATATATATATATATATATATATTATATATATATATCATATTGGTATATTATGTGTGTGATGTTGTTGTTATTATTATTATTATTATTATTATTATATTATTATTATTATTATTATTATTATTATTATTATTATTATTAATGCTTAACATTCCGTAAAGTTTAACAGTTGGTCATAATATTCACCAATTTTAAATATCTTACATTCTAAGAAAATTTCCTGCACATTTTTTAACGGGATAGCTATTATGCGTTTGATAGTGACGATGATAATGATTATGAATCAAATATCTTAAGACTAAATGACAAAAGAAAGAGGCTGCCTCATGTATTACTTTACAGTCCGGTAATGTACCGATCTCTGACGTAGCTGTCGTGTTGTTTTGTCTGTGGCAAATCCACGAAAATGCAAGTCATGAAATTGGGGTTAAACAATAATAGTAATTATCACAACAACAGCAGGAACTTATCAGGTAAATTATTTTCATACACAACACACACACCAGAGAGAGAGAGAGAGAGAGAGAGAGAGAGAGAGAGAGAGAGAGAGAGAGAGAGAGAGAGAGAGAGAGAGAGAGAGAGCAGGGCGGAATAGGAAGGAGATTAGAGTATCTGGAAATGAGAAGCCCCTATAATCTTATAATTACGCTGTGAGTTGGTCTTCACAAGTCTTTCTGCCCCTAGAATTATTCATTAAAAAGCCCTACTTCATCCACAGTTATATGTGGATGGAAGGCATCCAAAGAGGAAGCTTGCTGTTCTCCTGTATTCCCCGATGCCATTTCCTTAGTCGTTCTGATTCCATCTCAGTAGTCCGAACACCTCCAATTATGACGTTAGTATGTGTCACTCATCGACAATTACAGCATGGATGCCATTTACTTGTTAACATGCACAACTTCTTAGTAAAAGAAGTATATAGGCAAAAAGGGAGATGAAAAAGCGAGACTTTCAGACAGGTCTTAACTGTGAGCTTTTGAATTACTTTCCACATTTTGTTTTCCGAATTAAAATAAATACTAACGCCCTGGCATTCTTGTCACTATTGTTTTAACGCCCTTACAGTATACTATTTTTTTATCGCTATATCTTATTTCTCAGTCTATTATAATGAATTTGTTGCTGTTTTCAGTTCATTTATGATCAAAATTTTCCACTGCAAATAGCTGTATGTAGTCCAGCTGATGAAAATCCCACTCTTAACAGTGTCCATTTTGATATGCAATCAGAATATATTTAAGAGAGGCCCATAGATAAAAGTTTGAGTCTCGAACGGCTTTTTTTTTGTTTTTTTTTCTTTTTTTTTTTTGTTGCAGATACCTAAGCATTTCGTTTCCCACTTTTGTGTTGAATGACTGGCTTTTGCCTATTGCTTTCTTTACTCTTTATTCCAATTTTTGCAATCACTGACAGGGTTCGCAAAATTACGCGCATTTGGCATGAAAGAAACAAACACAAACTGCTGTCCCTGGTTTTGAAAATTTTTGTCTCGCCTCCTTTTTTTTCGTGAGGGTAATTTTTTTCTCCACTATACTTATCAGAGTTAAGTTGTCTCTTTCCACCTTAGGTTACACCTTACAGTTCACCACTATCTGTAGTTCGAAGAATGCCTATTTCGGCGATTGTTCTCTTGACTATTGCCAGGCTATGAAATTCTTCTGCCTCTGTATTCCCAGCTACCTATAACTTTCCAAAGGATTTTTTAAATAATTTTCTTAAAGTTGGACACCTCACTTTTTTTTCCTTATAGATTTTTCGAACTAGGGCTAAATTTCCCCGTGCTAGGGGCCTTCCTGTTGAAATATATTGGAACTCATAAGGGATGCGATTTTTTACTACAAAAATGCATATTTGACAAGCTTTCATTGAAGACAATTCCATATTTTTAGTTATTTAAGAGAACATATTGCCGTTAAATTGATTGTTGTGCTTCACTACTGCATTTGCACCAGTCTAGGGAAAATTAGTTATTCTTAATGTAAGTTTTTTTACCTCATTGATACAAAAAAAGAAGTTAGGAAAACTATTTTAGCTAAGAAGACTCTAATGACTTTCAGTCTGTTACAAGAGAGACAAGGATAGGTTAAGTTGATGCTGATATTAAAAATGGGCTTTATAACCTAT
>NC_061104.1:10234854-10242354 GCF_015104395.2 Macrobrachium nipponense
TATAATATATATATATATATA
Organism: Macrobrachium nipponense; assembly: GCF_015104395.2. Taxonomy (NCBI): domain Eukaryota; kingdom Metazoa; phylum Arthropoda; class Malacostraca; order Decapoda; family Palaemonidae; genus Macrobrachium; species Macrobrachium nipponense. Next base: position 10,234,876 of record NC_061104.1, read on the forward strand.
TATGGTATATAGGTATATATGTGTGTGTTATATATATGTATACACACACGCACTATATATATATATATATATATATATATATATATATATATATATACACATGTATGTTTTGGCCATGAATTAAATGAAAGGTAACAGTTTATTAGTTTTAATTAGATTTTTCATATTTTTTTTTATAACACTTGGTGGCATATTTCTTTATTTCCACATTAACTTTTGTATCGTATATAAGTTTTTCAGTTGGTTTCACGTGTCATTTTTTATGGAATACTGTTGTTCTTCTTGAAGATTAATAGCTTCATTAAATCATTTAAGGAGCGATCTTGAAAACTTTGCAAATAGGTTATCAACCAAGTATAAAATATTAATGCAAAATATACAAATAAATTGCAGCTCTGCATATTGTGGTGTGATATTAATTTCTCTTTCTCTAGATAATTCAGTTTCCTTTTCCGAGATTTCATTTTGAAAGAGTAAGAGAAATAGATGAAATACCAAAGTCAAGTAAGTATTCACAATGATCTTATAAGATCGAAAGTTTTCCGTTAGAGATGCAATGATAATTCATTTCTGTTAAAACCTGTTTGCAACACAGCACTTCCATCTCTCTCTCGACTGTCACATCAGTCGCTCATCCATCGGAAGTGACCTATGCTTTGAAGACGAGGTCTGAGATTCCGAATGAGATATCTCTCTCTACTCGCGGGTGCTCCCTCGAACGTCGTCAACCCTTTCGCTTATTGGCTGAGACGTAAAGCAGCTTCCCGCTGTCTAATATCGGCCGCCGAGTCTCCCCGAACACCGTAATTTCGCCTAGTACCAGACAAGCCTTCTCAGAAGAACCGGTGGTTGCTTTGGTTGGCTGGCTGAACAGACGCTGCTGGACTCACAGTTCACAGAGTTGACACTGCCGCGCGGGGAGGGAAAAATGTACGCTAGTTTGTACCTATGCAATGGAACTCGTCACTGCCTCGCGATTTTTCCGTTCAGCGCTTTGCTGTATATGTTTCTTTCAAAATTTACGTGGGCATTACTGCTTCCCATCTGCAGTATGATATAAGAGGTGATGAAGGTGGAAGTTGTCTCGTGATTTTCCCATTCATTGTTTCATTCTTATATTAGATAAGTTTAGATTTCGTTTTTCTGTGTACATTGATACATTGATACATCTTCAATTTTGGCATTTTGACATATAAACAGATCGTGTCGAAAGTGCGTTCTAGTTGCTGTTGCCTTACGATTTTTCAGTCTGGTGTTTTATTCTCTTATTAATATCAGTTTTTTGATTTTCTTTTCAAATTCATTCGATTTGCTTTATTCAAATTTATAGTTTCACATGTGGTCTTGTCTCCACTGAGATAATTAAAAGTTGTTTATGAATTTTCCTGTTTTCAGTTTCTTTTTTCCTAATATGACGAAGAAAAAAAATTCGGACTACAATAAATAAGTAGACATGCTTTCACTTAAACCTAAACGTATAATAATGGTAAGTTGTCCTTTAGGATAGTAAATATGCGAGGGGTCTTTTGAAAAAAATAGAGTACAATTAAAGACAGTTTCAAGAGCATTTTGTTTTGTTGAAAAAATTCTAAATAGTTATATTTTAACGTGCTTACAATCTGTATTAAGCATATGTATGGCTTGGGTGCGCATACATTGCTTAATTAAGGAACGACGGGAAAAACAGCATGAGGTAACATAATTAGATTAAAATGATAGGGAAAAGGAAAGAGCTTAATGTTAGTGTGTGAATATTTGTATATTATTAGAATAATCATAATCATCAATGTATACACACACACATATATATATGTGTGTGTGTTGTGTGTTGTGTGTGTGTTGTCTATATTCATTATCTGCTCATCTTCTAATTGCATTAATCTATATTATAACTGAAGAACATAACGCTTATGTTTACAAAACAATTATACAAATTTCGTACATCATTATTTTTCTATAATGTTCTGTAATCAGAGATGTTCAAAATTTTATTATTTGGCCGTATAAAATGCTTTAAATATAGTTTATCAAATAGACACCTCTTCAAAAAACGACGAATAGAACTTTTAAGGTGTCGAAATTGGTCCATGTATAATTCATATTTTTAGAGAAAGCAGTTTTCCTGGAAACTGTTCAACAGTTTACATACTTTGCATGTAAATTATACCTACATTTTCGGGTGATTTTCTTAGTATTGCTTGCCTCCTTTTATTTATCCTCATTCTCGGTATCTCTGGATCTCTGGCAGGCATCCCCTTATATAACAATCTCTCTCTCTCTCTCTCTCTCTCTCTCTCTCTCTCTCTCTCTCTCTCTCTCTCTCTCAGAAAGTGCTTTTATACTTTCAGTTTTCCTCTATATATTCTTCGAAAATAAATGCACTTATTTTTCTCATTCAACTAGGCTTTGTTGAAGTTTTCCAAGGTAATTTATAATTTCATCATTTACAGTAAAATTGTGGACAAAAGCCCAGCTTATGCTTTCACTTATGATTATTTATCAATTAATAACATGAGCGTACTGTTTTCATTAGAAAAAAATATCAAGTATACCGGAATAGATTATTAATGCCTTAGAAATGAAGAAATGAAAAGAGTGAAATCAAGGACTGACGTAATGACCCTAATCTTGGAAATTACATCTTTCAAATGCAATGAATTCATGTATTTCGTAAGCTGTGTCAGTGTACCTTTCGCTGCTGCTCTGACAATATTACGTCAAATCCGCTTAACGAAAGGCAAGGAAATGATACCGTTATTCTCTGTACATATGAGTTCGTTTAAGTGCATACAAGCATGCATGTGATTAATATATATATATATATATATATATATATATATATATATATATTATATATATATATGGTGTGTGTGTATGTGGGTGTGTGTATGTGTGTGTATGTCGTGTCCTCATATCAAGAGAAGTCTTGCTAAGTTTAATATGGTTAACATATTTCGGAAGCAACTCCTCTAGAGGAAAGAGGTTTGTAAAAATATATGTACAAATTATGTAAAAATATATGAACAATTATATATATTATTCACATATATATATATATATATATATATATATGCATACAGCATATATACACATGTAATTACATAGAGAGCTTCATATTCACTGATTCTTTATTGATTAAAGTTCACTGTGAATTGGTGATAATTGTAATACTCATGTGAATCGTGTACTAACCGCAGACACGAAAAGGTAATGTAACATTGATTATAAGTTGTCTTAAATATTAGAAGATATTCTATATATATCTCTTGTTTTGCAAGTAATGTCGAAATTGTTAACGAATATTTTACATTGTGTATAGTACTTTATATTATATTTAGCGTATTATCCATTTGATATCTTTCAGTGTATAAATTTTATTTTGTAATATTTCTCATATCTCTGATTGTCTTAGCATGTAAAATTCAAGCCGTGCGATTTGCTGAGTTATTTGCTACAAATTATTGCATTTTAGTCAGCCAGTAGTATTGCAAAAAATAGATGAGAAACACTGCTTGAATCTGCGTCTACACAAATGAATGATTTATAGTATTAATTAGAAATATATACTTTTATAGATATGGATATGAAAGGAAGAAGGAGAAATGGTTGCATTACAGTGCTACTAAAGAATAAAATGTAACTATATACGATATTTAAAAACTATTCGAATAAACGAACTAAAGGGTAGCAAAAAGATAATAGAATTAACGACTTCTAAAACTTTGTAATTCTAGAGTTACTGTATAGTTATCGAGGTTCTAAAAATAGTGAAATTACCGGGGCTGTAAATTAGAAATGCTTGTGTTATTGGATTTTTTTTTCGAAAAATTATGATTCCCGGGCCGATAGAAGCAAGAAATGGTGGAATTACCGGTTTATAACAAGGAATGGTAGAATTAAAAGAAGAATTAGCAAAATTGCCGGATTTATAAGACCAACAATTAAGGGAATAACTTGATTTCGAAAATGAGAGATAGTGCAGCTACTAAACATTTTTTTAGAATAAGCGAATTTCGAAGCATAATATTCGGGAATTCTGTTGAAAAAAAAATGGTAGTACTATAACACTAAAAAGTGGGAAGAATCAGAATTAACAGACTTATAAAATGTAGAAATAGAATATATTAAATTTAGAAAAAAAAATTACCAATGGAATTACCAGGTTATCCACCGTAAGGGATACAAACCTCGTCCTTTAAAATTGTGGATCTCTGTATCCGAAAAGAGAGGAGAGAACCAGGTATTCGAATTTTATCTTTTATAAATTTCTTACTTTCGGGACCAGGTTTCAAAATAATTCACTTGAGAATTTCTTTTGTAAGTAGGCCATCGCCTTAAGTAAAAATAATGCTCTGTTGATTTCCTCATATAGAAAAATACATTTTATGTCTTCAATGCAAATTACATTCAATTATTTGCTATAAGAATCCTCTTTTGCCAGAAAGCTAATGTTCCCTTTGCTTTTACATGAATTTTCTTAAGTCTGATCTTTAAGTCAGGATTTTTTGTCGACAAGCCATATTTATAGATATTGTATGGATTACTACAAAATCTTTGTTGTTTATGAACCTATTTTTCTTTTTTTACACGGAAATATTCTTACTTTTTTTAATAGGCTATACTAATTTTTATGTAACATTATTTATAATAATTACCATTAATTCTTTAATTTGAAAAAGATTTGGTGTAAACAAGCAAATGTTTACACCTTTTTTTATAGAATTTACAATATTTGTTAACGTAAATCATGCTAATTTGTGGATAACCAATAACACTGACTTCCTGAACATTTTTATGACAGTCCTTGTTTAAAACAAGTGACATTTTAGTCTTCAGAAAGAAAGAAGAAAGAAAAGGTAAAAAAAATGGAAAAAGAAAAAAAAGCATAAAATTGATATCTGGACGATCATCATATACTCATAAATTGGAATCGTTGAGATGTAGTTATTCAGATTAGCATTGGATGATGCAAGTTCCCTCTGCAAAGATTTTCTCCTATTTGAATATTTTCTTATTCGAATATTTTGCAAGAAAGGAATAACGAAATGTTCAAGTGTGACAGCAACATAAAACCTGTATTGAACTTGTAAAATTCATAAAATTAAGTCCGCACACACCACACACACACACACACACACACACACACACACACACACATATATATATAATATATATATATATATATATATATATATATATATATATATATATTGTTTGTGTGTATGTGTGTGTGTGTAGTGTGCAGTGAAAAGAAATGTATGTACATAGGATTGCAGTGAAAATTATTTGCGTTCACAGTAGTATATTTTTCTTCACGATTAAGATTCCTATGTAAATAGACAATTGCATCGCAAGTAAAGTATATTTTTCTTCACGATTAAGATTCCTATGTAAATAGACAATTGCATCGAAAGTAAAGTACACCGTAAAAAGTATGAATAAATCTTCGTGCCAAATATGCGAATTTCCACAAAATTTAGAATTACCTTTTAGCCTTCATATTTTGTAATAGTGTTCATAAAGAGACTTTCGAATTTGAAGCCTGAAATTCAGAAGTTTCAGATCAGGTAAAATTTCACATTTGTTTGAACTGTAAATTACAAAGAATTATTTTTTTTTGTCTAATATTTGTAATATATTACAAGAACGGCGTTGTGTGATTTTTTATTTCTCCGTCATCGGTATTCATTAAGTCTTATCAAATCAAGTTTGCCGCAGGAAGATGCCAAACTGGCCCACTAGTTTTATTACAGTCTGCCAGCAACTGTTATTCCAAATCTCAAGCGGTGAATCTCCGTCTCTCGTGAGTCACCCGAACGATGTTGTGCTCTTGTTATTTACTCTTTCCGCTGTGCACATTTCCGCCTTAATGAGGTATGCTAATTTCGCCCTTTGTCTCTTTCTCTCCCTCTCACAGTCTGTATATATATATATATATATAATATATATAATATATATTATATATATATATATATATATATATATATATTTATGATATATATATATATATATATATATATATATTTATACTTTCTTCCTGTGATACGAAGAAGGGGCTCCAACTAAGATCCACCACTGCCGACAAACCACCGACACTACAAAATTACCGCCTTGGGCATCAGAAGGATAACACGCTTTAATGGAATGTTCCCATATATGTGTCATTTGTGCCTATTGACCGAGGCAGTAAATTACATACTTCAAAGTTGTTGTCAGTTGTGGTTCCCAAACAGGGTTGAAAAGGTCATGGGGCAGGCAACAGCATACTGAAAGATTAACAGAGAACCACAAACCTAGCACCTGCTGGGTGTGGTCCATTTCACGGAAACTGTATATTATATGTGTATATATATACTATTTATATATAGATATATATATATATATATATATATATATATATACATATAAAATATATATATATATATATATATATATATATATGTGTGTGTGTGGTGTGTGTGTGTGTGTGTGTGCGCGTATGTATGCATGTATGCATATAATGTAGTCCGTGTCTTTAATTCTTTATTCTCCACTAGGATATATATATATATCTATATATATATATATATATATAGATATATATATATATATATATAGATATAACATACATGTAGGAAATTGGAAGTAAAATATGAACCATGTTTTTTATTTATCATAGAAATCAAGAAACACCCTGTTAGTAATTTTAGTCTTCATAGTTACTAACAACGGTGTTTGTCTAGAAGCTGAATTACATGAAATTGCTCAGTATTCTTTCCTTAACAAGACATAACTTCTCTTTGTTAGTGATTTAAAGCGACTTTGTTGACTGACGTGGGAAAGAGATCCGGCAGTTGATGAAAGCTTTTCACCCCGCATTATTTTGATTGAATGTGGCCCAACCTGCATAACCCTTGTCATTTTTGGACTCCGTAATAAAGACGCCACCTGTAGATGAAAGATTGTAAATATTGCATTACAGCGATGGAACAGAGTGCTCGTACAGATATGTAGGTACATGTATAAATTAAAGGTGTGATGTAATCGTCGTCCGTTTTCTCACTGACAGCTCTCTCTCTCTCTCTCAGGAAGGTGGTTGTGACGCAGAATACTAAAGCGGCGGCAGTAACTTATTCACAGAACGGAGGTCGTTCAGAGAAATGATTTTCAACACTCAGGGGTCTATGGCTTTTCTTGGTATCGCCGCAACCATGCAGGAAATACGTATTGTACTCCGTGGGGTTCATCGAACTTTTCAAAGTCGTCTGTAATTACGGAATGTTTCTTTATGTGTATGTGTGTATGATTTTAAAACCACTTGCTCCAGAATGCATGCATTTATTTGAAGATACGATTTGCTTCAGGAATCTGCGTATTTATTTGTAGGAAACAGTCGTTCGAGATACGGGTTTGTGCTCATATCTCAATAAATGTGATGAACATCGCAGACGCCAAAGTAATTGAACAAAGGTATTTCAATCTTGTGGTCTCTGCCAGAAA
>NC_061104.1:10247354-10252354 GCF_015104395.2 Macrobrachium nipponense
ACTACAGTGAAGTTTAAAAGGTAATTAAAACTAAAACATGGAATATCATTAGAAAATTTTAAAAATAAAGCTGTTTCAAAGCCATTAAAATCATTAACAAGGCAGCATTCATCGATAGCTGATTTTTTCCAGAATTGGTAAACCTACACTGTTTGATGACTTGCAAGTGATTCAGGTCTATTGTTGTGTATCTTTTTTTTAAGATTTTTTCCCCAAGCATTATTGCTGATCCTAAGTTAAAAGTTGATGGCTTGTCACCGATGACCTTTTACCCAACAATTCGTGCTTTGAAATGACGCTGGCTCTGACATGCATAAATGGCACCACAGTCTCTACAATTTCGCTAATGAACAATTCCAGAACGCAGCTAGTTATTAGCCAATCACACTGATAAAAGTAGGTTACTTTCTCTTAGCTTTTGTTGAAAAAGCATTTAATCGGGTCACTCAGTAGAGTTCCTTGACAAGTTTATTTATTTCTTTAATGTCTTCAATTTAGTCTTTTTTTTTTGTGTGTCTTTTCAGTCTTTAACATAACATATATTTAGCGAATATTAACTTAAACTGAAAATTAGTAATGTTCAATCGATAAAGAATACTCGATAAGGTCAATATGATGTTTTGTTTTCTCTTCTTCATAGGCACAAATCAATTATATATATATATATATATTATATTATATATATATCTATATATATATATATATATATATATATATAATAATGTGTGTGTGTAGTATAAGCTCTAATATGTATCTGCTCACAAGATTTGTTATTTATTCGATAGGCATGATCCTATCTAGTATCCTGATGAGATGATTGTTCATTAGCGAAAAACTTACGGAAGTAGCCTATTTTTTATACAATAAATGAAGGATATGGCCTATATAAAAAAGGCAAAGCATTTGAACTTATCTCTTCATCTTTTATATTATTATTATTATTATTATTATTATTATTATTATTATTATTATTATTATTATTAAAGTTTTGGAACTAGCTGTGATTCAAGCGCACTAAACCCTTATCTTGCGATCGTCGTATATCAATACGATATTGAATGTGTTCCTCGTGTTCCCGTTATTATAGCCCGTTTCCTTCGATAATGGCGTATTATTAGTTCCCATTTTTTTTAGTGCACTCGTTGTATCTTGAATAAAGCAACACGTTGCTTAGTGATTTCCCGTAGAATTTCTGTCACCTTCCGTTTTTTTTTTATTGCATCTTTCTAACCTTCAACATTTGCCAGTTGATTTTTGGAGCAAGAGCCCTTGTTGGCACAAGGCTAGCTTGCCTAACTAGAGGGTGGTCTAGTTCTTGGCTGCTTGTGGGGCAAAGCCCAATGCTCATGCTACACACGGGAACCCTCTCCATTGACAGATTCTGTTTTCAGAGGAACCGACAGGGTTTAGTTACTGATGGTCGCCTTTGAAAATTATGACTGATGAACAATAATATATCAGTAATATGTCATTCATCATGTCTCGTTGCAATGTTTATTCTTCGAAAAACCTTTTCCTTCTCCGTTCCCCATCGTGCTTTTTTTCTAAGACTTTGCTTGAATAGACATTAAGGTGTTTAAAAAGGAACGTTGAATATCGTATGAAAGCATTTGTAATTTGTCATTGGTTGTTGGTAAATATGAATAATCTTTCCAAATAAAACATTGCCGTACATTTTCTCTCTGGAATATGGATTGCTTTAGCATTCAGCTTTCAATTGATTTTCCAAATTTCCTCAGCCTTTCTATTAATTTCTAATTTACTAAAGAAAAGCTGCAAATCCTAAAAATAGCGTTAATAAAATTCTAAATCTGTAAATGAAAATTATTCCCTTTTACTTAAACACGGACATGAGGAAAAATATAAATAATGATGTCTAACAAAGTATTCTTAAGGTAAATAATATTTACCCATTGGAATAGGGTTGAATAATAATAAATTTCTTATGAATAAGCAGCTGTAAATGCAAATACGCATTGCCAATCAAAATAACTGTAAATTCAAATAACTTTCACCCACTGAAAAAAAAACTCCATTTCATTCGTGTATTAAGCCTAAATTATGGCTAGCCTCCATCCATAATTCCGTGTAAGAATTACAGTGAATAAAATTGTAGCCTTGAACTTCGCCTGAAAGATGTTATTAACCTGTGACAATACTTTTTTTTCTTTTTCTCCGTAACTAATCAGAACTTCGCAGTTTAACTTGACATCGACGATGGTGACATCTGCGGTAATTGCGTACATAATGAATAGTATAGTAGCTTATTAGGGAATGTTGCTAATGCTAATAACAGCTGTCATTCCTCAAATGGTTTAGAAGAACGTACTTTATTTAAAAGCATCTTTGGTATTATCAACATTGGTAATCCTTCAAAAGTTGTAGATTGCATTACCTTATTTAGAAATGCATTAGAACCAATGATAATGGTGTTTCTCCTAATAACCGGGAAGCTGCACAATTCTTGTATGCCATAGATATAAATTAAAACTATATAGGTGACGTAATTTACACGAATAAAAACAAGCAAGCATCCATCAAAGAGTTGAGAATCTAGTTTTGTTGTTAGTGTTAAGCATTTTATTTTGAAGCTCCATTAATTAAATACGAGGATCTTTTACCCAGTCAGAACAATATTTTATTTAGGTATTAGGCAAGGAGCTGAGTTGCCAAGGGGGAAGGACTGCAGAACGAAACGAAAACGAAGATCGGTTTCCAAACAGAAACCTATACGCGAGCACATACGCAGAGTACAAACACATCAGTTCAAAGTCTGTGTGAGTATGTGTGTGTGTGTGTGTTTGCGTAATGATTGTGAAATGGGTAGTTTCAGAAACCCATGTATTAGCCTGTTTAAGCATTAAGAAACCGCTGGCCGATCCGCTACTCCCTTCCTTGTATTGTCATACGGATGAGAGAGAGAGAGAGAGAGAGAGAGAGAGAGAGAGAGAGAGAGAGAGAGAGAGAGGTGCATGGACTACTGAAGGTCAGGAAACGAGAGACTGTATTCAGGGGCGGGAAGAATACAAGCCAAGCATGGGTTTGACCTTGGTTTTTTTCTCTTTCTTATTATTACTTAGCTGTTGAAAAAGCTGTAATAAGCTGCACGCACGTGATGAGGGTATTTGTTTGTTTGGCTGTTTTTTAACATGATTTTTTTTTTTTTTTTTTTTTGGTAAGCCTGATAAGATTATTTTATTTCGCCAGAATTCACTTCAGGCGACTTATTACGGATTACATTCACTTCCCTAAGAATTTATTTTGTTATGAGATTCATTTTTCATCGATGTACTAATCAATGCTTAAATGTGATTTACGCACACGATATAAATGAATTTACGTACATAATATATACATACAATACTACGTATATATATACCGATATCAATATATCTATCGACTACCTTTTATATATATATATGTGTGTGTGTGTGTGTGTGTGTGTATATATATATATATATAATATATATATATATATATATATATATATATATATATAGATATAGATAATGATATATGTATATATGTATATATAATCACTATATATGACAGCAAAAGCGGAGGATTCCAACTATATTTAAGGTTTAGGGTGTGCGGATTTTAAGCACGTGAGAGATGCCTTAAAAAAAGATTGTCTAGGTTAAAAGGCTTAATGAATTATTCATGATTCTAAATTCGTCTCTGCATCTGCATGTGGACATACTTTCTTCATAAATATAGCCAATTTCATATTCATTTATTTATTTGTTTTTTAATTAGCACATAATTGCGGATCTGAACCTAACAAGGTGTAAGAACTCTCAATTGTGTTGTCAAAGGGAAAGACCAGTGGGAAAGAAATCAGTTATGTATCGGTTAGGTTACTTTTCCTCGGATAATCTAAAAAGAGATAACGTAGATTTTATATCTAATGTAGCGTACATAGCAATTACTCTTATGTTTGTGGAAAAGTAAAATTTCTAATGTATTCTTGAAAACTGTCTTTAAACTGTGCTTGGTAGTCCCAAGTAAAAACAAGACAATGGCCTCTGCGACATTTAAACTAAAAGTGTTAAATCGAGAACAACCCAGCACACAATTCTTCCTGCAAAGATTGCTCATTACAATGGCGTCAAATTCCCTACACAATACATAAACACTCGTTTCTTGACTATTAAGTACTTTTTTTCCCAATACTTCTTTCACTCCATCTTTCTATACATCGATAATTAGTCTTTTCTCCCTTCTAATAATTCCTAATGCCATAAACTTTTTTTTTTTTCAACCTACCGTTCTCTAAGCTTTCAGCATGGCTTAACTATGGCAAAACACTGATTCATCTTTTTACTGCTTGCCAGTTTGTCATTTTACTCATCTTCCCATTTCTCACCATTTCAGTACCTCCTAATCAGTGTAAACTAATCAAGCAAGTCATCAATTTAAAGATATTTTCATTCGTTGACGCTCGACATCCACACCTCACTTCCATAAAAATGTATTTGAAAGTTTTGGAAGATACTTCGAATGTCAATGAAAACCGATAATGAGGAAACTTGTGTGAAGGAAGTGGGGATTTTGGTTGCGGATGAGAGAAAAGGTTTAAAGGTGATGAGAGTAAGAAAAAATGTATTGTGTAAGTGGCGCAAGTGAGAGGATTTAGTGTTTTTTTAAAGGGTTTTGGCCACGTAGAAAGAATGGAGGTCGATAGGTTATTGAAAAACACTGTAGAATTTAGACGCGTTGGGAGGAAGGAGACGAATTAATAGAAAACCCTGTATAAATATCTGGGGAACGCAACAATACATGTATGAGAAACTGCATGAAACACAGAGGTGTAGAAGGTCGACGTAATGCCGATGAGATTTTTGTGTAGGTTTATGAATCGGCTCATACACAGAAGTTTCCTGCACAATGAGTTTGTATAAGTTTCAACACTCGGAGTACAAATTTTCACAGTAATCATTGCCTAGTTTTTTGTTTTTTATTTGTGAAGCCAACTCAAGTTAGAGAAAATGTCACAA
>NC_061104.1:10257354-10267354 GCF_015104395.2 Macrobrachium nipponense
CCATTCACTCAATTTCAAAGTTCAGAAGGCTGATAATATTTCTTAGTCCTGAACCAAGACCAAAATTTTGCTCTATATTTATTAAGAAAATTATTGTAAATGAAAATCAGTGTTTTTCCTATTCACTCAGAATTCTCAGAAGCTTCTATTTCTGTCTCCTTAAGAGTTCTTAGGCCAACATGGTCAGGTGCAGCGCTAGAGGAATTGAGAATCAATCAGACCAGAGTTCTTTGATCTCAACGTCATTTCCTTTCCTTAGAAATGATCCAAAAATAGACACTATTCATGCCTTTGATACATCTTGTTCTGAGATGGAAATTCCGTGAAAGGTTTCGATAATTCGTAAAGAGTTATGGGCATGAAGTAAACGTGTAAGTTCAGTTTGGAACGAGAACACCCACACGCGTCCACACATACATACATACATACATACATACATACATACATACATACACGCAAATACATGTGTATATGTATATATATATTAATTTTTACCACATCGCCGTAATTCATATACATGTGTGTACGTGTGTATTTTATGTGCGAGTATGTGTGCTTTGTGTATGAACGTATATACCCATGTATACTTACGGACATTTTATGTATATGTATGTCCACATGAGACTGTGTGATTTATACTTTGTTTGTAACATGTACATAACGTTTGTGGGTAAAGAAGCCTTGTAACTTGCATAAATCTATTCATTATATGTCGAGATAAGTCAGAAATATGTACTATTTTTGGGTATACCTTTTCGTTGTGAAATATTCCCAAAAATGATTATTTAGCTCTATATTAAAAATATCGATAAAAAATAAATCCGGCTAAACCATTTCTGTAAAAGTAGGAAAGGGATATACTAGTATTATCTCTTGCGAAATATGTGACAGGTAAAAATAGTCTCTATTTTTAAAATCTTTAGACTTAACTTGCACTTTTTTTGTAGAAAACTCTTTATTTATATTGCAGTTTTATATCTTAGGCAACTTTTGAACTGACTGTAACCTTAACTAAACTTACAGAAGATGTGAATATGATCTAAAGGATTCCAGAGGAAAAATGATAAGAAAATGAATAAGGTAGTAATATAATAAATAATATTGTTATTCCATTCAATAAATTCATTTCCTATACACCTAAAAGAATCACAGTATAATTGCACTTTTAACAGATTGATCTGTTTCATTTTTCAAAAGCTGCCTTTATTCCCTAAGGATAAGAAGAAATATGATGATGAGTGTAATTTATCAGTGATATTACAGGGTTCTTCGCCTTAGTAAGGAAGTTATTGTTTCTCCGACCAAATGACAGGTATTTAATAAAGGACTCTGATTACATCCGTTAGGGGTATTTGGAACACTTTATGGATAAGTGATAGCTACCTAAATGAGGGCTATAGCGCTTTAGGACTCATAATTATCCCTCATGGGATAAGCCGATGAATGCAATACAACCTGTCATTTGTGCAAGTGTAAATATAGTTGTTTGGAGATAAGATGCAAATTTATTCTTCTGCCTCAGAAACTATTAGAACGTTTCATTTGCGAATTCTCTTTCAATTTTTATTTTATTTTATTTTATTTTATATTATTTATTTATTTATTTATTTATTTTTTGGTCTTTCATTTTGCAATAATACGGACTAGTTGAAAATTGATAAGCAGACATGTAATGAAAGAATTTCTAAACAGGAAGATGAGAATTTTGATTGCCATTGTCTTCATTAAAAATGACTAAATTAAATGGTCTGATATTTTCAATGTCAGCATTTCTCAACGTCGATTGTATCCACGTTTACGGTGGCCTAAAATCGCAAGCGTCATTTGCTTTTATGGTAATAATCAAGACATTGGCATTGCATCTCATAATTAGCAATTGAATGTTTTGTGCAACAAAATAAAGATTTTTTTTTTTGCGTTAAATGATTTCTTGGAAGTTATTACATGCTTCTCTATTCCAGTTCGCTTTATCAGTTTTAAGAGTTGTCATCATTAAGGAAGGAAGTATATTGATAATATAACAGCCAATATAAACATGGCCCAAATTGAAAATGCATACACATATATAATATATATATTGTTTGTATGTATATATTTATTATATGCTATGTATATATACATATATAAATGAATATGATAACTGTATCTATATGAAAAAGGATGTTACTCAGATACCAAAGTTTACGGTACTAGAAAAATATAAGAATCATTTTGTATACTTTGACAAATTCTCATTTTATTTTAATTCAATTTCAATATTATTAACGATTGCATATACATATACATATATATATATATATATATATATATATATATATATATATATATATATATATATAAACTGTGATATGTTGACTTTGGATTTTATTTGTAAACAAACTTATACTCTCACAGTATATTTTGATACTTAAGCTTCATCTCACTCTAGGAAACCCTTGCTTTGATGTTTTTAATCGTATGGCTTTAAAAGTATGTGTGTATGTGTACCGTGTGTGCGTACCTATGCAATTTGCATTTATGTAAGTCATTTTGAACTTGGGAATTCTTTCATAGGCACATTGTGTAAACAAGAAACAAGCAAAGCACAGGTACCCATGCACTCTTGTACCGAAGTACATTACAGTTAATCAAGATCACATAATGTATATTTATCCACGGTGCATAAACCTGAATGCTTGCTTGGAATAATAATCATGTGAGGCCCGCATTAGAATTATTTGTATAAAATTGCATTTGATACATCTTCCATTATAGAGGGAGTAAATCATAGACGTCGGTATTTGAAGAGGTGTGTCATAGGTGAAGCAGTCTCTTCGGCGGCGCCATTTTGAATCCCACCGTCACCTTCTAGAAACGGTGATACAGAAAGAAAATGTCTTCAAGGAATAAATAAACCACGAAATTTGATCAGCTTGGCCATTCCAGTATTTTGAAATACAGCGACCTTGAACAAAATTATAATCAGGCACCTCTAATTAGATGAAATCGTCTTTACACTGATGTCCGGAGATCGCCTCTTTGTCTCTTCATTTCCTTTCAGTATTCCATTTAAAATTTTACTGCTACAACTAGCACTAATAATAGTTATCCTTCTCCCCTTAAAGTTATATTATTATTACTATCACCACGCAATTAAGTACTCGAAGGGATTTTGAAAGTTTCATTTCGACGTCAGAACTAATAAACAAAATTCCGTTGGATGCGTTTTCACAGATATAATAAGAAAACCAATAAACCATTTGCCATCGTCATCATCATCGCCTCAAACGCCGGGCGACGGAAAGTAATTTTGCGAAATATTGCCAAGCATATTATTCTTTCGCTTTATATTCCACAAATCTCCAGCTTCCCAAGCCACAGTTCTCATCCAATGCTTCATCCATTCCGCCACATCAATGGATTGCAACTTTTAGCAAAATATGAAGTAGGCTTTAAAACGGCAGTGCTTTCGTTATTAGATTAAGGTTGTAATTGCTCTATAATTTTAACATTCCAATTACACTATCTACGCGCGCACATACACACACACACACACACACACACACACATATATATTATATATATATATATATAATATATATATATATATATATATATATATATAAATGTATGATGTATATATAAATGTATATATATATAAATGTATAGATATATATATATATATATATATATATATATATATATATATATATAATATATCTCGATTTTATTTTTTGTATGTATATATAAATGAATGTACGAGTAAATTATATAGTTTCTAGTTGGTACTGTAACCAGAAATGTCAGCTTCAGGCACGTTGATGGATGGCAGCGTTTAACAAAATATGGATTAGATTTTAAAATGACATGTTTATTGCCACAACTTTAATCGGATAATACAGTGTTAATTACCATCTATGCGCGCGCAGGCACACATATCCACACACAAAAACAAAAAATATACATACATATATATTATAATTATATATATGATATATAATATATTATATATATAATATATATTGTATATATATATATATATGTGTGTGTGTGTGTGTGTTGTGTGTATGATATAGATATATATAGATATATATATAGATATATATATATATATATATATATATATATATATATATATATCTATATATATATATATATATAGATATATATAAGTATATATATATCTATATATATTATAGATATATATAGATATATATATATATATATATATATATATCTATATATATATATATAGTCTATATATATCTATATATATATATATATATATATATATAAAATATACATATTATTTATGTGTGTATGCTAATGATTTTGTTCAAATTTTTTTGTTACCACTATTCGAACCAAAAGAAGCTATTTGGCCTTATCAGCCTAAAGGCAAAAAGCTTTTGAAAAGAACGAGGAAAATTTTGTTTCTTAATTTTTTCATTTAAAAGTTTTAGATTTTGTGAACGTTAGCTCTTTTACAATCATCCCATTTTTATTGTCTAATTTCGACATCAAAGATTTTACATATTTTTAATGCATTTTGTCAAGGAGTACCAGAAGAATTTAGGGACTCAAATTTCCTTTGCATTTTTTTTTTTTTTTTTTTTTACTTATATAGAAACAAAAAGTGGTATCAGAATATGATGGTTACATTTTTTGGACGGTAATAGGAAATAATGTCAATAATTTCCGTTTGAAATAATCATTCGTTGGCAAATATACTGAAATCATGGCCGCGGTCTTGTCTAGGTGATGATGGAATTAAATATATAATTTAATATTCTTTTTATGGCCTACTGGATGTATTCCTAATATGATATTTTCAATTTTACCGTTTCATATATTTTGAAGCTATATTTTCCTCATAGTGCCCCGAATATGGCTCTTAGAATTTAATTCTTGAATTGGCAATTGCACTGTTATCAAACAGTTTCTTTCACTTAAAAAGATCGAACCATACTATTGCAATTATGTTTAAGTTTTGCTATAATTTCCTTTTTCTTTAAATATTATTTTTCTTGAATGGGCGAAACTGCAAACTCTTTTAGAATCATTCCTTTTAATCTTAACCAAATGTCTATACAAATTCTTACCAGTAAAACTTGCTTAATGTGCATGATAGCCTTCTGTGTGATATTTCTCTCCATGGAAAATTGCCTTTTCGTTAGGCAAACATTTTCAGTTTACTTATGCACCCTACCGTGGTAATGACTATTATTATCACCGAGGCATGACTGAAAACAAATTTAAAATTTAGAAGAGTTTTGAAAGAAAATGAAAGTTAATCAGTCAAAGTACTCCTTAATCTAGAAACCGTGAATCATGTTTTACAATTTTTCATCACCTCCAGGACTGTGTGATGCTTCTTACACCTTACATAGGGATAAAGGTGGCTTAATCTATTTACAAATTTTCAATTTTTTTTATCTACCAAAAGTCAAGAATTCAAATTCGTAATTGTTTGCTTGGTGTACTTGCAAGTGTATGAAAGCAGTATATAAACTTACTATTTATTAAAAGTTCTAATTGATAAGGTTAAATGATGCTGTTTCATAAATGACCAAAATTTTCATAATAATAATAATAATAATAATAATAATAATAATATAATAATAATAATAATAATAATAATTGTTTTTATTTCTTTTATTACCATTATTATTGTTATTGCAGACTTTCTTCACAATAACGTAATTACCCACTGAAGAAATTGATATCCGCAATTGTTTTCTTGTAACCAAGTACATAGGCTTAAATGTATTTTAATTCTCCCCTTCATATATTGCAAAGAAACTATTGTAGATATTAATTTCCTTTGTTATTATTATTATTATTATTATTATTATTATTATTATTATTATTATTCATCTGTAACAACAAGAAATAGTATATTCTATAAATTACACAACGTAAATAAAACGCATATAATGTTGATAGCATTTAATTTCATTTGTGGCTCGATCCACATACGCACAGAGTACTGTTACTTCACATTGCTATGTACTCATGTGATACAGGGAAGAAAAAAAAATACTTCTTGAGGCATAAGATGTGGACATCCCACCACGGCCGTGACGTAAGTTCATTTCGAGGGAACCGGATGTTGATCACAAATTCTCGAAACCAACCCTTCTCTCACACTTTACAAATGGCGAAATTCCCGAAGCTTCCTGAAATAGCAACGATCGGTGTTTCCGCCGTTACCCGCGGGTAGATAACATCGCCTGGGCATCCACGAAGAGTGCCTCGTTGAAATCGCCTTAATTACATCCCATTCCCTGAATCCGCGCGCAGGTGCTCACGGGCGAAGCGCTCGTTATTTCCGCTTTCTCTTGCAGCGCGGCGCTGCTGCCGCTCTGGAGGTACGAGCTGGCTAGCTAGTATAGCTGGCCTGGCCAGCCAGGTCGCGGAAGTGCAGCAACGAAAAGCAAGCCACTTCCCAGTAATATCATGTCGCTGCTACACCTGGAATTCGAAAT
Source organism: Macrobrachium nipponense (assembly GCF_015104395.2). NCBI lineage: Eukaryota > Metazoa > Arthropoda > Malacostraca > Decapoda > Palaemonidae > Macrobrachium > Macrobrachium nipponense. Next base: position 10,263,822 of record NC_061104.1, read on the forward strand.
TGTTGTTAACGTCGGCCGAATGTTAGAAATGATTCCCTATATATCCGTTTACTTCCGAAATCATTTCCCAAGAGCTGTAACGTAGCGATTATTTCCTGCGAGTTTTGGAAATGATTGGCTCGATCTATATTCCTTTACTTCCGAAATAATTTCCCAAGAGCCGTAGCGTAGAAATTATTTCCTGCGAGTTTTGGAAATGATTGGTAATATTCTCGTTACGTAGAAATTATTTCTTAAAAATGATATCATATATTCTATTATTGTAGAAATTATTTCTTACGATTTTAGGAGATAGCTGGCAATATTAGAATGGGGATTTTACATACTAGCTATTTCTCTCGAGTTTTTGAGATTAGTGTAATATCTTAATGAATTCAATATAGGAATTATTTAAGCGATTTCGAAACATTAGTTCTCTTCTCGTAAGTTTTGGGAATGATTGGCTGTATCTATATTCCTGTAGCAGAGGAGTGATTTTTGTTCTGAACTGAATATTTATTTCGATACTCCGAAATATCAAAATTATTCCACTTTTAAGTTTTGTAAGTTATATGGAATATTTATGAAAATGATTGGTGACTTTCATATACAAAAATGTTGGTAAGATGTCTCCAAAATCTGGAAGTTATTGTTTTTAATATTCCTTATGTATGAAATATTTCGCATAAATCTCGAGATGATTTGTGATATTAGTTTCTTAAATTGGAAGAAATATTCCACATAAATCTGAAAACGGTTTGTAGTGTCCATATTCTTGTAGTGAATGAGATATTGTATAGATACAAAAATATGGAAATTTTCAACTACATCATATGAAAAATTAATTTGCTGGAAATTATCTTATTGGTGTGTATGGGGATATGAAATAATATTTCATCCATTGCGAGGAAAGGAAAAAAATTATGTATCTCTGCCTTCGATTCTTTATCTCATATATATTGTGATGACAACAGGGTGAAACTGAAAGTCACAGACACCAAAAATTCATGAAAAAATGTCACCAAAATTTCCGAGACGAGCGAATAGAGCGAGAGACTCTGGAAGAAGAGAAAAAGGATAATACAGTTGATAAGCACATAAAGCAGAAGTGAAAAATGTAAAACAGCGCAAATGAAAATGGTAGTAAATGTTAAATTAAACGAGAAGTTGTTGAAGTTTTAGATAGAATCGAGTAAACGGAGAAATGGGGAAATTATACCAAAGCACATGATAGATAAAAATGACAACACTTGCCAGTTTCACTCAAAGCTATCGAAGCTTCTGAGACCAGTAAATACGTCAAGAGACGGTTAAATAAAAGAAAAGAAAAAAACATAAGCAAAAGTAAGAAAAATTCTCCGTTCAAGGTCCCGCAGCCTCATGCGATCCCCTACAATAACTGCAATCACCCGCGACGCTTCCAAGGATTGTGAAGACAGATGCCTTAATCTGAACGTGCACTCGTTTTTTACGTTTTATTTTTTGAAGAATTTCTCTCCCCCACTTCCATTTCTTAGGCTGCAGATCTCTTTTTTTTTTTTTCCCCTTTTTTCCGAGTACGTAACGAGTCAGTGACTCTACTGGTATTTTCAAGGCTTTCTCTCTTCCTCTCCTTTCTCTGTATTACACACACAAACAAACACACACACACACACAAACACACACACACACACACACACATATATATATATATATATATATATATATATATATATATATATATATATATATATATATATATATATATATACATATACACCCTGCCACCAAAAATCATCTAATTTCATCGGTTCACAATAATACCAAAAACATGTAATTTTATCATGAGTGTCTATACACCGGAAGTTTATACGGGAGTAAAAGTGAGATACCGCTCATTTTTGTGACTGTGACTGACTGACTAGGGATTGCGATATGTCTGAAAAGTGGAAGGATTCTCGGCAAATGGTGGAGAACGATTGTTCATTTGTATATTCGTGGAGGTAATGGAGACCATTGTAAACATATTGAGTCATAACATGATTGAATATATACCTGGGATTTGGTTTTGCTAATGATGAGTGAGTGTATATTAAGCGTTTATGAAACGGTTGTGTGGAAAAATTTCAAAGATGAGGGAAAAACATTCTGTAGTGCAATTACAACTATAGAAGCTTATGATAAAATCGATATACATTCAGTGACCCTTTTATTTGGTTTAAAAGGTTATTCAAGGAAAAGTTAAGCTCGTTATTATGGAATGTCAAGGTTTTGGTGTGAAAGTGGGTTTGAGGCTCAGTTGTGTCATGTCTCTGATTTATTATTATTATTTTTTTATGGATGACTTGTGCAATATGTTGGAGAATGACAGGATACAAAGGTGATAAGTTGAGTGACAAGAAAATCGGTTACAACTTGCATATTGATTTGCAGATGCTAAACTCCCTAATGATTCCATCTGAATTGGAGATAGTGAAGAGAAGCTACAAAGGCTAGTAAACGAGTTTGAAAGTATGTGCAAAAAGAAAAAAAATTAAAGGAATGATAACAAGAGCAGGTATTAAGGGTTGGTCACGTTTAGAAAGTGGATTAAGATAACTTAAGAGTAAATATAGATAATTTTGAATTTTGGAGAGAAGAGAAGTACGGGAGACAGAGAAACCGTCTGTGGGATGGAGTGCAAGAGTTTTCGCTATGGAAAGAGCTTGATATCCTGGAAGTGTGACATTGCATGTAATATAGGAGGAGACATACAGAAGAGATACTTCTTAATCTCTGCATCGAAAGTTCATCTTTGACTCAACAGTTAAGTGAATGGGCGTGGCAGTGACTGCTTCTTTCCTTTTCTTGAAGTCCCTCACCAGTTAGGACCCCTGAAATACAGCAGATTAGACGCTCGCATTACCACCAAGAGAGCCAAGGTTTGATTGGACGCTCTTGACCAAAGTAGTGAAGTATGTATTTGGTACTTAATCGACTATGATGGATAGCAGTCCAGGAGATGGTTATAGGTCTAGCAGTCTCATCCAAAAGTACCTGCTGTGAACCGAAAGGCTGAACTTCCGAAGTTGATCCTTCCAAAAAGAAAGGATTTGTTGGCTTCCAACTATATATATACTATATATATATATATATATATATATATATATATATATATGTATATATAATATATATATATATATATATATTTATATATATATATATCATTCGAGCTACAAATGTCCTTTAATATCTAATTCGCTCTACCCTCGGAATTGAATATATCATATATGTACCGAAGGGGAACTTTTTAAGTTGAACTAAAAATTCCTTCCCTTCGGTACATATATGATAATAATATCAATTCCTAGGTAGAGCGAATTAGATATTAAAGGACATTTGTAGCTCGAATGATCTATATGAATCACGGTGACGTGATAATTATTCATATATATATATATATATATATATATATATATATATATATATATATATATAATGTCAACCATATGCCTTTTTGAGTAGAACCAGTGTGAACCTTCTGGTTCTCTTCAAAGACTTTATATAGTTTATGGGACGAGGTTGTTAGTTCTAGC
>NC_061104.1:10269854-10288372 GCF_015104395.2 Macrobrachium nipponense
ACCTTATATACGTAGAAGAAAATGTACACTGCCATTGAAATACTCATGTAGTTATATATATTGGCCCTGCTGACGAGTTCGCTGATTTTTATTGGGAAATGCTTCGTACTTTTTCCCAGAGTGATGTATTTCCTAAACCACTTATCGAGAAACTGGAATGAAACCATTTATTGAGAAACTACACCCTAATCTCATTTCGGTAAGAAGTTTATAGCGCGCTGAAATGTTGGGCAGACTTCATGGACAGTTGAGCGTACGTAAACAGTAATGAGTTTGGCCTTTGGCAGACCCTCTTAAAATTCACTCATACGAATTACCTGCAGTTACCAATTAACCGAGAGAGAGAGAGAGAGAGAGAGAGAGAGAGAGAGAGAGAGAGAGAGAGGACTGGTCAAAAGGATTGGACAGGTATGCGGGTATCTCTATTACCCTTGCCCTAAGCATTATTCGGTTTAATTGGCGGTTATAAACGAAGTCATTATATAGGAGGTGAGTGGATGGCCGAAAGAGAGAGAGCTAGAGCTCAGCTATAGTTGGGAGTGTTTCTTATTAATGACCAACCCGCCACACTCGGCGCACGCTAATACATATGTAAGATGGGTAGTCTTTCAGATAGACATGTTAATTGCATCATTAGAATATAGACTAAATACACATTTTTTTCTTTATGTTTTGTCTTCTACTTCCCCTCCTTCTTATTTTTCTTTTTTTATTGGCTGCTGGACTATTAAGCAATTTCTTGAAGGGGTTAGGAAAAAGAAAATTGTTTCTACTATCTGTGGTAAATTTTTTTTTCTTATTTACCCCAGGGAAAATTAATATGTGTTCAAAGCAAAAAATGCTGTGGATTGTGGAACAAGAAAGTGATCTAAAATTCTAATAATTCTTAACACACATGACTTGGAGCCATTATCGTATTACCAAGATTTTGTTGAGGATGGGAATAAAAAAATTTAATGGTATAGAAAAGAAGATGAGTTTTCACTTCATCCTAAGCCTATATAGTGTGTGTGTATACATACATACACACACACACACACACACACACACACACACACACACTCACACACACATATATATATTATATATATATATATATAGATATATATATATATATATATATATATATATATATAGATATATATATATTATATATATATATATGTGAGTGTGTGTGTGTGTGTGTACATATGTTTATAAATATATATACTTTACCAGGTACATAAGTATGTTAAGAGGGCATTGTGGATATTACAATTACATTATATTTATATATATATATATATATATATATATATATATATATATATATATATATATATATAACATTTATATATATTGTTGTTTTATATAAGCTCAAGATCAGTGAAAGTCCATCCTGTTTTATATAACTATAAAATACATTTTGATTTCCATTCTTAAGAAAAGCTTGATTATAGTATATCGGGTTCAAGTCAAGCGTGTTAAGAATTATTATAATTTTTTGCTTTCAACACATATTAATTTTCTCAGGAGTAGATATGAAAATTTTATATATAAGCTTGTTTAGAATCAATTTCCCTTTATTGAGGAAATTGTTAATAGTCCAGCAGCCATCAACAAAAGACTATGAAGAAGTAAAGACAAAACATAAGAAAACATTTAAAAAGTATATTTATTCTATATTCCAGTGATAGAATTAACATGTGTGTCTCAAAGACTACTCCATCCTATATATATATATATATATATATATATATATATATATATATATATATATATATATATATATATATATATATATATGTGTGTGTGTGTGTGTGTGTGTGTGTGGGTGTGGGTGTGTGTGTGTGTGTGGTGTGTGTGTGTGGGTGTGTGTGTGGTGTGTGTGTGTGTGTGTGTTCGTGTATCATAGGATAACAGCAGTCTTGGGAAATATTCATAAGAAGCAAGGGAGACGTCTTCTGGTAGTTTTAACATGGATTTATTAATCGACGTTTCGGGGTCGAGCCCCATCACCACAGCTGTGAAAAGATAAGCACACATAAAACATAATAAGAAGACTCATCCTAATGTCAACATACATTTAAAAATTTACAAAAGAAAGGAAATCTAAAATACTAAGACAATTACCACTTCAAGTGAAGGGAAGAAGATGAGTGACCAGAAGAAGGGAAGGTCCCAAGTAAGTATGGTTATGCCAGGTACAGAGGAAAGTAGCCCGGTAGTTTTAGTTGTTTTAATTTTGAACTATAGTTTTTATGAAAAGAGATCGAAAGACAGCAAGCTGTTTTGTGTGCGTGGGTGGGTGTGTATGTAAACTTAAGAAGAGAACGAGATATGTAAACGGGAATTTCCTTGCTACAGTGCCTCGGTAATTTAAAAAAGATTCACGGTACAGTCAAGGTATTTTTCAATATGATACTGTAATGCCAAAGAAGTGTATGACTCGATTCCTATCAACAGTGAACTCACACTGAGGAGTCAGAGGCTTTATGCCAGTCGTTGTCGATGTTGTGAGTTAATATAATAAGAATCTAAGCGAGTAGAAGCATTTGCTAAGGAAGCGATTTTTATGAGGTCCTCTAGAGATTCATTTTTCCACTTGGTGCCTTCAATTCTCGCGTCTCTTCCAACTTGAATTTTACATTGATTTACACCTAAATATCACTTTTGAAGTGGCAAAAAATTTACCTTCCCTGATCTGTTTACCATTATTTAGTTCACTCCTTCAGTCATATTTTTTTAGAATTTTTATTGTATGTTACATAGCTTTGGGAAATATACTACTTGGACTTCAAATCCAAATGGAGGTTCTTGAGCGTTATTAAAAAAGATATACATATCAAGGAAAATATATTTTTTTAGCTTATTAATTTGGCGGCCCCTTCCCCCCTAAAAAACGCTAATTGCATTAAAATACCTTTAATACTTCCGAATTTTCTTTCTAAAGTATTGCAAGTTACAAATAAAATTAGCAAAAGACTAAAGCAATGAGACCTGAAAGTTAAAATTAGCGTGAAAATATAGAACTGTCAAAGGATCATAATTCTCAGTGACATCTTCATCAACCGCTGATATGCTGCAGCTGGCATCATTAATCAACATCATTCGTTCACAGACCGTAAGGGAAGAAAAGATTCGAGTTCTTAATAGTCGAACTGGATGTGTAGATAGCCTTAACGGAAAGAAGGGCATTAAAGACTGTGATACATTTTAATCTACTTCTGAATGCTAACTGTATTTTCAAACATCAATTCGTAAATCATTAATCCCCGAAAACAAGACAACAGAAAAACTATTATTCGAATCATTTATCATGTGTACTTTACATCATCATCTATATTGGCATTCTGTTTCTTTTCCCAAATTTATGGTTTCCCGAAGATCAGTGTAAACGGACTAAAAACATTGATGTTGATTAATTAGAAAGACAAGAATTGTAAACTTGTTCATTACTGAAAAGATATATTTCATCATTAAGATGCCTACGATCTTTTTAATCATTTTATGAAGATGGCTGTCATAGTGACATTCTAATTCAGATGTGTTAGTATAGACAGTACTCATTTTATAAAAACATTTTATAAAACCATTTATGTTTTTTACTTCATGTTAGTTCTAAATCACACACACACACACACACACACACACACACACTTGAAAGTATTACATGTTATGAATTACTTTCTGTTAAAGGAATGTTTTTGAGCCAAAACGCAATTTAATTATTATTATTGATGTCACATTCTGTCAGGATTATGATATTATCATTTGATAATTTGATATCAAATTGTAGTGACATTTTAATTTTGATAACATTATAATCATTAGAGCAGCTAGAGTAAAAAAAAAAAACATTAAATGTTCGACTGAAATCTTTTCTTCTATGTTGTTGTGAGACTATGTTTATATTTGCTTGATTAGTATTGGGCATGAAAATCAGATAGACAGTCCTTTGCCGTATATTTTTTTAAAGATTTCTTAGGGGCACACACACACACACACACACACACACACACACACACACACACACACACACACACACACACACACACACACACATATATATATATATATATATATATATATATATATATATATATATTATATATAGATAGTGTGTCTGTGTGTGTGTGTGTGTGAATGACAGAAGTGTGATGGTTATCAAGAAAGCTGCCTCCTTTATTCTTAGCAATGTTAGCATGAAAGTATTGTACACACCTTGTACCACCTTGGCTATGTTGTTTTATATATATAGTATATATATAATAAGTAACCCGGGTTTAAGATTTCATATTATATATATACGTGTATATATATTATATATGTGTGTAGTGTGTGTGTCTGTGTGTATGTATATATAAATAAAATAACGCTGGTTACATATAATTATTATTAAAAATAATACTTGTATATAATCCGAGCGGAGAAGAGATGGGCGAAGTACCTCGTGCTGACTACAATTGGTTGTAACCTATTGGTCAAAACCAGCAGGATTTACAACAATAATTGTACAGAATAAGCTTTCTGCAGTTCCTGGCGCTTAAGTTCTCCTTCCAGACGATAACAATTCAGAGCGCTCGTCGGCGCATAAATAAGACTACTTTCATTTTTCCCCTTCCAAGAGATCGATGTTGTATTAAGTTCATAGAGGCCATCAGACGTGAATCAGGATTCAGAGAAGTATCGGTTATTATCTTCGTTTTGTAATAAGAATATTGTGTATACCAAACATATAGCAAAAATTTTAAGGAAATAAAACGTGTCTGTATGAGCGGAGTTGGTCAATGGTTCTTATCGTAGGAGCGCTGTTTTCTGACGGTGAGAGCGCCCAAAGTATTGGCTAGTGGTAGTTCAAGAAGGGTTCTGGACAACTGGTAGTTTCGAGTACCAAAGTGTTTACTAAAATGCTGTGATTGTGGAAGGACACTTCAAATGGAAATATAAGTAACCAGAAGTTAGTGACGCGCAGATCATGTAGTGTGCATATATGGACGGAAAAGGTGCAGTGATACTTTCAATTACAGCGGTACATAGAAAGTATATTTGATGTTGACGCGTGCTCAGTTAAGATAACAACATGGCCACCCTGTCCGAGCTGCTTCAGGGATAGAAATGCCCACGCAGTGGATATCTAGACTTGTCGGAACTCGAAAATTAAGAGGCTGTGGCTTTCGGTTTTCTACCCAATATATTTAGAAGAAATATCCATCAAATGTATGTGCTACAACTCGAAGATTACCTGATGTGACAGCGATACCATTTGGATGTAGAGCGATACAAGAGAGTAAGTAGTCAGACATGTGCTTCTTCGGCAAGCGTACCCCCGACCCAGGACGCCAGAGGAGACAGACAAGTGAAAGAATTTTGATGAATGTACTTCAGAATGAACTAAACTCCTGCATTGTTAGTTTATGTGCACGTAATTCCTGGAAGGTATTGGAAGGCTGCATGTGTCCGTTCATTTCCATCTAAATATACGCAGTAACAAAATTAAAAGTTACTGCTAGGTAAGGAAGTGTCAGCATGGCGCCACTGGCTCAGATGAATTTGGAAAGTACCATAGCTCTCATTTTAGAAGCGGTGATTGACTTGCTGGTACAAATAGGACTATACAGTCTGCCTTGTTTATGCTTGGTCCTTATTTATACGGATCTAAAGAATCCTCACGAAGCATGTCGCGATTGATAAGCAATGGGTTTTAAATAATTAAGTTGGAATGTGGGAGGTATAGTACCAGTCGTGAGTAACAGCTCTGTTCTTCGGACCAAATACTGAACAATTAAGTAGGCATTCCAGCACTAAACTTTTCAGATTCCATGTCCAACAAGAAAAAACTGGTGATTACTATTTTTGGAAGCTCTCCCATTGGCTCTTAATTCTACCGTCTGGCTTCGCCCAATCAAAGTCTGATATTTATCAGACATATCTGAGATTCAAAGACCCACTGCTGGAATAAGGATGGATTATTGGACTGCGTCTCAAAGTACAGCTGTCGCTTTCCTCGGATGATGGTGAGTTAAAACTGTAGCTGCTAGTGTTGTTGTTTATATTTTTATCAGTATCATGCATTCTTACCGTATTAGTAACAATATCAGGGAACTATTTCGATAATTTAGTTGTTTTTTTTGAGCAATTGCGAGGTGGAATCAAATCATTTGTTTTTTCGAATAGTTATTTTTAAGGTTTGGAGACTTCTCACTAAAACACTTCACAAAGTTTCCGTATAAAAACCAGATGGTATCTTTGTCGAATGATGGGCAAGACTGAACAACACTCCACGCCATCGCGTGACCACTGTGTGTATCTCTCTATTTGCTGATAGAGACTTGATTCTTTAAGCTCATAGATACTTAATTCTTTTAAGTTAAAAGCTATGCGACCAAACCATTACTCCCGGATAGCTTTGAGGGTGTATAAGTAATTAAAAACTAGTGTTTCGTCAATAACTTTTCTGAGGTGAACATTTTTATCTTTTTATATTCCCTTACTACGTAAGGCAACGGGATTATGCATGTATATATATATGCATATGAATGTTAGTATATGTATGACTAAGTAATGTATATAAGTATATATTATGTATATGTATATATATACAGTACACACGCACACATATGTGTGTGTAAAACTTTTTACCATACTTAAATAGTGGTTCTAATTGCATTGTAGCAGTATCTCCAATTTCTTAGAGCATTCAATGAAGTTGATGAAAGTAATAATAATAATAATAATAATAATAATAATAATAATAATAATAATAATAATAATGTCCCTTAGTCGTTATTATGTTTTTGTTATAATTGTTACGTCCTTTCATATGTAACAGTTAGAAGAGAAAGATCTTAAAATCATCAAGTCCACTATATTCACGCAGAGCTTCTAAAGGTATGATAAATGTGTTCCCTACAGTTACTTCGAATCGGGGAACGTTTTCGTTCAGTTGTTTCGATTGAGAATTGAATTGAATTGTAAAAAAAAAAAAAAAAAAAAAAGAGAACAAAAGGAATGATAACCTCTCCTAAACATACACATATCTAAGGTTGAATAATGGTAATATTATGATAACACATATATGGCAGCAGAAATAATAATTATAATAATGATAATAGTGATAAAAACACACACATACCAGGCACTAATAATTACAATGTTCATAGTTTAGGCTACAGTAATTGTAACGGTGGAAAGCTACACTAGATCACATAATTTTATACCGTGGAGATAGACAAGGATTGAAAAGTAATGTGTCCCCAGTTTGACCTAAATAAGAATTTTTCATAATTGCATTAATAATATTATCCATAACCTGTCACTTTTCTGGGCCAGATAAGAAATCTGTTAAGGCGTTGGAAAATTGTTAAACCATTTAAGTATGTCACTGATGGGCTCTCCTGTAAGTAGATGTATTACTTGGTCTTCCAAATTTGAGATCATCATCCCTACACATGTATATTAGGGCATTTCATGACATAGTGATGAAATGTATGTCCATCAGTTTCATTGGATTTTCTAGTCACTGGTCGTGCCCTCCTTGTTCCCATAACCTGCCATGGGTAGCTGTATCCTAAGCTTAATAAAGCATCCACTAACTCTGTCTTCTAACCCCCTTTTTATTTTTTTACTACATTTATATATAGTGTACATTGCTGCCTTGTTAAAGAACTGACTTTTATCTGCTTGAATTCTGTTTCATCTGCTACTGTGTACTAGTTTTTGATACCTGAAGACTCGTGAGCCTTGTTTTTACCTGCTTTATTGATAACTGAAGGATGTAGTCAGGGGTGCCCTTTAGAGCAGCCTCTTTAACCAGCTCATCTGCTCTTTCATACCAGGTATCCCTTTGTGAGAGGGAACCCACACGATCATGACCTTTATGCCCCTGACTTTGTTTCTTTATCTTCCTTTTAACTTTATCGACTCATTTTTCATACACAGACACTTTGCTAGTTTTTAAGGACTGTAGGGCAGACATACTCTGTGATTATTAGTTACTTCTGCACCAGCACGCCCCATCCCTGTACTCAGTGATGCATGATAATATGGTCTCTTTTCATAAGTAGACATGTCTGCCTTCATTCAAGGGAGCCTGTCAATAGTCATGTTAATGGACTTGCACTTCCATGGAGGAAGTGGTTGTCCAAATGTATTTGATAACAGACCAAAATCTGAGACATTGTAATGCTGAATATATGTAGCCTATACTGCAGTACAACTGTTCCCAACTATTTGCCCTACTCCAATAGTATTCAGTAGTTTTGTCCTTGGAAGAGGAAGAGAATCTCTGTTGTCTCAGCACTTTAATGCTTATGACGGTGTTGATTTCTCTCGTTCTTTCTGCTAAAGATGCCATTCCTAACTCTATCCTCATATTCGACACCCTTGCAGTTACTGGACAGCCCAAAGATAATTCTCATTATTGCTTTCATTTTGAATGGCTACTTTCAAGGTTCGCCAATATGGATTTTGAAAGGCTGACAAGAGCAGGAGCAGCATAGTCTATCACAGTTCTGGTGTATGCCACTTACATTGCACGAAGTACAGCTCTACTGATACCCCTTTGCAGCCAAATGCCATGGCTTTTAGGTCTCATTCTAGTTTTGCAACATGTGACTGAATACTGAACCAGCACGTCCCTGCCATGATTACCACCTACGTTAGACCCCAAAGTATTTTTGTACATAACATATTCGATGTTATAATCTTGTATACGAATCTGCCGTATGCTCCCGTTTGGTACTCATAACTTTTTTTTTTTTTTTTTTTTTATTTTTTTTTTTTTTTTTGAAATCCAGATCTTAGCTCATCACAAATTCCGCAAATTTTATTCAGCAGATTTTGCATTTGAAGAAAAGTTCTGGATTGAATAAGGATATCTTCATAAGCAATAATTGCAGTTCCTCTGAGGGCAGCTTGGCGCTAACAATGATATTGATAAGGACAATGAACAAGTTTGATGTGTGCCAAGTTTGTAAAAATTCTTTTCAAAGGACCCCTTCCCTTGAAAAGGTACATAATCCTTCCTGTCTGTTGGATAATCCTATTGGCAGCCGCCTCTGTTTTGTCCTCTGTGGGCCGGAAGTACAAATGGCGGTCTTATGATGCTGAGTCTATTGTTGGGATGTATTCCTCTGAAGGAATATGTGGGTCACGCATCATCCCAAATGAATACCGCCAAGTAACACACTGGTAGCCAGAGAGTTGTTTTGGTTTTGTTTTATCGTTTTTATATTCAGTTACCAAAACATATCATCACAAATAGAGAATTACAATAATTCTGCGCTCAAGTGTCACTTGCCAATAGTGTTCAGTATGGTGCAACTTCAGTTTGTAATCTGTGAAGAAATATCATTGAAACAACGAAAGAAAAAATATTGTGAATGGCTGATTTGAGTACAATAGTTTTGCAGCAACTAAAACACAAATTCTGGTAGTTTACACCTGTATATATATTATTATTGGACTCACTATGTTTTTTTATTCTTCAAAATCCTAATCGAAACTGCGCTATGTCTTTACTAAAAATGATGAGCTAATTTGACCTTGGATTTTACACCTGTTTAACCACCCATCATCATAGGCCTAGAAGAAAGCAAGACATTAAAACTAATGTTAAATCAATGCTTAAAGAATGGCTTAAAGTGGTTTTAGATTAACTTCATTAAGGGTTGCCCCTATTTTTTCCTGATATTGAGCACTTTTTAAATATTTAATGATATTTCGTTCCTGAATGGGAAGTGCACTGTTGCTCAAATTCATTCACCACATTTTCCACCTGAAGAAATTTTAAAATCATTAAGACGCTCCCCGCCCCCTCTCCTTTCTATCCCTGTATTCCACAATTAAGTGAAAATCGCACAGAAATGACGGGTCAGACAATAGTATAATAACAAGATTGTTATAATATTGTCTTCAGAGACTCCTTCGAATCTTAACTAATATAAAGCTAATAATTTAAAATGCAAATAACAATATAATAGACACTACATATACACATATATAAATTAAATATATTTATATATAATTTTGTACATGTATTATAGAATGTTATATAATAAAGTATGTAAATATATATATATATATATATTATATATTATATATATATAGATATAGATATAGATATATAGATATATAGATATATAGATATATAGATATATAGATATATAGATATTGTATATTGCATAACTGAATCACGAAAGTTTGGAACGTGATTTATTATATTTTTTGTATATTAAAGTATATATATATATTATAATAAATATAGAAATATATATAGCTATATATATATATATATATATATATATATATATATATATATATATATATATATATATATATATATATTGTATATGTAATTGTATATACAGTGAAGGCAGGGGAAGCACACCAGCAGGTCAAGGAACTCATATTTATTAAGTTGCAACGTTTCGAAGCTAACCAGCAGGCCTCATTTTCAAGCTAAAAATAACAATTTCTAATTAGTACAATAAAATTAAGCTACAATATTAAAATACACAATGTAAGGTACAATAAAACAATCACAGTTAAAAATACAAATAAGGACCAACCGTTGAGTGTGAAGACAGAGGAAGGACTAACAAAAAACGTAAACAGTTCACGAGAGGTAAAGAGGTGTAGACGTGGCATGGGTGTTCAGTGAGAGGACTAGTTTTTTAATAAACAATTATTCATTAATTGCTAAAACCTTATGATTGGAAGCTCTGCCCAAAACCTCAAACTCCTTATGTTGGAAAATTCGGGATTCGGAAGCTTAGTGCCAGTTCTATATCTGACAGCTCTATGACTGTCGATTCGGACTTTAAGTAACCTATGTGTCGATCCAATATAGGTACCTCGATTACATCGAGTCACGTTCTTGCAAAAATATTTTAACAGCAACTGCTTTCCCACCCAATTGTTCTTGAACCATGTCTCCAAATTTTTAAATTAATATTTTTGTTCCACGTCATCCTACTCCTCACGTTCCTAAATTACCTTTCTATGCCAACCTTCCTTTGATTCACAATACAACTTTTTGTAAGGATCTCCACGCTTTAATATCTGGTCATCTCCCTGCCATGAAAACCAAAATTATACCCACAAACCCACTGAATATCGGTAGCCTTGTCAACTTCAAGGACCGTTTGGACCCATTGATGACCTCATGTGTTATTTACAAATTTACTTGTCCTCGATGTAATCGAGGAACCTATATTGGATCGACACATAGGTTACTTAAGGTCCAAATCGACAGTCATAGAGCTGTCAGCTATAGAACTGGCCCTAAGCTTTCGAATCCCGAATTTTCCAACATAAGGGATCATACCGATAAATGTAGGTATTCTATTTAGTACAAGGACTTTGAGGTTTTGGGCAGAGCTTCCAATCATAAGGTTTTAGCAATTAATGAATCATTGTTTATTAAAAAAACTGGTACCCTCACTGAACACCCATGCCACGTCTACACCTCTCTACCTCTCGTGGAATGTTTACGTTTTTTGTTAGTCCTTCCTCTGTCTTCACACTCAACGGTTGGTCCTTATTTGTATTTTTAACTGTGATTGTTTTATTGTACTTTACATTGTGTATTTTGATTTTGTAGCTTAATTTTATTGTACTAATTAGATAGTTACTTTTTAGCTTGAACATGAGGCCTGCTGGTTGGCTTCAAAACGTTGCAACTTAATAAATATGAGTTCCTTGACCTGTTGGTGTGCTTCCCCTGCCTTTACTGTATAATTGGGTTTAGAGAAATCTCCGCCTGTTGAATAGACTATGCTGCTCCTGCTCATGTCTGCCTTTCAAAATCCATATTGGCGAACCTTGAAGCCATTCAAAATGAAGCAATGAGAATTATCTTGGGCTGTCCAGTAACTGCAAGGGTGTCGAATACGAGGATAGAGTTAGGACTGGCATCTTTAGTAGAAAGAATGAGAGAAATCAACACCGTCACAAGCATTAAAGTGCTGAGAGACAACAGAGATTCTCTTCCAAGGACAGAACTACTGAATACTATTGGATTGGGGCAAATAGTTGGGAACAATTGGACTGCAGTATAGGCTACATATATTCAACATTACAATATCTCAGATAAATTCATATATATATATATATATATATATATATATATATATATATATATATATATATATATATAGTGCATTTAGATTTTTATTTATTTCCTGTATTATTGCATATTCGAATCTGTGAGATTTTTCACTTAATTGTACAAGTAAAAAGGCATAATTCTTTTGACCAGTTCTAACTGAATATTTTTATTTATTGTGACATTTTATTCCCTATCCATCTTACCCAAATCAAAATAAATCTGTGTATACAAGAGATTTTTTGAAAATATTTTATTCTGTTAAGGAAAATTTCTTAAGCCTGTTTTTTACTGGGTTATATGGAAAGGTTGTTCACTTTGAATATTTTAACAATTTTTAATTGACTCAAAGCCTGTGGAATAAAATCAGACAAGGGGTATTCTTTGGTAATTCTTGCTTCCTGTCACTCATGATTTAGAATATTCTAGTCTTCAAGGCATTATTGTAACAGGTATCCAAATTAGCCTGAATACCACAATTCCTTACTTATTTATATAATGTTCTTTGGTTCGTTATTCTGAAATTAAGGTCTGACAACACGTATCGAAAGCAGGAACATGAGACTACCGAGATTTTTAAATTAATGGTGCCGTGACAAAGAATGAAATTAGGTTGCACTATATTACGTTTCTGTATATGCTAAATTTACATTTAAAAGGTTATCGCTCATTTCGCAAACTAGAAAGGCCATACAACCATCTTTTTCTATTTTAGCCTGAATTTGACAAATGGCACTCGATTCATTTTTTCATAAGGTTTATTTGTTTTTTTTATATCCGCGTCTTTGATATTAGCCAAAATGTCATCTTGCATACCGTCACCACGGTCCAAGTATGTGTATATGTAATTTCATAGTATGTAAATTTGACAAGAATTAGTTATAGGTTAGCCACTACCGTCATCAAACATAGTTTAAGTCTCCCCTAATGAAGTTTTCATTAATTTAACTATTTCCAAACTGACATCCAATCCAGATAATTCATTCCAGTGTAGATTCAATAGGCACTTAAAGAATACAAATCAAAACATACTAAGCTGAAGTCGGGGTTGATCGTGGTGCCATTTAATTTAGCCGTTATATATATATATATATATATATATATATATATATATATATATATATATATATATATATACATGTATATATATATATATATATATATATATATATATATATATATATATATATATATATATATATATATTTCTCTCTTCGAATTAGGATGCTAACTATATATTGCCGCAATGATGGACTTCATGCCAACCTCTTTTGGTAAGACAAATAGCAACTTCACCTGTTGACCTCCTTTAACCTCATGAAGCAGTTAGCTGTGACTGTGTTTTCATGGCTGTTGATATGATAGCACTTCAAGTACTCTGTAGGCCTGGTCTGATGATGGCAGACGCCATGAATAATTCAAGCGGACGCTCCAGAAATTACCTGGTGCCGACGATTAGAGGCGTAATTCCTGGCGGTTAATATGAAATTTATTTTATTGCCCTAATCAAGATCAGACGATAGAAGCGAATTTGGTCTACTAAAGGGAAATTAGTTTTCCTGCACACGAACAGACGAAAAGAGCTCAGAGTATGATAAAGAACAAGCGTGCAATAAAGGCGGAGGGGCGAAGAGCACCTGCAGCCCCTCTCACCTCCTTCAGTAGAGGAGCCACACGGCTGCCCGTTCCTCCTCCTCCTCCTCCTCCGGTCCTAACCACATCATCTCCTATCATGGGAGCATCACAGCGCTACATTTTCCAGCCATTAGGACCCACAATCCTACTCTTCAGTTTGGTATTTTTCGTCCTTCCAGGGGCAGATTATTTTGGCTTCTCTGGTCTGCATCCCGGTGGTTTTATTAGGCACCAATAAAAGTAGCATTGTGATTGTTCGAAGGTTGGCAGACCGTCCGATACCCACTATTTGTTTTCATTAACGGGACAAAGGAATTTACAATTGACTAACACGAAGAAGTGGAAGAATAATGGGACGGAGGACGCTTCGACTGTCAGCCAGAAACAGCCCCAGCGGGGAAATTTAGATTTTTTTTTCTTTTTTATATCGGCTCCGTACTATAATTTGTCTTGACTCGAGTGTCGCAAATATGTCACTTTTTTCGATCAGGAACGGCGGTCGTATTTCTTTCGCATGGGCAACTTATTTTTTTTATTTCTGTAAGAAATCCTCACAATTGCGAGAATGATAATTTTTTTGCATCTGTGTGAGAAATAAGTTTTCGGGAAAAGGGAGATTGTGTGTAAGATGTTGCATACCTGGAGGAATTCTCTTTTGAGTGCTCGTCTCTTTTCCCCCCTGAGAGCTGTTTCTGACAGCCTTGTGTACAGCTGATAGCAAGAACAATAAAACTGGAAGTGAAACTGTAAGTAGGATTGGAGGGTCTCTTCACCAAATTAGTTCAAGTGAGCAAAATTCAGTTTTGTTTGGTGTCGAACAAAAAGGAAGAGTTAAAGCGACCTCGACACTCAGCATTATTGTCGAGAGAGTCTATTAGATGTTTTATGACACGTCTACTTTCTCTCTGTTTCAATCTGTTCTGAGGCTAATTGAGCTGAGAAAAGTCGAATTGCTTCGTTTGTATTACCTGAGATTTTTTTTTCTCGTGTCTTGAACTTCAGAGTATTCGTGTCTTCTCATGAATCCCTTAATGGAGCAATCCACATGCGTGCGCTGTAGAAAGCAAAAACATTTGCTATCTGCTGGTTATCTGGAAGGGCTGTGTACCGATGCTTTATTGTATTTATCTATTCTGCCTCAACACACGTCGAACTCCGTAAGAAAATTTTTTAATTACTCGGCTTTTGAATAGGATGCAGAGAAACTATGCATTTTGACGAATTTTAACTTGGAAATCCTGCATTTAGAATTTTGGAGAAACACGTTCATGAGTTAAAGAAGATTGTGTTCATATGTGATAAAACACAAAAGAGCATTACAACGTTTCTAGTTAAAAAACTAATTCAATAAATGTCCTGCCAGTTGTTTCTTTGATATCTATGCTGCTGATGTTTTAATTTGCACAACTCCTTTTGGAATTGCGTAGCGTATTTCTTAATTTCTGAGAGATTAGGTCCGCAGTAAAATCCGAGAATTATCAAAACAATTATATTGGAAGCCACTGACAGGTAAAATAAAAAAAAATCAACGGTGGCTGCTGGTTCACGCAATCTGGAAAATACTTTTAATGTTAGGGTATTGTCTTGTAACTGATGGGGAGGGAGATGATATTCTAATTAGCGCCTAATCATTTGTCTAAATGTCTAATTAATGAGGTGCGAGGGCTAATTATTCCTATCTAGGTGAGAGTGTTGACGACAGTACCTGGACCTGTGGGAAGTCATCTCACAGTCCAGGCTGAAGGTGTCGTTACGGCGTCTCCCAAAATCGTAGAGCCGAAGACCCACGTTACGTAAAGTTTAAAGCAAAAGCCTGTTCCTGCAACTGGCCTTTTGTCCGACGTTAGAGGTTTTCAGGGTTCCTCGTGTGATTTGCAGATGGTACACGAGGATCCATACTAAACGCTTGTGATTATATATATATATATATATATATATATATATATATATATATATATATATATATATATATATATATATATATATATATATATATATATATATATATGTGTTTCGTAAAATATAAAAGTGAACAAAAGACAACAGTAAAGGCACTAATTAAGAAAAACTCACGTAAATCAAGAACAAGTGGACTCGTTTCCCAACCTAACCTCCATACACTACGTTAAAAAATAATGTATTTAGTTTAAATTTCATACGAGTTTGACTGAAAATTCAAATGATTCTTTCGTAAAATGTCAAAAGTGAACATAAGAAAATAAAAGTGAAGGTACTAATTAAGAAAAACTCAGGTCAAGCAAGAGCAAAGTAGAAATACCTCCCAACCTCACCTCAATACAGTACATTAAAAATAATGTTTCTAGTAAAAAATTCATAAAAGTTTGGCTGTGAAAATGCATGTCTAGCCCTGTTAATGTTAGCTTTCTAAAAACAAATACAAAGGAAACAGTGTGTTTCCTGAAGCCTTTAGTACACGGCAGTCAAGAAAATTTAGAAAGTCATTTGCTTCCTCTTCCATGATGAATTTGATATTGGGATGTTTTGAGTTGGTATATTCCAGAGGTTGCCTCTCTCTTGAGTCACCGAATGACTATCATCCGCATACCTCTTAAAAGAACAGTTTGTACCTTACCGGACACGCACTTAACCAATTTTGGGCGTGGTATTATTATAAGAATAAATTCGTCATAGTTGCACTCAGAGGATTTCCCATAGCAAAACCTTTGAAATGAACATAATGTTTCTTGTTGAGAGAGAGAGAGGAGAGAGAGGAGGATGAGGGAAGAGAGGAGAGGAGATGAGAGAGAGAGAGAAAGTCTTTGGTGCAAATCTTTTAAGAGTTGTGTAGGATCTGTTTTGTTTTTTTTTTCATGTTAAGGGATGAGTTACCATTTGGATACACGGAATTCCGAATTCCACAACTTACCTGTTATTGGAATATTTTTAAAAAAAGAAGAATTACGTCAACAATGGGTAAAAAAAAAAATATTAATTGGAAAAACATTTTACTTGCAAAACATTCTTAAAAAGATTGCCGCTGCGCATGTTAAAAGCAGGAAGAATAATTGTGTGTGATCTGGCTTTAGTTACATTGCGAAGGCATTATTGCATAAGTGCTATACTGACCCAACAAGGAAAGACAGATCCCGGGGTTTTGACAACCAGAAAAAAAATTAATATTGCACAAAGACTACAATCCCACGCAATCTCTCTCTCTCTCTCTCTCTCTCTCTCTCTCTCTCTCTCTCTCTTGCATTAGCTTCCTTAATATCAAATAGTCTTTTAGTAGTCCTGATCTATCCACTTTTCAAACACTACTGTGTCAGTAACATAGTAACGTAGGAAGTCTACTCCAATTTATATTTAATGCCTGCATCCATATTTGAGAATAGTGTTATCATGAAAACACTGTGAAATATGGCAGCGTTGATCCTGTTATAGGTCAGAAAACGGGAACCCTGAAAAAGCGATGTTCCTCTGGGCTTATCAGTGGTGACAAAAAAAGAAAAAAGAAAAAAAAAACACTAGCTAATTATCTTGAGGTCATGAATCGGTTCTCAGGAAAACTGAATTTGTTGGTTAAAACAAAGTGCGACAGGGACAATGAAAATTCACTGTATATCTCTAAACATGGAACCCTTTTTATCTCTTTAATTTTGAAACAAAACTACCTTCTCAGCTCTTGCTGAATAAAAAAAAAATTCCAATTTATGGTAAGCTCGCTCTCGTGACTACTACGTACACAGCTGCTTTTTTTATTTGTTTTCAGCAGTGTCCGTAAACTGACACCTTCTTAATGTCTGTCACTCTTCCAGTGGTTCCATATATACACCTCTATGTCTGAATATTTTCTCAAGTCTTTCATCACAGCTAAAGAGCAATGCGCAGAATTTCCTGAACAACTTATCATAAGAGTAAATATTCAGCACCCACTTTTAAGTATGCGGTACATAACAGCTGCTTGCTAAGCAAGAGCCTGTGCAGATATGAATTTGAGCATAAAAACTAAAAAATTAGCTCGAGACTAAAAATAAACTCTAGGGAACACCGAACGAAAATTGTAATTCATAACAAGTAAGTGTTTTGTCTGCGGACAGCAATACACCCTCTCCTAAGGATACCATGCTACTGCACTATATGTATGATGGTCGTCAGGCGTTTTGTTCAAGTAGAGAGAAAGAAAATTTGTACACTTACGAGTACTGAGTGGCATCGCCATTAGTTATTTTTATGGTTTCACATAGGCTTTTTTTTTATATTGTATCCCAAAGAGTTTATTATGGATACTACCGTCACGCCTTTCAAGGTAATTTTTCAAAAGATGTCTTATGGTAAAACATAAATCATTATTTGATTAACGATAAAACAGCTGTTCAATATACAAATCCAGTTTGTTCACATCACTGTAATGATTTTCTCAAATATCATTATGCAATACTAACATCGGTTTCAAGACGAACCTCAAAGACAATCACAACACTGGAAATTATTTCACAACATAAAACATTTATATCAGATCCTTTGTAGGTAATCCCACGTTTTATAACACAAATATTGGACCAATTCATATTTTATGCACTTATGAACTTTCTGTGAACTAAACGCTGCCTTCCTGAAGATATTGGGATGGTTTGTCACAGTAACCCATAAAGACAAGAATCCCTTTCCGTCTAAGCTGTCAGCGTGAGCTTCAGATGTGGTCTGCAGTCAGCCCTTCCATTCGAGCTCTGTTTACACCCCAACAATTGCTGTGACAGGTTCCGGTCTCACGCGTTGCCATTTTCGCTGCCGCTTCTCATCACACCTGTACCTTATATCGGTGCTGGTATGTAGT
>NC_061104.1:10288872-10311279 GCF_015104395.2 Macrobrachium nipponense
ACTACATACCAGCACCTATATAAGGTACAGGTGTGATGAGAAGCGGCAGCGAAAATGGCAACGCGTGAGACCGGAACCTGTCACAGCGATTGTTGTGTAAACAGAGCTCGAATGGAAGGGCTGACTGCAGACCACATCTGAAGCTACGCTGACAGCTTAGACGAAAAGGGATTCTTGTCTTTATGGGTTACTGTGACAAACCATCCCAATATCTTCAGGAAGGCAGAGTTTAGTTCACAGAAAATTATAAGTGCATAAAATTGATGAATTGGTCCAATATTTGGGTTATAAAACGTGGGAATACCTACTAAGGGATCTGATATAAACTTTTGATGTTGTGAAATAATTTCCAGTGTTGTGATTGTCTTTGAGGTTCGTCTTGAAACCGATGTTAGTATTGCATAATGATATATGAGAAAATCATTACAGCGATGTGAACAAACTGGATATGTATATTGAACAGCTATTTTATCGTCAATCAAATAATGATTTGTTTTACCATAAGTCAGTGAATTTTCATTGTCCCTGTCGCACTTTGTTTTAACCAACAAATTCAGTTTTCCTGAGAACCGATTCATGACCTCAAGATAATTAGCTAGTGTTTTTTTTTCTTTTTTCTTTTTTTGTTACCACTGATAAGCCCAGAAGAACATCGCTTTTTCAGGGTTCCCGTTTTCTGACCTATAACAGGATCAACGCTGCCATATTTCACAGTGTTTTCATGATAACACTATTCTCAAATATGGATGCAGGCATTAAATATAAATTGGAGTAGACTTCCTACGTTACTATGTTACTGACACAGTAGTGTTTGAAAAGTGGATAGATCAGGACTACTAAAAGACTATTTGATATTAAGGAAGCTAGTGCAGAGAGAGAGAGAGATTGCGTGGGATTGTAGTCTTTGCGCAATATTAATTTTTTTTTGGTTGTCAAAACCCCGGGATCTGTCTTTCCTTGTTGGGTCAGTATAGCACTTATGCAATATTGCCTTCGCAATGTAACTAAAGCCAGATCACACACAATTATTCTTCCTGCTTTTAACATGCGCAGCGGCAATCTTTTTAAGAATGTTTTGCAAGTAAAATGTTTTCCAATTAATATTTTTTTTTACCCATTGTTGACGTAACTTCTCTTTTTAAAAATATTCCAATAACAGGAAGTGTTGTGGAATTCGTGTATCCAAATGGTAACTCATCCCTTAACATGGACAAAACAGATCCTACACAACTCTTAAAAGATTTGCACCAAAGACTCTCTCTCTCTCTCTCTCTCTCTCTCTCTCTCTCTCTCTCTCTCTCTCTCTCTCTCTCTCTCTCTCTCTCTCTCTCTCTCTCTCTCTCTCAACAAGAAACATTATGTTCATTTCGAGGGTTTTGCTATGGGAAATCCTCTGAGCGCAACTATGACGAATTTATTCTTATAATAATACCACGACCAAAATTGGTTAAGTGCGTGTCCGGTAAGGTACAAACTGCTCTTTTAAGAGGTATGCGGATGATAGTCATTCGGTGACTCAAGAGAGAGGCAACCTCTGGAATATACAAACTCAAAACATCCCAATATCAAATTCATCATGGATGAGGAAGCAAATGACTTTCTAAATTTTCTTGACTACCGTGTACTAAAGGCTTCAGAAAACACACAGTTTCCTTTGTATTTGTTTTTAGAAAGCTAACATTAACAGGGTTAGACATGAATTTTCACAGCCAAACTTTTATGAATTTTTTATAGATACATTATTTCTAATGTACTGTATTGAGGTTAGGTTGGAGGTATTTCTACTTTGCTCTTGCTTGACCTGAGTTTTTTCTTAAATTAGTACCTTCACTTTTATATTCTTATGTTCACTTTTGACATTTTACGAAAGAATCATTTGAATTTTCAGTCAACTCGTAAGAAATTTGAAAACTAAATACATTATTTTTTAACGTAGTGTATGGAGGTTAGGTTGGAAACGAGTCCACTTTGTTTTGATTTACGTGAGTTTTTCTTAATTGAGTGCCTTTTACTGTTGTCTTTTGGTTTTTTCACTTTCTTTTATTTTACTGAAATATATTATTAAGAATAGTAATATATATTATATAATATATTATAGAGTATTATAGATAATATAATCTATATATTAATATATATATTTATAATTTTATATATAATAATTATAATATCATAATTATACATTAAGATAATTATATATATATATTTATATATATATAACTAGATATAATATATATATATATTATATATGTATGTATGTATAATAATCACAAGCGTTTATTATGGATCCTCGTGTACCACCTGCAAATCAGACGGGGAACCTTGAAAACCCCTAACGTCGGACAAAAGGCAGTTGCAGGAACATGCTTTTGCTTTAAACTTTACGTAACGTGTGTCTTCGGCTCTAAGATTTTGGGAGACGCCGTAACGACACCTTCAGCCTGGACTGTGAGATGACTTCCCACAGGTCCAGGTACTGTCGTCAACACTCTCACCTAGATAGGAATAATTAGCCCTCGCACCTCATTAATTAGACATTTAGACAAATGATTAGGCCTAATTAGAATATCATCTCCCTCCCCATCAGTTACAAGACAATACCCTAACATTAAAAGTATTTTCCAGATTGCGTGACCACGGCCACGTTGATTTTTTTATTTTACCTGTCAGTGGCTTCCAATATAATTGTTTTGATAATTCTCGGATTTTACTGCGGACCTAATCTCTCAGAAATTAAGATATACGCTACGCAATTCCAAAAGGAGTTGTGCAAATTAAAACATCAGCAGCATAGATATCAAAGAAACAACTGGCAGGACCTTTTTGAATTAGTTTTTTAACTAGAAACGTTGTAATGCTCTTTTGTGTTTTTATCACATATGAACACAATCTTCTTTAACTCATGAACGTGTTTCTCCAAAATTCTAAATGCAGGATTTCCAAGTTAAAATTCGTCAAATGCATAGTTTCTCTGCATCCTATTCAAAAGCCGAGTAATTAAAAAATTTTCTTACGGAGTTCGACGTGTGTTGAGGCAGAATAGATAAATACAATAAAGCATCGGTACACAGCCCTTCCAGATAACCAGCAGATAGCAAATGTTTTTGCTTTCTACAGCGCACGCATGTGGATTGCTCCATTAAGGGATTCATGAGAAGACACGAATACTCTGAAGTTCAAGACACGAGAAAAAAAACAAAAAAAATCTCAGGAGGTAATACAAACGAAGCAATTCGACTTTTCTCAGCTCAATTAGCCTCAGAACAGATTGAAACAGAGAGAAAGTAGACGTGTCATAAAACATCTAATAGACTCTCTCGACAATAATGCTGAGTGTCGAGGTCGCTTTAACTCTTCCTTTTTGTTCGACACCAAACAAAACTGAATTTTGCTCACTTGAACTAATTTGGTGAAGAGACCCTCCAATCCTACTTACAGTTTCACTTCCAGTTTTATTGTTCTTGCTATCAGCTGTACACAAGGCTGTCAGAAACAGCTCTCAGGGGGAAAAAGAGACGAGCACTCAAAAGAGAATTCCTCCAGGTATGCAACATCTTACACACAATCTCCCTTTTCCCGAAAACTTATTTCTCACACAGATGCAAAAAAATTATTCTCGCAATTGTGAGGATTTCTTACAGAAATAAAAAAAAATATGTTGCCCATGCGAAAGAAATACGACCGCCGTTCCTGATCGAAAAAAGTGACATATTTGCGACATTCGAGTCAAGACAAATTATAGTACGGAGCCGATATAAAAAAGAAAAAAAAATCTAAATTTCCCCGCTGGGGCTGTTTCTGGCTGACAGTCGAAGCGTCCTCCGTCCCATTATTCTTCCACTTCTTCGTGTTAGTCAATTGTAAATTCCTTTGTCCCGTTAATGAAAACAAATAGTGGGTATCGGACGGTCTGCCAACCTTCGAACAATCACAATGCTACTTTTATTGGTGCCTAATAAAACCACCGGGATGCAGACCAGAGAAGCCAAAATAATCTGCCCCTGGAAGGACGAAAAATACCAAACTGAAGAGTAGGATTGTGGGTCCTAATGGCTGGAAAATGTAGCGCTGTGATGCTCCCATGATAGGAGATGATGTGGTTAGGACCGGAGGAGGAGGAGGAGGAGATGAGGAACGGGCAGCCGTGCGGCTCCTCTACTGAAGGAGGTGAGAGGGGCTGCAGGTGCTCTTCGCCCCTCCGCCTTTATTGCACGCTTGTTCTTTATCATACTCTGAGCTCTTTTCGTCTGTTCGTGTGCAGGAAAACTAATTTCCCTTTAGTAGACCAAATTCGCTTCTATCATCTGATCTTGATTAGGGCAATAAAATAAATTTCATATTAACCGCCAGGAATTACGCCTCTAATCGTCGGCACCAGGTAATTTCTGGAGCGTCCGCTTTTTGAATTATTCATGGCGTCTGCCATCATCAGACCAGGCCTACAGAGTAACTTGAAGTGCTATCATTATCAAACAGCCCTGAAAACAAAACAGGGTCACAGCTAACTTGCTTCAATGAGGTTAAAGAAGGTCATCAGGTGAGGTTGCTATTTGTCTTACCAAAAGAGGTTGGCATGAAGTCCATCATTGCGGCAATAGATAGTTAGCATCCTAATTCGAAGAAGAGAAATATTTATATATATATATATATATTATATATATATATATATATATATATATATATATACTAAAACGGCTAAATTAAATGGCACCACGATCAACCCCGACTTCAGCTAAGTATGTTTTGATTTGTATTCTTTAGGTGCCTATTGAATCTACACTGGAATATCTCAAGAATGAATGATCTGGATTGGATGTCAGTTTGAAAAGTTAAATTAATGAAAACTTCATTAGGGGAGACTTAAACTACGTTTGATGATGGTAGTGGCTAACCTATAACTAATCCTGTTAAATTTACATACTATGAAATTACATATACACATACCTGGACCGTGGTGTCGGTATGCAAGATGACATTTTGGCTAATATATCAAAGACGCGGATATAAATAAACCTTATGAAAAAATGAATCGAGTGCCATTTGTCAAATCAGGCTAAAATAGAAAAAGATGGTTGTATGGCCTTTCTAGTTTGCGAAATGGGCGACAACCTTTTAAATGTAAATTGAGCACATACAGAAACGTAACATAGTGCAACTTAATTTCATTCTTTGTCATGGCACCATTAATTTAAAAATCTCGGTAGTCTCATGTTCCTGCTTTCGATACGTGTTGTCAGACCTTAATTTCAGAATAACGAACCAAAGAACATTATATAAATAAGTAAGGAATTGTGGTATTCAGGCTAATTTGGATACCTGTTACAATCATGCCTTGAAGACTAGAATATTCTAAATCATGAGTGACAGGAAGCAAGAATTACCAAAGAACACCCCTTGCCTGATTTATTCCACAGGCTTTGAGTCAATTAAAAATTGTTAAAATATTCAAAAAGTGAACAACCTTTCCATATATAACCCAGTAAAAACAGGCTTAAGAAATTTTCCTTAACAGAAAAACAATATTTTTCATAAAAATCTCTCTCTTGTATACACAGATTTATTTTGATTTGGGCAAGATGGATAAGGAATAAAATGTCACAAATAAAAAATATTCAGTTAGAACTGGTCAAAAGAATTATGCTTTTTTTCTTGTACAATTAAGTGAAAAAATCTCACAGATTCCAATATAATGCAATAATACAGGAAGTAAATAAAAATATAAATGCACTATATATTATTATATATATATATATATATTTATATATATATATATATATATATATTATATATGTATATATATACATATATATATATATATATATTATATAATATACACACATACATATATCTATTTACTTATATATAATATATTATATATATAATTATATATAATAATTATATATAATTATTATTATTATATTATTAATAATATATTATAATATAAATATTTTAAATTATTAATTTATATATTACAAATACTTTATTAATAATTAAATATATAATACATACAAAATTATATAGATATATCTATATATATGTGTATATGTATATAGTATATTACATCATTTGCATTTTAAATTATTAGCTTTATGTTAGTGCAGATTCGAAGGAGTCTCTGAAGACAATATTATAACAATCTTGTTATTATACTACTATCTGCGAGTTTCACTTTATTGTGGAATACAGGGATAGAAAGGAGAGGGGGTGGGGAGCGTCTTAATGATTTTTTTAAAATGTCTTCAGGTGGAAAATGGGGTGAATGAATTTGAGCACAGTACACTTGCCATTCAGGAACGAAAATATAATTAAATATTTAAAAAGTGCTCAATATCAGCAAAACAAAATAGGGACAACCCTTAATGAAGTTAATCTAAACCACTTTAAGCCAATTCTTTAAGTACTGATTAACAATAGTTTTAATGTCTTGCTTTCTCTAGGCCTATGATAGATGCTGTTAACAGGTGTAAAATCCTAAGTCAAATTAGCTCATCATTTTTAGTAAAGACATAGCGCAGTTTCTATTAGGATTTTGAAGAATAAAAAAACATAGAAAGTCCAATAATAATACATATACTGGTGTAAACTACTAGAATTTGTGTTTTAGTTGCTGCAAAACTATTGTACTCAAATCAGCCATTCACAATATTATTGCTTTCGTTATTTCAATGATATTTCTTCACAGATTACAAACTGAAGTTGCACCATACTGAACACTATTGGCAAGTGAAACTTAAGCGCAGAATTATTGTAATTCTCTATTTGTGATGATAGGTTTTGGTAACTGAATATGAAAACGATAAAACCAAACCAAAACAACACTCTGGCTACCAGTGTGTTACTTGGCGATCTGTATTCATTCGGGATGATGTGTGACCCACATATTCCTTCAGAGGAATACATCCCAACATTAGACTCGGCATCATAAGAGCCATTTGTACTTTCGGCCCACAGGGGACAAAACAGAGCGGCTGCCTACTAGGATCCACTAGGATTATCCTACGGCAGGAAGGGTTATGTACCTTTTCAAGGGAAGAGGTAATTTGAAAAGAATTTTGAACTTGGCACAAATTGTTCATTGTCCTTTTCAATGTCATTGTTAGCGCCAAGCTGTCATGAGGAACTGCAATTATTGCTTAAGAAGATGATATCCTTATTCAGTCAAGAACTTTCCTTCAGATGCAAAAATTGCTGAATAAAATTGGCAGAATTTGTGATGAGCTAGGATTTGGATTTCAATTGAAAATGTAAAAGTTATGAGTACCAAACGGGAGCATACGGAAAATTTGATACTACAAGATTATAACATCGAATATGTTGTGTGCACAAATATTTAGGGGTCAACGTAGGTGGTAATCATGGCAGGGACGTGCTGGTTCAGTATTCAGTCACATGTTGCAAAACTAGAATGAGACCTAAAAGCCATGGCATTTGGCTGCAAAGGGGTATCAGTAGAGCTGTACTTCGTGCAATGTATCTGGCATACATCAGGACTGTGATAGACTATGTTGCTCCTGCTCTTGTCTGCCTTTCAAAATCCAAATTGGTGAACCTTAAAGCCATTCAAAATGAAGCAATGAGAATTATCTTGGGCTGTCCAGTAACTGCAAGGGTGTCGAATATGAGGATAGAGTTAGGACTGGCATCTTTAGCAGAAAGAACGAGAGAAATCAACACCGTCATATGCATTAAAGTGCTGAGACAACTGAGATTCTCTTCCAAGGACAGAACTACTGAATACTATTGGGGTAGGGCAAATATTTGGGAACAGTTGGACTGCAGTATAAGCTATATATATTCAGCATTATACAATGTCTCAGATTTTGGTCTGTTATCAAATACATTTGGACAACCACTTCCTCCATGGAAGTGCAAGTCCATTAACATGACTATAGACAGGCTACCTTGTATGAAGGCAGACATGTCTACTTATGAAAAGAGACCACATTATCAAGCATCACTGAGTACAGGGATGGGGCGTGCTGGTGCAGAAGTAACTAATAATCACAGAGAGTATGTCTGCCCTACAGTCCTTAAAAACTAGCAAAGTGTCTGTGTATGAAAAATGAGTCAATAAAGTTAAAAGGAAGATAAGGAAACAAAGTCAGGGGCATAAAGGTCATGTTCATGTGGGTTCCCTCTCACAAAGGGATACCTGGTAATGAAAGAGCTGGCTAAAGAGGCTGCTCTAAAGGACACCCCTGACTACATCCTTCAGTTATCAATAAAGCAGATAAAAACAAGGCTCACGAGTCTTCAGGTATCAAAAACCAGTACGCAGCAGCAGATGAAACAGAATTCAAGCAGATAAAAGTCAGTTCTTTAACAAGATAGCAATGTACACTACATATAAATGTAGTAAAAAAATAAAAAGGGGTTAGAAGACAGAGTTGGTGGATGCTTTATTAAGCTACCCATGGCAGGTTATGGGAACAAGGAGGGCACGACCAGTGACTGTAGAAAATCCAATGAAACTGATGGACATACATTTCATCACTATGTCATGAAATGCCCTAATATACATGTGTAGGGATGATGATCTCAAATTTGGAAGACCAAGTAATACATCTACTTACAGGAGAGCCCATCAGTGACATACTTAAATGGTTTAAATATTTTGCAACTCCCAAACAGATTTCTTATCTGGCCCAGAAAAGTGACAAATTATAGATATCATTATTAATGTAATTATGAAAAATGCTTTAGGTCAAAACTGGGGACAAATCACTTTTCAATCCTTGTCTATCCCCACGGTATAATATTATTTGATCTAGTGTAGCTTTCCACCGTTACAATTACTGTAGCCTAAACTATGAACATTGTAATTATTAGTGCCTGGTATGTGTGTGTTTTTATCACTATTATCATTATTATAATTATTATTTCTGCTGTCATATATGTGTTATTATAATATTACCATTATTCAACCTTAGATATGTGTATCTTTAGGAGAGGTTATCATTCCTTTTGTTCTCTTTTTTTTTTTTTACAATTCAATTCTCAATCGAAACAACTGGACGAAAACGTTCCCCGACTCGAATTAATTGTAGGGAACACATTGATCATACCTTTAGAAGCTCTGCGTGAATAGAGTGGACTTGATTTTAAGATCTTTCTCTTCTGTTACATATGAAAGGACGTAACATTTATAACAAAAACATAATAAAGACTAAGGGACATTATCATTATTATTATTACTTTCATCAACTTCATTGGATGCTCTAAGAAATGGGAGATACTGCTACAATGCAATTAGAACCGCTATTTAAGTATGGTAAAAAGTTTTATACACACATATATGTGTGCGTGTGTACTGTATATATATATATATACATATAATATATACTTATATACATTACTTAGTCATACATATACTAACATTCATGTGCATATATATACATACATAATCCCGTTGCCTTACGGAGTAAAGGAATATAAAAAGATAAAAATGTTCACCCCAGAAAAGCTACTGACGAAACACTAGTTTTTAATTACTTCTACACCCTCAAAGCTATACCGGAGTAATGGTTTGGTCGCATAGCTTTTAACTTAAAAGAATTAAGTACCTATGAGCTTAAAAGAATCAAGTCTCTATCAGCAAAATAGAGAGATACACACAAGTGGTCACGCGATGGCGTGGAGTGCTGTTCAGTCTTGCCCATCATTCGACAAAGATACCATCTGGTTTTATACGGAACTTTGTGAAGCGTAGTGTTGAGTAGTTTCCAACTTTAAAATAACTATTCGAAAACAACTGATGATTCCGCCTCGCAATTGCTCAAAGCAACTAAATTCTTCGAAATAGTTCCCCTGATATTGTTACTAATACGGTAAGAATGCATGATACTGATAAAAATATAAACAACAACACTAGTAGTTACAGTTTTAACACTCACCATCATCTGGGGAAAGCGACAGTTGTACTTTGAGACGCAGTCCAATATTCCATCCTTATTCCAGCAGTGGGTCTTTGAGGCTCAGATATGTCTGATAAATATCAGGACTTTGATTGGGCGAAGCCAGATGGGTAGAATTAAGAGCCAATGGGAGAGCTTCCAAAAATACTAATCACTAGTTTTCTGTTGGACATGGAATGCTGAAAAGTTTAGTGCTGGAATGCCTACTTAATTGTTCAGTATTTGGTCCGAAGAACAGAGCTGGGTTACTCACGACTGGTACTCCCCATTCAACATTACATTAAAACCCATTGCTATCGCGACATGCTTCGCGAGGATTCTATAGATCCGTATAAATAAGGACCAAGCATAAACAAGGCAGACTGTATAGTCCTATTTGTACCAGCAAGTCAATCACCGCTTCTAAAATGAGAGCTATGATACTTTCCAAATTCATCTGAGCCAGTGGCGCCATGTTGAGCAGTAACTTCTAATTTTGTTACTGCATATATTTAGAAGGAAATGAACGGACACATGCAGCCTTCCAATACCTTCCAGGAATTACGTGCACATAAACTAACAATGCAGGAGTTTAGTTCCTTCAGAAGTACATTCATCAAAATTCTTTCACTTGTCTGTCTCCTCTGGCGTCCTGGATCGGGGGTACGCTTGCCGAAGAAGCACATGTCTGAGTCTGACTACTCTCTTGTATCGTTCTACATCCAAATGGTATCGCTGTCACATCAGGTAATCTTCGAGTTGTAGCACATACATTTGATGGATATTTCTTCTAAATATATTGGGTAGAAAACCGAAAGCCACAGCCTCTTAATTTTCGAGTTCCGACAAGTCTAGATATCCACTGCGTGGGCATTTCTATCCCTGAAGCAGCTCGGACAGGGTGGCCATGTTGTTATCTTAACTGAGCAACGCGTCAACATCAAATATACTTTCTAATGTACCGCTGTAATTGAAAGTATCACTGCACCTTTTCCGTCCATATGCACACTACATGATCTGCGCGTCACTAACTTCTGGTTACTTATATTTCCATTTGAACTGTCCTTCCACAATCACAGCATTTTAGTAAACACTTTGGTACTCGAAACTACCAGTTGTCCAGAACCCTTCTTGAACTACTACTAGGCAATACTTTGGGCGCTCTCACCGTCAGAAAACAGCGCTCCTACGATAAGAACCATTGACCAACTCCGCTCATACAGACACGTTATTTCCTTAAAATTTTGCTATATGTTGGTATATACACATAATATTCTTATTACAACAACGAAGATAATAACCGATACTTCTCTGAATCCTGATTTCACGTCTGATGGTCTCTATGAACTTAATACAACATCGTATCTGGAAGGGGAAAAAATGAAAGCAGTCCTATTTATGCGCCGACGAGCTCTCTGAATTGTTATCGTCTGGAAGGAGAACTTTACGCGCCAGGAACTGCAGAAAGCTTATTCTGTATAATTATTGTGTAAATCCTGCTGGTTTTGACCAATAGGTTACAACCAATTGTAGTCGGCACGAGGTACTTCGCCCATCTCTTCTCCGCTCGGATTATATACAATTATTATTTATAATAATAATTATATGTAACCAGCGTTATTTATTTTATGTATACATACACACACAGACACACACACATATATATATACACGATATATATAATATAGAAATCTTAAACCAGGGTTACTTATTATATATATACTATATATATAAAACAACATAGCCAAGGTGGTACAAGGTGTGTACAAATAACCTCATGCTAAACATTGCTAAGAATAAAGGAGGCAGCTTTCTTGATAACCATCACACTTCTGTCATTCACACACACACACACACACACACTCACACACACACACACACACACACACAACACACATATATATATATATATATATATATATATATATATATATAATATATTATTATATAATATATATATATATATATATATATATGTCCCTATCTGATTTTCATGTCCAATACTAGTCAAGCAAATATAAACATAGTCTCACAACAACATAGAAGAAAAGATTTCAGTCGAAAATTTAATGTTTTTTTTTTACTCTAGCTGCTCTAATGAATATAATGTTATTAAAATTAAAATGTCACTACAATTTGATATCAATTTATCAAATGATAATATCATAATCCTGACAGAATGTGACATCAACTTCTTCTTCTTCCCAGCTTGTTCCCATTTTTATATGGGGTCGCCGCGAATGTGACATCAACAATAATAATTAAATTGGGTTTTGGCTCAAAAACATTCCTTTAACAGAAAGTACTTCATAACATGTAATACTTTCAATGTGTGTGTGTGTGTGTGTGAGATTTAGAACTAACACTGAAGTAAAAAAATAAAATGGTTTTTATAAAATGTAGTACTGTCTATACTAACACATCTGAATTAGAATGTCACTATGACAGCCATCTTCATAAAATAATAAAAAGATCGTAGGCATCTTAATGATGAAATATATCTTTTCAGTAATGAACAAGTTCACAATTCTTGTCCTTTCTAATTAATCAACATCAATGTTTTTAGTCCTTTTACACTGATCTTCGGGAAATAAATTTGGGAAAAGAAAACAGAATGCCAAAATAGATGATGATGTAAAGTACACATGATAAATGATTCGAATAATAGTTTTTCTGTTGTCTTGTTTTCGGGGATTAATGATTTACGAATTGATGTTTGAAAATACAGCTAGCATTCAGAAGTAGATTAAAATGTATCACAGTCTTTAATGCCCTTCTTTCCGTTAAGGCTATCTACACATCCAGTTCGACTATTAAGAACTCGAATCTTTTCTTCCCTTACGGTCTGTGAACGAATGATGTTGATTAATGATGCCAGCTGCAGCATATCAGCGGTTGATGAAGATGTCACTGAGAATTATGATC
This sequence comes from Macrobrachium nipponense, assembly GCF_015104395.2. NCBI lineage: Eukaryota > Metazoa > Arthropoda > Malacostraca > Decapoda > Palaemonidae > Macrobrachium > Macrobrachium nipponense. The sequence goes on from NC_061104.1 coordinate 10,301,688, forward strand.
CCTTGACAGTTCTATATTTTCACGCTAATTTTAACTTTCAGGTCTCATTGCTTTAGTCTTTTGCTAATTTTATTTGTAACCTGCAATACTTTAGAAAGAAAATTCGAAAGTATTAAAGGCATTTTAATGCAATTAGCGTTTTTAGGGGGGGAGGGGAGCGCCAAATTAATAAGCTAAAAAAAATATATTTTCCGTGATATGTATATCTTTTTTAATAACGCTCAAGAACCTCCATTTGGATTTGAAGTCCAAGTAGTATATTTCCCAAAGCTATGTAACATACAATAAAAATTCTAAAAAATATGACTGAAGGAGCGAACTAAATAATGAACAGATCAGGGTAAATTTTTTGCCACTTCAAAAGTGATATTTAGGTGTAAATCAATGTAAAATTCAAGTTGGAAGAGACACGAGAATTGAAGGCACCAAGTGGAAAAATGAATCTCTAGAGGACCTCATAAAAATCGTTTCCTTAACAAATGATTCTACTCGCTTAGATTCTTATTATATTAACTCACAACATCGACAACGACTGGCATAAAGCCTCTGGCTCCTCAGTGTGAGTTCACTGTTGATAGGAATCGAGTCAATACACTTCTTTGGCATTACAGTATCATATTGAAAAATACCTTTGACTGTATCGTGGATCTATAGCGTGTTTCAATGGATCTTTTTTAAATTACTGAGGCACTGTAGCAAGGAAATTCCCGTTTACATATCTCGTTCTCTTCTTAAGTTTACATACACACCCACAAAACAGCTTGCTGTCTTCGAATCTCTTTTCATAAAAACAATAGTTCCAAAATTACACAACTAAACTACCGCTACTCCTCTGTACCTGGCATAACCATATTTAACTTGGGACCTTCCCTTCTCCTGGTCACTCGTCTTCTTCCCTTCACTTGAAGTGGTAATTGTCTTTGTATTTTAGATTTCCTTTCTTTTGTAACTTTTCAAATGTATGTTGGACATTAGGATGAGTCTTTTTATTATGTTTTATGTGTGCTTATCTTTTTACAGCTGTGGTGATGGGGCTCGACCCCGCAACGTCGATTAATAAATCCATGCTAAAACTACCAGAAACGTCTCCCTTGCTTCCTTATGAATATTCTCCCAAGACTGCTGTTATCCTGTGATACACACACACACACACACCCACCCACCCACCCACACACACACACACACACACACACTCACACACACACACTATATACACACACACACACACACACACACATATATATATATATATATATATATATATATATATATATATATGTGTGTGTGTGTGTGTGTTAATTCCATCACTGGAATATAGACTAAATATACTTTTTAAATTTTTTCTTATGTTTTGTCTTTACTTCTTCGTAGTCTTTGTTGATGGCTGCTGGACTATTAACAATTTCCTCAATTAAAGGAAATTGATTCTACAAGCTATATATAAAATTTTCATATCTACTCCTGAGAAAATTAATATGTGTTGAAAGCAAAAAATGCTGTGGGTTGTGGAACAAAGAAGTGATCTAAAATTATAATAATTCTTAACACGCTTGACTTGAACTCGATATACTATAATCAAGCTTTTCTTAAGAATGGAAATCAAAATGTATTTTATAGTTATATAAAAACAGGATGGACTTTCACTTGATCTTGAGCTTATATAAAACAACAATATATATAATGTTTTATATATATATATATATATATATATATATATATATATATATATATAATGTAATTGTAATATCCACAATGCCCTCTTAACATACTTATGTACCTGGTAAAGTATATATATTTATAAACATATGTACACACACACACACACATATATATATATAATATAATATATATATATATAATATATATATATATATATATATATATGTGTGTGTGTGTGTGTGTGTATGTATGTATACACACACACTATATAGGCTTAGGATGAAGTGAAACTCATCTTTTCTATAACATTAAATATTTTTATTCCCATCCTCAACAAAATCTTGGTAATACGATAATGGCTCCAAGTCATGTGTGTTAAGAATTATTAGAATTTTAGATCACTTTCTTGTTCCACAATCCACAGCATTTTTTTGCTTTGAACACATTAATTTCCCTGGGGTAAATAAGAAAAAAAAATTTACACAGATAGTAGAAACAATTTTCTTTTTCCTAATCCCTTTCAAGAAATTGCTTAATAGTCCAGCAGCCAATAAAAAAAGAAAAATAAGAAGGAGAGGAAGTAGAGACAAAACATAAAGAAAAAAATGTGTATTTAGTCTATATTCTAATGATGCAATTAACATGTCTATCTGAAAGACTACCCATCTTACATATGTATTAGCGTGCGCCGAGTGTGGCGGGTTGGTCATTAATAAGAACACTCCCAACTATAGCTGAGCTCTAGCTCTCTCTCTTTCTGGCCATCCACTCACCTCCTATATAATGACTTCGTTTATAACCCGCCAATAAACCGAATAATGCTTAGGGCAAGGGTAATAGAGATACCCCGCCTACCTGTCCAATCCTTTTGCCAGTCCTCTCTCTCTCTCTCTCTCTCTCTCTCTCTCTCTCTCTCTCTCTCTCTCTCTCTCTCTCGGTTAATTGGTAACTGCAGGTAATTCGTATGAGTGAATTTTAAGAGGGTCTGCCAAAGGCCAAACTCATTACTGTTTACGTACGCTCAACTGTCCATGAAGTCTGCCCAACATTTCAGCGCGCTATAAACTTCTTACCGAAATGAGATTAGGGTGTAGTTTCTCAATAAATGGTTTCATTCCAGTTTCTCGATAAGTGGTTTAGGAAATACATCACTCTGGAAAAAGTACGAAGCATTTCCCAATAAAAATCAGCGAACTCGTCAGCAGTGCCAATATTTATATATAACTACATGAGTATTTCAATGGCAGTGTACATTTTCTTCTACGTATATAAGGTACAGTTGGACACAGGTTTCCCTGGTACACCTTCTTGAGGGACTTCGAAAAATTATATGGTAACATTGTTTACTGAGGGGGATGGGGGGAGGACTCTTCCTCTCTTTGCAAGAGTTCCACCAATAAGCTCAGGAATTCTTTCAGTGGGAGGAGTCATTAGGCATGGTTGGAGAAACACACACACAAACACACACACACACACACACACACGGAGTAAAAGAAAAAAAAAAGAAATCTGAGCAGGGTATATCGCTGTAACCAAGATTACTGTCTCACTTTTAATATAAGTTTGTTTATTAAGATTCCATTTAACTTTCGTCTAAATCGTTATCTTACCACCGTGTCTGTTATTATACATCGGTCATATTAATTACGCAATACTTAAAATTGATAAAAATCTTAGTTATATTGGTATTGGAGAGAATCACGAACATCATAACAGGATATTTTAATCTTGTCACATAAGCCAAGTTTATAGTATCGGTTGCAGTGCGTTTCCTACCAATAATATAATAGGAAGCTATAAAGAGAAGCGCAGCAACACTTCATTGAACATACCCAAAAACTCAGTGAACGTGTTTTAAGTCGACACCTTAGCTCCTCTCTCTCTCTCTCTCTCTCTCTCTCTCTCTCTCTCTCTCTTCCATATTAGCTACTTTAAAGTGACATGTCATCTAGAAATGCCACTGCGCTAAGTATGCAGTTTTGATATGTCATTAACACCCTTTAATCTTGACTAAACCAATATATGCATATATATTTTTTCGGGGGCCGGGGGGACTGGTGTCGGGGATAGAGTTCTTGTTGTTAAGCCGTCTTACAGGTTTTGGAATTCTAAAATGTAATTCAAACTGACAAGCTTCTTGCTTTTGCTGTACCGATGTCCTCAGCCTGGCTTTGCTACAACTGAAATGGGTGGGGGACTACGGGTAGGGGTAAGGTGAGCCTGGATAGAGTGTATGGCTAACGAAAAGCTCCACTCCACTTGAAAATATTTTCTTGTTTTATCTTTTAATGCCTGCGTGTTTTTAGTGTTTATCCTAATATTATAATAGTACTGTAGATTTTCTGAATACAACAACATTTGCAAGAAGAAGGATTGGGTTAAACTCACTCTCTCTTGTAAATACATGAATAGGAAAGAGAGAGAGAGAGAGAGAGAGAGAGAGAGAGAGAGAGAGAGAGAGAGAGAGACTAGACGTTACTGAGGAATCAAAATGAAACTACTAGGGACAGAGAAAATTCCACTACGTGTAATGGAAACCATTCCCATATGGTAAACTTAATTCGATTGCCAATGATAAACAATTATTGATATTCAGAGGTTTCATGTATTCATAGTTGGGTTTGTATTCCCTCTTGAATATACTGTAGAGGTTATTCCCTACACGCCGTTCATTACAATAATTATAACATGATATGGATAAACATATCTACTTGACTTATATTTTCTAATATATTAATTGTGATACATGTTTTAATGTCATACGACAGAAATTCCTTTCGCTCTTATCATTCGTGTGAGGATAAGAGACAGCACGTCCTCTATTGTTTAAACAGCCCCTTCAGTCATTTACCTGTCCATTGTGGAAAGAGCTATTTGGAGAAATGTAGTTTGATGATATTGTCCTAGGGTTCTCTTTTTAGATAATTTTTTAAAGAAAAAATCAGGAAAGCGAAATTCCCTTTAGATTTTGAACTCCTTTAAAATATCAAATTCACCTTTCTAATAAATAAATTATAATAATCATGACCTGGAGCTAAACGATATGCATAGGTCTGTTTACGATTTTTTTTTATATCATACGACATGGAAGTTCAGCGGAAGCCATGGGGTAATCCAAATATACACACTCAATTTTTACATTTATTTTTAATATTAGTGAGAAGTCCCGCCACCTTCCTTCTAGATCACCTCTTGCAATCTGTTAGGCATAGAAGATTCATGGTTTCCATTTCGTATGAAGTAGCTACTGTCGCATATCTTATGTAATATAAGCTGGTTAGGGGTAATTACGTTTGCTTTATGTCTATTACAATTAGAATCATAATTACCTGACCTGTTATCGAATTACAATTACAACTTCAATAATACTGAAATACAAAACTTAAATATTGGAAAAAAAATTTCACAAAACTTTTTGCACAAAAAAGGAAATAAATGGAATAAAACAATTTTTTAATTAATTACCCCCCGCTGGCTTGTTAAGATCCTCCCTTAATAATATAAATAAATAAATTGGGTAGCGACTCAAAACATCTCTCTATTGCATTTGGTTAAGATGAGTTTTCGAAAAGTAAGAGGGCTGCTCTAGGATAACAATTTCAAATAAAGTATTTTATTATTTGAACTTTTCAGTTACAATTACAATTACCATTAAGTATAAATAAAAAACAACCGCAATTACAGTTAACTTCAAAACGTATAATTAAAAACATTTCAGATAAAAGGTAATGTTTATTTGTAATTGGTAAAGCTCTCTTACTGTGGGTTTCACAGACAGTGCAGTCACGTTTTTGGTCAATAACACTGTAATGAAGACTGGTATCAGTACGAGATTTTGCTATAATTTTTCGGTATAATCAACTCTAATGAATGTCCGGTAAAAATGCTCAGTTTTTATTTTTAACACATAGAGCAACTGTTACCAGTTACTTATTCAAACCAATCTGTAGGCAATTGGGGGCTCTCTCTTTGCTAAAAAAAAAAGTTGAAAAGTTGCGTGACAAAAGGATTTCTGCTACCATGCCGACAGTTATGTTCCTAGGCGGCCATTTCTTCTTCACCTTCGTAATACAAGCATATGGCTGATGCCCTGAGTCCAAATGAAGATTGCGAAGGAGGTAACCAAGCACAAGTATAACAAAAGTAGCTTTGCCATCAATCACAGTATCTATCGTTCTACTACTCCACCATACATGCAGATATCTCTCACTCTAATAATTATAATCATTTACTCCTTAACCCAGTCCCAAATCATAATCACTAAAGAAAGAAAAAACAATTTGACCTTAAGATAAAAATAGTAATAGCTACTACTACTGCTGCTGCTGCTGATACTAAGAATAATAGTAAAAAACAAAAAAATTATATATTACTGGTTATTATTATTAATAATTAATTAATATTGTTCCCTTGTTTTCAACGTAGATCAAATAATATATCCATGCCTAAGGTAAGGTAGTATGGTACGGAATTTGCACATTTTTTCCGTACCTGAACTATACCGTACCGTACTTTGGTAAAATTGTCGTTGCGTAATTCCGTACCGTACACATAGGCTAAATATCAACCGTGCCGTACCGTACCGTAATGCCAGCCTTGCTGGCAGGTAACAACCGAGTGAATCGTTAGATATAAACAACATTGTAAATTATTATTATTAGATTAGATAGATGGATAGATAAAAAAAATCGTACAAAATATACTTAAACTGAAGTAACATTCAGAGAGAGAGGAGGGAGGGGGAGGGGAGGTGAGGGAAGGAAGAGGAAGGGGGTGGAAGTGGGGTTTGGACGGAGAGGGTAGGCGAAGTTTTTTTTATAATGTTGTGGCCTCTTCGTACGGGACAAGTGTCTATTCTTTATAATTTGTGATTCATGATACTCATAAATTACGGTGTATTACACTATAGCAAAATCTCGTACTTATACGAATCTTAGTTGCAGAGAAATAGAATTCGCGAACACTTTTACCGAGCTCATTTTACGAAGCAGTGCTCAACGAGTATTCAGTTCTCAATGTAATTATTAACAGGAAAAATAATTACGTGAGCATATCATACTATAATTGGCGTAATGTCTGTCTGTCTGTCTGTCTATCTGTCATTCAATCATGGCCAAACGGCTGGCCAGATGGGCATGAAACTTGGAAGGGTTATGGTGGGGACCCCTAAGATGGTTTGTAATGGGGTTTCATCCAACCTAACACCCTCCTTTGTAGGGGGTGGGGGTGAGAAGGGATTCACTGAAACGAAGCTATTTCTGGCCGTGAAACGAGGCTGGTTATTCCGTAGACTTAGTTATTTACGATTTTTTCATACATAATTTTCCTGTACAACTTCCCCGGAGAAAGTCGCAAATATTTCAGCTCAGACACAATAGAAGATGAAAATTATCATCAATATCCGCAAGATTTTTGAATAACTTAAATCCAACGGGAGGGACTGCCAGTGGCACAAAATAATGTTGAAGAAGTACTGCCTGGTAAGTTGCTTCGGAATTTCGATTCTGCCAATGGACATAATAAAAGGAAACTGACAAGTTCCTACTTTCTGCTCTTCTTTTGGGAGACACAGGATCATAAGAGCATTTATCAGTAGCCATAACGCACTGACATACAAGTTGCATCTTTGCAGTAACATAATGAAAAGAAAGATACTTTATTATTCGTATCACCGTGCAAAGTAATTGACAAAGAAACGAACCAATCAAGATCCCTGTTCCGTTAAATGAAAGTCACCGACAAGAGAGAGAGAGAGAGAGAGAGAGAGAGAGAGAGGAGAGAGCCATTTAACGACATTAATGCACTACAATTTTATAATTTTATCTTGCTATCGAAAAATGAGAGAGAAAGAGAGAGGTGATAATTTTGTGATTTGAGAGCTAAGCAATCCGAATAATCCCATCACTGTCTTCGTTACTTGACTTACATTGAGTTATGAGAGAGAGAGAGAGAGATAGAGAGAGAGAGAGAGAGCGAGAGAGAGAGAGAGAGAATCATTAAAAGAGGGTAAACAACAATGAATACGAACTTCTTTACGTTCATTGATCATCCCTTCACTTACTTTAAGAGAGAGAGAGAAAGAGAGAGAGAATATCATTAAAAGAGGGGAAACAACAATGAATAAGAGTTCCTCTGCGTTCAGTGATTGTCCCTTGAATTACATTACGAGAGAGAGAGAGAGAGAGAGAGAGAGAGAGAGAGAGAGAGAGAGAGAGAGAGAGAGAGAGAGAGACTATTCGTGTAATCGCCCTTATTTTAATATTGCTGAACAAATAGTACATATAAATTTTCACTTCTGCACCAGTATTTTATCACCCATCGTAGATGGGTAAGTTTGCTAGTTATATTTAACAGTAGTATCTTTATTTTATACCATGGTGATTATGATCCATATTGGCTAATCCTACAATCAAGGAACGATATAATGATATATGAAGCATGGTATTGTTTTACTCGACTCAAAACAGAGTCTGAATCCCAACGGAGGTGAGGTCGTCAGCAGGATTTTTAAATGGGTCAGACTTCATAACCACATCACCATGATCGAAGGGACACAAATCTGGCGCTGCGAGGATGAATTGTCACTTTACGCGACAATGGCTTCTCGATCGACGGCCATTGCATGTGATGTTTGTTGTGTCCCCAACCACGGTACAGTTGTGGATAAGAAGGTGGGAGGAGAGTGGGAACTTGAACGACTTGCGTAAGTTGTTTATGCTGAATGATTGGTGGATATGTTACATTGTTCATGGTTATTTAATCTTGCTTATTTAATGTGAAAGTTTCTTTCTTAAATGTATTTCATCTCGCTATTATAATTTTTGTCAGACTACAGATATCCACAGCCATTCCAACACCACAGTAATATTTCAGGTGCACCTCCATAATTCCACACCGGTGGGTGGTTGGCCCTTGCCGACCTCAACCATGAACAAAGTTAGATAGTCGATTGAGTTGTCTCGGTAAAATTAAGCCTATAAGAGCATTTTTATTTATTTTTTTATGCCCACCCCCGTCACAGTCATTGTGTGTCTTTTGATAGCTATAGTTTATTTATTAAATGTCATTTCAGTGATGGCTCAGGAATGATTTACAGTTTTAATAACCACCAACCAAATTGAGAATATTATGGATATATGTAATCTCGTTCTACTTGATATACTTTTGAAACCAAAAAGATACAGCCATGTTTACTAAATTATGATCAATCCATCGAGTACAAAATTCGAAGAATCTAGAATTGATTGCGATGTTATATAAATTATAAGTTAAGTTTAAGATAATATGTTCTCTTAGCTAGGCCAGGGGGTCCATGGAAAACCACCCCAGCTGAGGATGATGCCATTATCAGGGCGGCTCGAGAGCAACCTTTAACCAACGCCGAGGCCATTCATGAAGACCTTGGATTAGAAGTGTCATCGATGACAGTACGACGCAGACTCCACTCTGCTGGGATTCATCACAGAACTCCAGCGATGAAGGAGCTCTTGACGGAGCGACATAAGGCAGGGAGGCTTGATTTGCCCAACGTCATGCTGATAAGGGTTTGGACTTTTGGGGCAGGGTCATCTTTACTAACGAGAAGTGCTTCTCGTCCACATCGCATGGGAAGCTGCATTGTTGGCGAACAAATAGAACTCGGCATGATAAGGAAAATCATTACTTGCATCAATTATCAATTGCATTCTTCTTTATATTAATAATTAATCTTCAGATTTTGTTCCATGGAAGTGGACTGTCAAAATATACAAAGGGAGTTAACATAAATAAGAGTGCTATTTCTGAGATAAATACTAGGTATGGGACAGTGGCATCATTTGCTCTTTTTCCTCAAATATAATATATTAAATATATAATTACACAATAGAATTCTTTCAGTGTTGTTCATCACTGATAATTTAAATTCTCCAAAGGTATCTATGTATATGATTTA
>NC_061104.1:10311779-10364279 GCF_015104395.2 Macrobrachium nipponense
TGGTATGTAGTCTTCACAGGTTTCTGCATCAAGAATCGGATATTCTCTTTTTCTAGTCTCTCTGCGAATTTGGTGAAATACTACCTATTTTCCTACAGATAAAGAATTTATCATATTGTTATTTTGCTCACTTACGATTGAATGATGGCCCCCAATGAGCGAGACTCCATAACATACTTTGTTATGGCTGTGGCAAGATCTTGGCGATACACCGGTATCAGTGACAAAATGGGAGCCTTGTATAAGGTAAATTCTACCTTTATTTACACCCATATAAGTGGGAAGACTCCGTAGGTCGCTGCGCCATCTTTATAGAATAGATGGCAGTCGAATTCTGAAGAAAATATTGGAAGAAAGAATAGAAACTCTGAAGAGAAAATTTGGGAGACCATTTTTTATGTTCCCATACTTAGTGTTAGGTTTGATCTGTATCGCTCTATAATTGCTAATTTGAGAGAGACTTCCCGCAAACGAAATCTCTGGATACAGAAAAGTTGTAGTGTTTATGAGGGGGTTGCTAGGAGGAGAGGCACATATGTTAGATGGTATAAAATTGGCTTACACCCTCAGCAAGAGTTCTTAATAGAACCTTAGTAATACTCATAGTTGTAGTATTAGTATTAGGAGCGGTAAAAGTTTGGTTTGATTAGTCATTGTCAACTCTGTTGCCACCAAAAAGATGTCTATATGTAGTCGGTATATCCCAAAAAAATTGAGTAGGATGATATAGCAAAATTTTTTTACCATGTGACTAGATTGCCGTATTTTGCTGCAGGCATAATTCAAGTGCTTATGACATCACTAGAGTATTTTGAGTGTATTTTGTAACTCGCTTTCTGATTCTGCGATTCCAAATATTTATTGTTACGAAAGTTGATAAATATTGGCTGAAATGTGTATACCAAAAGTGTTAAACGTATTTCTAACTGGCTTTCGATTACTTGCACAATAGCAGTGTAACAGATTTTTTTTTATTTTTAGTATTTCAAGTGGTGTATTTGAAGACATTACACCAATCAAAACAAGGATGTCTAATTGTGGAAAATCAATGAGTATTTATTACATAAAACTTCAACTTTCCAAGGGTATTAGGATAGGCAGTGCCAATATTTTTAAGAGAGCTTAATAATTTTCTGAGCTATTTCAAGTAGTGTAAACACATTTGCCAACTTAGACGGGATGAAAGTCAAGGGCCAGGTGCTGAGGTGGCTTCAATTTTTGGAAAATTTCGTTCGTAATACCTACCATGATTCATTCTCAAACTGCTTGAGTTAACTATTGCTTCCTTCAGCTAGAACGGTGTTGTTTTAAAACCAATAAGTTACCTTTAAAGTTTGTCTCATAGTAATATTGTCACAAGTTTTACCGCATAAGATAAATTTTTAAGTATTTTATCAAAGTTGATCAAACTTGACCCTTGCATCTTGCATGGAATCGAATCCTATAGAAGAAGGAAAATTTCCTCATAAATTTTTCTTTGGATGTCAAGGTTTTCGATGAAAAATATACCAAAACATGTTTGAAACAGTGGAGTTAAATGGTCAACTGTGGCTATTACAATACTCGGGTCAGTGTTAAATATAAATATGCATGTTATTGAAAATGTTTAGTTAATTTCACAAATAACTCTTTCCAGTTCCGCACCCCATAGCCAACTAGAGAAAACTTATTTATGGGATGATTCTAACGTAAAAACTTTTAAATAAAGTCACTCGTTGCAGCAGTACCATTGAAAGTAGACCTACCAGTGAATGGGAAAACTTACAGAACATAATTTCTTTAATTAAAAGACAGTAACGACGCGTTATTACGTTTATGCCTTTTGTCGAAAATATTACCATTCAGCAATGTAATGCGTATTTTGAATTTTCAGATTGATATTTGCTGATGCGTTCTCATTACATCAAGCGAGTAGATAGTTCAAGATAAAACAAAAAAATGTTAGCGTCACAAAACTGCAAGATTCATAGCAGAAGATGAATAGTAAATGCTAATGGAACTGGAGACGTGGTCGGAGGATTGGGGGTTAAGTAGAAGGGTGAGACAATGAAGAAGGGGTGCAGCCATGCGACAGAGCGCTGGGGGAGGTAAGGGAGGAGTAAGGGGGCTGAATTTGGGGGGGTGGGTGGTGGGTAGGAGTCTCTGTGCACTATCTATCACAGCCTTCGTTAAGGCGTGTGTGGAAGCCGCGGGAAAGTTAATTTGCATAGGGAATTGCCTTCGACCCCGTCGTAACGAACTCCGAACGAAAAGACGTGTTTGGAATAACGACAATCCAGGTGACGTCACTACGAAGACACCTCCGCATTTCAGCGTTGATTGAAAAATTAACTGTTTAGAAGAATTGGCTTTTGGCCCTTTCAGTCTGACCTAATGTGGCGTTGATGTAGCGAAGGCAGGTTATTTAATATATTATCGCTTAATTGCAGGGTATAAAATAGCCGGTAATTATACGCTTATGGAGCTAATGATGAACAGTGTGCTAACTTATATACTGGGCTGGCCTTAAACGAGTGGTGTTGAGAGGAATTAAGCAAGCGGTTATTTTAAAAGAACACGGGTGATTCCCCTTTTCTTAAAAGCACCAGAGGAACACGGCAAAATATTAAGTCTTGCGCGCCTTCCATTTTCCCGCATTCAAATATGAATCGCTTGGCTGTGAAACTGTGTACCTTCGATAATCTATAAAACATATACATTATGCATCTATAAAGTTCTTTGTTATATTTTTAAGAATTTATGTATGCAAATTTATTACACGCAAAGGTTTGAGTGATTGAAGAGTTGGTAGATTAGTAACCAGATGTTGCTTGCTATGATATGTCCTCCAGATTACAATATAAAAGCCTCTATGTCAGTCTTATCTAACTGCTAAAAACTTTTTTTTGTGGTAAGTTAGCTTAGGCTAAAATATTAAAAAGCACCCAGTAAAGAAAAATACAGAATGAATTAAAATCCCATTAGCATAAAATTAATTAAAGTTCATAACCCTAGCCACGATATTTGTAATACCATACCTTATTGTTTAAGCACCCCAAAAACTTATTATACAGTTTTATCTGAGCAAATATTTACCGGAGTATAATTAGAATCAAATGGCCAACTGTACCAGGTATGTACTGTGTGTTTGTAATAGTCTCAAGATCCTCTTCTAGATTTCGTCACAATTAAATACGCATGTCACGTCAAATCCTTAAATCCTAAGTGTAATGAAGAACAAATATCTGTTACGGATACATATTTTTCTAGTAAAATTGACAAATAGATTCTAATATATGTATATATATATATATAATATATATAATTATGTATAGATTCTAATATATGTATATATATAATATATAATCATGTATATTTATATATATAATTAGAATATACATATACATACATACATACATACATACATACATACATACATACATACATACATACATATCGGTATATATAATATGCTGTGACGTTGAGGACTAGTCTATTCCACCTCTAGAAAAATGTATCTGAATTCGAAATTTGACTGTTATATATTTCCTGAGCTGAAATAGACTTATATCCTTCTCAATGGCGGAATGCTTAAAGCTTAAAGTTCGAATCTCCCGTGTATTGAATGGGTACCCATTAAGTCTGAAGAATCAAGAAGTTAAGATGTCATTGATCGGTATATTCATGCTCTGAACTAATAATACCAAACTGGTGAAATTGTTGTAAATAATTACATCAGAGCCGTGGTTCCCAACCTATGGTCCGCGGACCGATGCAGGTCCATGGTGTATGATTTGGTGGTCCGCCAAATTGCTTTAGTTGTTACTTACCATTTTATTCATAATCTAAGAAAAATAATAATCTGTCAAACTAACTTTATATATTTTTATTTCAAGTAAGTAACAATTATAAAAAGCAAGCACATAAATCTCACTAATTTAGCTACCCTGGTTAAGCTGATTAATAAATGTTTTTGATTACCTTTATATTTAGACCCTCTTGGATTTCTGAGTCTTAAATACACTCAGGAATTGGTTAAATTATGAATTATAATAGTTTTGCACAAACATGAAAATATATAAAATTTGAATGGTAAAATATGAGCATGATATGGATAAGTGTATTTTTATTGCTTATATATGTAGGCCTATTTCTCATTTCATTCGTTAAATATGAATTATTACATTTTGGTGTATTGATATTTCCTTGCAATACAATTGAATACATGAATAAGTCACCACGATTCCCATTTCTACTGTAGCATTTTTTTACCACCATGGCATGCATTTTATTTGCAATTTTTTTAATCAATTTATTTTATAAAATGTGAAACATAATATACATTACATGGCATTCTCGCATAGAAATTTGAATTGCTAAAAAAATAAATAAAATATGTTGAGGATATGTGCATTTGTTATGCCTTTGGTTCTTTTTGATGATTATTTGGACAAATTAAATGCTAGTGTATGCCTGGATGTATGTACTGGTCCGCAGAATTGTTTGTGCTCTCTTGACTGGTCCTTGAAATTGAAAAGGTTGGGAACCACTGCCTTAGAGGGTATGTTGAATGGATATGCAAGGAACCTCCAAATAGAGCACACGTGTCAGAATGATTTAACACCAGTGCAATTCATTAAGGCATAAAATTTTCAATCAAACACCCCAAGCAGGACATTTTTTGGAACTGTAGGGAAACAATTGGCCACTAAAATTGTCATTTAGCAGGCTAAAGGAGAAGAGGATTTTATTACATAACTAAAACACCAGCAGAAGGAGCCTAGAGCAAAAGCCAAGACTGCTCAGACTTACTTTATTGACATCTATAGATTTCAAGACCCTCGATGTGAAAGGCCCGCTGCAATGAGTCTCCAACAAGCACTCTTTACCAGAAGCTTAGTGTTAGTTTGCATGCTACAAACAGAAGTTTTAAATTTGATCATTTCTCTTATAATTACGCACTAAAAGGGAATGTATGTGTGGAATGACACCCAGGGTGGGCGAAGTTCTGATTAAATTACAAATTCCGGGAATAAAAGGCTTGAAAAAATAAGTTGCAGTTAAAGGCAAGAATGTGTCCATAATAAAGAGTTTAATATTCACTGAGTTCATTTTTTGCATTGTTACAAGGCATTTAACCACTGAAAAGAAGCTCAAGAAAGTAGAGGCCATTTTCAACATTGAAACTTTCTTGCCTCGATTGAATCACCAGTCAAGAAAAGGTTGCCTTAAGTCCTCCCAGGCAGCCTTAAGTTTCTCCCTAAAGAGTGAGGGCCTTTCCATCAGTGCTGTTGCTTCCACATATTCAGCGTAATTTAGAGAAATGGCGCAAAGACTGTATTTCTAGGCAAAATATTATGCGAAAGGATCAAAATAAACTAGGAATGATGAAACAGTAAGACGACGACTTCTAGTATACCAAGGTTATCCCTTACAGTGCCTAGTGCCATTCTCTCTCTCTTGAAACCTCTCTTGCCAGCTCATGCTTTGAAGAGGAATATAGAAATGACCCTAGTCTTCGTGTCACATTTTTATGATTTTATTGTGATACGTGTCTTAAAGAGTGAAAAAGAAAAATGCTGTATTTTTTATTTATACTCTATTTCTTATTTTTGCGTTTTCAAAACCTCTACACTGTGTCGGTTTTGGTGAGCGTTAATGCAGTATTGTTTTCTATGAATCAAGAATTTTGAAAGGTATTTACTTTTATTGGTAGGTTTTATGTTTATTGGCAACTGTTTTGATTTTTAATTTTTCTTTATTTAAATTTTGTGCCATGTCGTAGGTACTCGAGTGTTTGCTGTTCTGTTTATTGACTTTTAATTACTTTTGATTGGGGTTATTATTATTATTATTATTATTATTATTATTATTATTATTATTATTATTATTATTATTATTATTATAAAAAGTTTTGTTGGCGGTTATAATTTTTTTTATGAAGTGCAAAAAAATACGTTTTTCTTTCAACATAAAGCAATTAATTTTCCATTATTTTTTATTCTTCTTTATATACGCCCACTAGTATAAGAAATAAAGAAGTACGCAAAGAGGGATCCGTACCGTCAAAAATAGTTGGGTACTATAGTTCGGTTTGTTTATTTGTAGCAGGTTTAGGACAGCGAAACTATACCTTTCCCGTAAATTTTGGTAATTCAGATTTAATTTCTTGAAGGGACGTTTGGGCCATTAATTTTCAGTTTCAAATGTACTTTTAAGATGTTTTGAGGGAGTCCTCAAGAATCCTCAAATTTTCATGATTTTCCATTCTCATATTGTCATGACACATATGACTTTTTCCATCTGTAGAAAACTGGTTTGAATTAAAAAAAAAAAAAAAAAAATTAAGCTCAATTTAGTTGGGGCCCCTTCCTTCCTTAATCCTCTGGAAATTTGAAAATGCAAATACTAATATATATATATATATATATATATATATATATATATATATATATATATATATATATATATATATATGTAAAGGTCGGCTTAGTAAACGACGAAAAGTCCAAAGGTTTCCCAGCGGCACTCCATTGTTTCACTTTACCTCGTGGATTTGGTCTTTATTTTTATATGTGTGTGTGCGCGTATGTATAACTGACTCGCGAAAATATGGAACGTGATGAATATATAAATAACGTCAAAATCCAAGAAGTAAAGTGAAACAATGGTGTACCGTTAGTAGACCTTTGGTGTTCTCATTATATATATATATATATATATATATATATATATATAATATATATATATAATATATATATATATATATAATACTATATATATATGCGTGTGGGGGCGAGGTGTGGAGACAAATGGGGTATATGGTGAAAGACCGTTGTAATTGAGTTGAAAGGGTATATAAGGTACTATTTTGGAGGCATGTAGAAGTATAACTCTGGGCAGCAGAGGTTTCATAAATCCTTATTCACTCTCATAAGTGATTATCAGTGGTATGATTGCTGCAAAACTAAGTTACAACAGTCACTGGTACTTTTACAGTTTCTTTTATAGCTATGATAATGGACCCCAGAAAACAAGCATTGGGTTATTTTCCAATAAGTTGTATGACTCCATTGATAAGTACAGTGGCTAGTGGGTGGTGGAATTGGAATTGCTAGGGTGGATTTCTAGATCTTGGTGGGTCTGCTAGACTGGATCATTTCTCGATTCCCCAATCTGTATGATAGGAGTTTTTATGGTGTCACTCCTGCCACTGCTTTCTTTTACTCTTCAGAAAGTAATTGGGAGGATTTCTCTAGACAGAGCGCAAGACTGATTTGCATCCAGTAAAAGAAAAGATGTAAGTCGAAGCCGTACATACTGAGATTGGATGTGGGAGATAAACAAATGTATGCGGTCCAGTGGACCTAAGCATTAGGTGAAATTCAGTCGACGGGCAAATCTGTAGGTGTTGTTAAAGTGATATGTCTGTAGGTGTTGTTAAAGTGATATGCAAATGGGGAGTAAGTATGATATGCATAAAAAATGGTGGTAGGAATATGGTTGGGAAAAGTGAAAAGGAAAATGGGGCAAGACACGGTTGTTGTACCCCAAACCTCTCCTATTTAGGATGAACATACCTTAGGAACTCTTTAGTTCCAAAAAGTTGTTTAGGAGACAGTAGAATCATTAGTTGCCATTGCAGGTACAATTGCAGTCAGGCTTCATCAGCTTGTTTGTCTTGCAGCAGGCTAATAGTAAGTTGTAATTGTTATTGATAGCAGGGTTGTAGATTGTCATGAATGTGGGCGTCTTTCAGTCTACCTTGTAATCTGTAAAATTCATTGCAGTTATATTGACATCCTTGTCATGGATCAAGGAATGGGAGATGGACCAGAACTAGACAGTTCATAGATCTTCATGTTGAAATTGGGTGTGTCCATCAAAGGTAATTTTAATGGTGGAAAGGCAAAGTGAGAAGTAGTGCTGTTTTCGCAGCTTTACCTTGTCCATTCATTCCTGGACCTGCTCAATCATCTGTTTCATTTTATCCACAGTTCTAAGATTCAAGGTCAGGGCAAAGACAATGTTCAGTGTCAGAGCTTAGTTGTTGATTGCTGACAAGTATTAGTTTTAAACATTATGCGGAGACTCCTTCGTAGTAGTATCCAAATCAGTTGCCCTGCATCTTTGCTTACCATCAAAATATCATCCAGGAACTATAGTAGGGCTTCTGTGCTACCACTTATTGCAACAACTACTGCTTGGAAGGATTCACGGGCACATTAACAAAAAGGAGAACCTTTACCAAATCTCAAGGAAACCAATCTTAAGGACACGTACTGTGAACCAAACCGTTTAAAAATAATACAAAATCAGTGGTTCCTTTGAGTGTCCAAACACTACAGGTTTCTACCTGGATATCAAATGGGTTTGCGCAATACATAGCTAGCAAACATTGTCTGCAAAGTTTTCAACACAGCTATGTAAAAAAAACACATGCATTATAGATTTCAGAAAACAAACACATGCATTTTAGATTTGAGATCCAGTGAGTAACTGTTATTCGATGAAATCCAAGAACTTCCCCGGACACCTTTCAGTAACTATTATTATAAGCATCCAAAGCTTCTTCATGAGACCTTCAGTTAGGAAGACCTTATCAAAGTTTGAACCAGAAGAGCCAACTTTCAAAAACCTTGAACTTAACCTTGCAACCACGCAAACCTCTCAGCAGCAGCCATCTTCAGTCAAGTCCAATAATCTGTTACTGCTGCTTCACGTTGCTGTCTGGGCTACCCTATAGCCGTCCTCTCAGACTTTGAACTTGCAAATGAAAAATGTATAAGGTGCATAAAATAACAATGTATGTTAACATTGCTGTACCTGCAGGACATTGAAGATGACTGCACGGAAGTGATGCAGTATTACTGTTCTTAGTGTATCTATAGTCTTTAATGCAGTTAACTACTATGTAAGGTTTAATAAAGACACAATAAGCGTGTAGAATTTTTCCTCACGTTTCAGATGTGTATGTTGTTCTTCATTAATGATAGTCGTTAATGAAAAAGAGGAAAAGGACAGGAGCATAAACTACAGCAGTCTTGGATCTGTGGATCTGACAGATAAGAAATTTTAATTGAGTCAGATATATCAAATTATGACTTATGACAGACCTAGTCAAAAGCCTTCGAGATTAGATCAGCAATTGATTTAGAGGGAATACTTTACTTTCTATGTTTTAAATGTTGTATACAAAGTAGTTTTTCATACTGGAACTGTAGTTATGAGAGTTGGAACTATCACTAAACTTTTAAACAGGTTTTCCAAGGGTCTTCCAAGATTGTAAGAAAAAGGGAAAAGACAAGAAAATAAGTGTTTAACGGCAAACTCTGAAACTCGGGTGGAATACTATTAGGCCCAACGACTATCCTGTTTCCATAAACCTAGAGGCAGGTGAATTGATATGATAAGAGGGAATAGTAAAAAGGTTAGTGCGTGTCAGATGCACTTCAGAATTCTAAAGGGTTAGTTAATAATTGTAGGTAAATTAAACGACAGGATATTTATAAGTGAAATGTTAAATTATTAGGTTTAAAGAGAAAGGATTAAGAAAGTGAAAGAGAACTGTTTGACGTATATACAAGCTGTATGCTACATATACCCATTGCAATGGAGTTTTTGACCATATGAAGTTGTAATGAGAAAGGGAATTACAGCTAAACACTGGGCAAATTTATTAGAATATACTTCGTGGAAAAAGGAATTATTTGCTAAAACTTCCATATTTCCACAGATTTCCACCAGTCAAGCCCTGCATGTGAATAGGGAAGTTAAGACATAGGTTGTAGTTGTTGCCAAAATGACTGAAAATATTGCACATATTGGGATAGTTAAATCAGGGAAAATGGTGTTACTTCTAAAATCCTAGCAGTATTATTTATCTGTATGTATATATAAATAATAATATATATCTATATATATATATATATATATATATATATATATATATATATATAATAATATTATATATATATATATATATAGGTATGTATGTATGATGTATGTATGTACGGCATGCATATTGCCCTTATGTGACAGGCCAGCTGCTTGCCATGAATCTTTAAATGATTTATAGAAAGTTATTCTCCATACTACGATAGTAGGTTTGTTTTTTTTTAAAGCTGAAAGGTAGAAATGATGAAATTAGTCAAAATCTTTACAAGCCGTCAAAAAAATAATTTGCTTAAATATGAATAGATATACGTACCCGTTTCATTACATTAAAGCGTAAGGAAGCAAGGAAAAAATTCTCTGTAGAAAACTTGCTTTCCGATGTACTAATATTCTTTGGGCTTTGTGAAGTTATTTTTCACGTAAGGGTACTCCTTTTATTGGCATATTAAAGCTTAATTACTTTAATATATCTCGGTGAGTTTGAATAAATAAAATGAAAAAGGTTAATAGGGAAAATTGAAGGGAAATACAGAACATTTGCAGATTTTTTTTATGTACAATTTCTGTGAATTGCCTCTCCAATAGATTATAGTTATACGTATATGTAAGTCAACAATACGTATATGTTAGCCATTGTGCCGAAAAACGTATTACCGTATTTTTTTTCATGATGTATAGATACACTGTGTGTTTATGTAAATTAATTTGATTTGTTTTACCTGTGATTGTTTCCATTTTTGATCAAGGAGCAGAATATAGATTCATTTTATCTTTAACAAATTTTAGCCTGTATTAATCAGCATTTAGGAAGCACGGAATTTGCTGTCCTTTTTGTGAAGACATGGGCGCACTAGCGTATATATATGACTTTTTTTAATATCAAAATATGACTTTTATAATTTAAAAGCAAATTATAATTTCAAGGCACTTCAGCGGATTCAGGAGAGCATTTTTATTTTTCATTTCTTTCTCCTCCCCATATCTGACTTAATTTGCTGCAGATTATTATTATCATTAAAATAGCTTAACCTGACCACTGAGCTGATTAAGGGCTATCATAGGGCCGGCCAATTTCCTGCAGAGACACAAGCGAGAGGCGTCTGCCTAATGCAGAAAATAAAAATAAAGAAAAAGCATTGCAGTTTCCAAAGAAGAAAGAGACAAAAAAGTCCGAACGATGTAATTCCCCAATTAAGAACTATCTTCGGCACACACACAAGCAATCTGAGCCTGAAATAAATTCTCGGTTACAGAGCATGATATATCATTGGAGTCGAAGAAGGCAGTTGTCACCGGGTAATAAGAAATTTATCTCATTATTAGAAGCTTAAAGAGTAGTCCTTAAAGAGCAAATGAACAGTGTATTTTGGGTCCATCCAACACATGGTTACAACGAGGCAAAGACAGTAGTTGAGCAGCAGCATTGCGCATTTCTCCATCAGCCACATACAGTCAGCCAGACCATTTATCGTAATGTGTACTTTACTTCCTTTACAGTGTTCGACAGATATCATTGCTTACCTATAAATCGTGTTAATGCGACCCCAGTCCCTCCTCCCCAGCGTGTCCATCTACCTAATATCTCTGGTAATAAAGGTGTGAATCCCCATTACCCAAGTGGCCTGGCCTAATTGCAACTCTCCTCAAGCCACTACCCCCACCTATCACACACACACGCTCGCCCCAGCGTCGTTTACTGGCAGTCCCCTACGACCACCCAAATATAACAATTATCCGAGCCGCAAGTTTTCTCCTGCCATGATAAAATCCGGCGAAGGGACTCGAAGGGGAAAAAAGATTTAGGGAAGAAAGAGCAACGAATTAGCCATCCAACCACGATGGTGAGAGGCAGGCCTTGGCGATGATGATCTTCCTATCAGTGATAGGAGACATCTGCCAAGTCGTAATCTGGACCTCGTGGCGTAATTAGAAATAAATCATCGACAACTCCAGCCATGCCTAACAATCTCTGGCTTCTGTGTAATGACAGGGCCGCCGAGGATAATGTCCTGTAATAACAAACACTGGTCTGGCAACGCTGGCCGCAAAACTTGATTGAGTCTCCCCTTAAGGACACCGTCTGTTTTCTTTAATGATGCCTCTGCAGAAAATGGACGATGGTTGCCTGCTTTTATTAAGTTACTCAGCTTATTGCTGTCTATACAATTATCCTTCTCCTTCTACAGCTGGCAGTTTAGTTAATTTACAGTATGGTATATATAGAGAGAATAAGAGGTTATCCATCTCGTAACCGCATCTAAAGAAGGCCGCCTAAAATGGATTTCCAGGCACAATCAACCTAAGTACTCCAGGATGCCATTCTCACTTTTTGCCAGCGTATGATTATTTGAGTGCTGATGACCAGGTCCATACTCCAGGCTAAGAACAAGACAACAATTCTCACTCCTCTCGCCCAACAAACATTCTTCACATTCTTTTCCACGAATAACGTGCATTGTTTGTCTGGTTATTTACTTCATTACAGTTGTCATACCGGGTAGTCCTTATGATAAGACGACTTTGTCATTTAATTCTACCATCAAAAGAGATTTTGATTTTTCCCTTGTAAATAGCTTTTACTACCAGTGGTAAGAAAACTGCATTAAACTGAGTTTTAAGCGCAATATTGTAGTTGAAGTTATCATGTAACAATAATCCTGATAATCTTAACAGTAGTCTTTTTGGTTAGGCATTTGTTGAAAAAAAAGGAGGTTAACGCGTATAGCTAGTAGGGAGATCTTCAATTGTAACTTTGGTTCATTTTTGTTTACTTTCATTCTGTTTAATGCCTTAGAATAACCTGATCATTGTGGAGCTAGAATAGTGCAAAGTCATCATTTTTTTCTAGACTTTTCTGCTTCATTGTCTGTCTTAAGAAGATTTTAAGACTATTACTTTCCTCTGTCTATCGCAAGCTTGAGAAGTCGATACAGTTTTAAACCAGAATGATTAAGTGAATTTCTTCAAATGTACGACTGACTATCTCATTTACGAAGTCTTCAGACCAGTCATATCTTGGCCTTCAGAAATAGTAATTTACTCCACCTGTAGCTTTGGATATTGGTTCATCTAACACAGTATATATGTACTATCCATTAAGCAACTGAATTACCACTGTTCCACAAATATTTTTTTCGTTTGAAGGTGCTTTCCATTTCATTCGAGGGAGTGTCTGCATTGCAAACTTTTTGTAATCGACAGCTTCCTTTCTTGAATCAAACCAGTTTTATTGATGGTGTAAATGTATTCATATGTTAAAAATAAAATTTCGATTGTTTTATCTTCAGAAAGTACTAAAGCGAATGTTCATTGCGCAATGCAACGTACTGCCTATTTATTCAGTTAGTACAACGGATGTTAATTA
The DNA here is from genome assembly GCF_015104395.2 of Macrobrachium nipponense. Taxonomy (NCBI): domain Eukaryota; kingdom Metazoa; phylum Arthropoda; class Malacostraca; order Decapoda; family Palaemonidae; genus Macrobrachium; species Macrobrachium nipponense. The sequence goes on from NC_061104.1 coordinate 10,325,020, forward strand.
TATAACGAATGTCGTATTGTCATTCGCTCGTGACCGGACGATTCTTTCAAAAATGATCTAAAGCACTGACATGTCTAGTGAATCTTGGCTATGTAAGGCGTGTTCCAACTGCATCTACTACAGAGAACAATCTAACTCTGACTGTTTGAAGAGTCTTGTGTCGGCCTTCGCTACGGACGAAGGACAAAATCGGAAGAGAACAACAAGAGTACAAATAAGCACCTTTAAAGGTCAAGCAGCAGCAGACTGCATACTTGCTCCTCTCCGTGTCTGGAAGTGACGGATGCCAGAATAGAGTACCTTTTTTTTCATCTTTCCTTCTGCAAAGGAAGATAAGTGCATATCTACATTGTAAGTTATGGACTCTCCATAGCCTCTAATTACCCATAGATATATAGTTATCGTACTGAGAGGTCTTGGTGTGTACCCTCGCAGTATTACCAGCCTTCAGCAACTGTTACGGGCTACAGTAAAAATACCTTCATTGCAGTGTCGCCAATGCTATTATCTCAGGTGTGCGGCTATATCACTTTCCTTGTTAAGGGACTAATTTTACACCTGGAGATTGAAAGATCACGTCGGCGCATACTTTAGGGATTTATACACCGCTGGAGCCATGGATTACGATTATGGGCGAACCAGAAATTGGATGGATAACGATAGAATTAGTGATTTGTTGTGTTGGGTTGGTGACGTGTGGAAACCATCAAGGAGTGCAACAGATGCCGTCATTAGAGCCTTATTTAAGACAGGCCCGCCAGTCTCCCTGTTATTTTCACAGTGTGGACGGGGATGGATGTCTGAAACGACGTTCTCTCTCTCTCTCTCTCTCTCTCTCTCTCTCTCTCTCTCTCTCTCTCTCTCTCTGCTTTTTTATGCAGCAATTTCTACTGACGATTTTCTTCGGGAGTTCGGAGATAGTTTGAACTTTCATGTATGTAGAATCATTTTGCAAAGGAAAAATTAATAGGTGGATGAAAAGAAGAAAACAAGCTCATGCACGGTTAATTAGAGAATGAATATGTGAATGAGTAATAAACTTAATTTCCTTAGACTTCACTTGATATGCATTTAAATGGACCGCTTTATCGACGTCGCAAATTAAATGAACAGCAGAATTGATAAACACTGAAATGAAATAAGCTCGTTAATGTATGCATGACTTGCTTGTTTCTGAGCCGTATATCATCTCTTCCAGATATTGCCTTTGTGGATTTGGCGTAATAAGCACGTACGGAATGTCCAATTTGCAATTATTTTTGTCAACAACACTTACAGTCGGTCGCTAATAACTATCGTCCCGTCCTTCCGTTATCAATCATTAAGTGTCATTCCTCCAGAAATATCATCGCAATTACGGCAAAATTATAAGGTAGATTCAGATAAGAATACGTAAATGAGAGGGTTTCCCAAAGATATGGTTACATAAAGGATGTTGTTTGTGTTGGAGAGGTCCAATCCGTGTCTTTCCCCTGACTGACAACGCCGTTGTTTGCAGGAAACATAATAGAAATTTTCGTTGGAAAACACAAAGCCGCCATGAAGTGTCTTGTTCGTATTGAAGAGAATGGAAAATTTCCTCTGAAAACACGAAGCCACTGGACGTGCCTTGTTTGTGGGAAACGTAATCGAATTATTCCATTGAAGACGCAAATCCTTGTTTGCAGCGGACAACGTGGACACTTTCATGTGAAAATGCAGTGTTTGTGGAGAATGAAACGGAACGACACAAACCTTATGTGGTTGTGTTGTTTGCTAAGGACATCATAGAATTTTGTTTTGACAGCACAACCCCTTAACAGATGTAACCACCAGATATGCCAAACCTCAGGGGCTGTTTTTGTTTCCCCCCCAAAATAACAGAAAATTGTTTCAAACAACAAATTCCCCAGCTCTTGTTTACAGAGATTAATAGAGGCAACACAATGCTTGTATACGTGTAATTGATTTACCAGAAGATGATAGAAAATAAATGTTTCCTGACGACAAGAGAAATTTTAATTCAAATACACACATCTTTGAGAAATAGCCTGATTAGAGATCAGACTTGTCTTTTTGCACCAAGAAAACTCGTGGTTTTGCTTGCTGAGAGCGTTACGGGCTGCTCTTTAAGAAAGAGCACGTGCTGGCATAAGGCCATCTTAATCTTCAACAACATGACAGCGTAATGCACATTTTCGAATGAAAACGACTAAATGAACTTACTCATCTAAAGACACTAGAACCCTCTCCCAACCCCCAAAAAAAGAAAAAAAAAAACACACAAAATAAACGACTAAATTATTGATAAAATCAAGTTCAACTAAGATTTTTGCCTTCAATATAATTATTGTGCTCAACGTTCTTGTACTTATAAATAATTGATTTGTAAGTATACAAACATATAGAAATAATTTCTCTCATGGAGCCGTTTCCTTAAACAGAAGATAGCTCCAAAGAAAACCCATCACTATTACATCCTGGCATACAAACTGTAAATGCTCAATATTTTATGAGCCCATAAACCTCTATACCTTTCTATATGTATATTCACACACATATATAAGACACACACACACACACACACAACACACACACACAACACACACACCACACACATATATATATATATATATATATATATATAATTATATATATATATATAAGATTTTGCACCTGGATGAAATTTACCAGGTGCAAAATCTCTTGATAATGAAGTCTGCGTGGAAAATCACCGAAAAACGATCTCTCTATTTTCGACTGACTGACGAACAGAATTTGACACACAATTAAAAAAAGCTGGGGTATATTTACAAATTAATTTAGATTCCGTAGCTGGGTGTAAATTATCTGGCGTCATAACTACCTGCGTTACTGAAGGTGTGCTTAAAGTCAGAAATGCGTCAGATACTCCATTTTTATCCCAGCTATGATTTGAAAACTACTTTATAAATCAACAACATAAGAGATTCCGTGGCGTAGTGACTATATATATATATATATATATATATATATATATATATATATATATATATATATATATATATAGTCACTACGCCACGGAATCTCTTATGTTGTTGATTTATAAGGTAGTTTTCAAAATCATAGCTGGGATAAAAATGGAGTATCTGACGCATTTCTGACTTTAAGCACACCTTCAGTAACGCAGGTAGTTATGACGCCAGATAATTTACAGCCAGCTACGGAATCTAAATTAATTTGTAAATATACCCCAGCTTTTTTTAATTGTGTGTCAAATTCTGTTCGTCAGTCAGTCGAAAATAGAGAGATCGTTTTTCGGTGATTTTCCACGCAGACTTCATTATCAAGAGATTTTGCACCTGGAAAATTTCATCCTGTCAACATACCTCAATAGCTGAGAATAAGTATTAACGATATGTAGTGAGTGTATGTTTCCGATAAAGTCTATTGCGGTATAGTATTTTATCTCTTGACATCCAGTATAAGTTGTCAGTAAACGTCTTGTTTATAATTATTGTCTAGGAGACATCTAAGATATATTTAAGCGAAGCTACCGAATACATCTTTTTCACTTTTTTTCTTTCGGGAATGACGGAGTTTTATGACACAGATTAAGAATGTAAATTATTCCAATACATACTCAGAATGGGAGTCCACATGGATGTTCTGTATTTAACAGTGAGAATGTAGATTCCCCAAACTACTACTCCTCCAGTTAACACCTCGGCCACGTAACCAGGATGGAGTATGCAAAGCATACATACATACATATATTTATATATAAATATACATATATACATATCTATATGTGTATGTATATTTAGAATAACTATTTTTATTTTTATAAATATTAAGTAAAAAAAAGTATCCTAATAAATTTCACTGTATTAATCAGTAAAAGAAATATATGACTATATGCATGTATATACATAAATATTTATTATAAATAAATATTAAGTGATTATTATTTTAGTTTACTTTTTTTGTTATATGTTTAGCTACTTATTTTATGTGTATTTCATTTTTATTTATCGGTTTATTTATTATATTTATCCATTTATTTCTCAAACTATGTCCTTTTTTATATCAATTATTATTCAATGTATATATTTATTTATTTCAATGTATATATTTATTTATTTGTTTCTTGGCTGTGTATGTAAGATGTCAGAAGAGCAGCTGTTCAGGATACATCGTTGATGCTTCATAGCGAGAGTGAGAAAGTAATCACTATTTTCTCAAATTTTTTCTGCTAAAGCTACCTCCAACTCGGATAATTACTTGGACTAGTTGTAATATTATGTATATATATATATATATATATATATATATATATATAATATATATATAGATACATATAAGTCATATCACATTACCGTGATTCATATACATATATCGAGCTACATATGTCCTTTAATATCTAATTCGCTCTACATCGGAATTAATATATTTTCATATATGTTTAATCAAGGGGAATTTTTTTTTTTTAGGCGATAATAGTATTGTTGCCGGCCAACGGGCACGAACCATCGACGTCTTCAATTCCAAGACCGGCAGTGAAGCCTTAGCGGTGGCGGGGTGGGCTAAGGCTTCACTGCCGGTCCTGGAATTGAAGATGTCGATGGTTCGTGCCCGTCGGCCGACAATTCTATTATCGCTTAAAAATTCTCTTTCGGTAAACGTATATGAAAATGTATTAATTCCGAGGTAGAGCGAATTAGATATCAAAGGACATATGTAGCTCGATATATATATATATATATATATATATATAATGTGTATATATATATATAAACAATGTATATGTATATATAACGCATTTATAATCACATAAATATGAAACGTGATGAATAAATGAATAAAGACACAAAATGCCCTAAGGAAAGAGAAACGATGGAGTTCTGCAAGGCCTTTGGAGTCCTTGTCCTTCGTGGATTTTGTCTTTACACACACACACACACACACACACACACACACACACCACACACACACACACACACATATATATATATATATATATATATATATATATATATATATATAGATAGATATATATATATATATATATATATATATATATATATATATATGTGTGTGTGTGTGTGTGTGTGTGTGTGTGGTAACCTTTGAAATATATATATCTAACGATTAAGCGGTGCCCAAAAGAAAACATGTAACCTACGAGTTTGCGAGTACAACTTACAGAAGCGTGAGTTTCATTCTAGGTGGTGAAACTTACGAAACCGAGGGTACAGGCATGAAAACTGAAATTTCAACCAAAACACGATAGTGCGTTATACAAAAGAAGTTCCGCAATAATTACCCAGAAACGCTTTCTTTAATTTAATGAAAGATTCTTCACGATCACGACTTCCGTCCCGATTTACTATGTTTTGGAGATTGATTTTAACAAGGGGGCCGTTGAAGCATCGCCCACCTGCTCGCCAATGCGGTACATGTTTCGAAAATTGGATATGGGAAGATCCAGGGCGACATACTGCTTACAGTTTTCTCTCCAAATACAAAGAAGTTATTTATTATAGTGCAATTTTCCTTCAATCATAGGCTTCCTTAATGATGGTTCAGAGAGAATATTTTGTTTTTCCTTTTATGTAACAAATTTATCGCGATTTTCCTAAGTCCAGACGTTATCATATTTGTTATAGCTCCAGGCAGTGATTGTTTCAATCTCTTTGACGTTTTCCCTCCAGTGTAAGGATATAATAAGCATAAAGAATAAATTATTTTGGTTTCCTGTAGTTGTATCCCGTGCGGATAGTCTTTTCTTACTGGATCACAAATTATCATAATTTCCATATTTGTGATCATTAGCAGCGGCGTGCATTCCGAAGTATAATTACAAGCAACACGAATTAATGGTTTTAGTACACTGTTATTATTACTGTTATGGTTAACCAAGCTACAACCTTAGTTGGAACAGCAGTAAGGAAAGTAGCCAATTATGGGAGAAAAAAAAAGTGAGAATATACCATTTTAGAGCACTAACAAAGAAAGGCAGAAACCAAACGAATCTCGGTGAAGTGACACATAATGTGGTAGCAGTATTTATGTCTTCTGTTCATTTGTTCACTTGGTTTTTATTGGTTATTTAAAGACCTTTCAAATCTAGATTGGAAAATCGTAAAATTAACACCGCACAGTATATTCAGAAGTCTGAAAAACACTTTTAATACTGGGAAGGGAGGCATTTTTATTGTCTTATTTTCGAGAGGTTTTCTAGGGTTTATTAAAGGACGATAGCATAATTCAAATATTTTATGGTTGACACTGTCAGGAAACCAATATAACCTTAGAAATGAAAAAAATATCAAAGGTAACAATATATCCCCTCACGCCTGTCTTCATGTGGTACATGAAATATGTCTATTTGTAATGTGTTTGAATGGAATATTTATTTTAAGGCTGTTTCTAAGATGCTTTTGAATTTATTTAAATCATTTATGAGAGATTTACTTTTTTGGTGGCGTAAACTTTCATCAGTGTCAGATGTTTCCTTTCCCTTAAAAAAAATGATGACTCCGAACTTGAATGTAATTTTTTTAAATGACATTATTTGGAAGGTGAGGTGTTGAACAGCGCTGTTACACGACATTGAGGTATCCCAGAGATCTTGTAATTTTCTCATATCTTAAATTAAGGTAAGGATGTAGTACATTAACGTCTTGGTTTCGCAGTATTAGCTTCCTGGATTAGGTATTACAAGTGAGTGAAAGTGGCGTCACATTGGTGGTGGGTAAATCCTCTTCAGAATCTTTTGTTTACGGTATTTGCTTGACTAATATGGCCTTTTGCAAGAAAAGGATATGTACCTTACGATGTAACACGAAAGCTAAGGTTTTTCACGTCAAAAGCAAGAAATTAGAAATTACAAGTCATTGTAAAATAATGTTAAATCCAGAATATTCAATCAATAATATTTCGTATGTTTCTAATCCTTTGGTTTTAATGGAACCGTTTTCCTTGTCCAAACGACAGTGTAGAGCTCTGTTAATACTTAGCCGTAAACTGCCAGTGTGCCTTTAAATGGGCCACAAATAATTGATCAATGAACAAATTAGCGGTTCGATTGTTTGGGCGAAATCTAAAGGTCTTCAACAGGATTTGTTCACTTCATTCACTTCCTGGCGCGTTGTGCAAGGCCCTGCGCTGTCATATAGCAGGCTCAATCTACCAACCAACCACCCATGAACAAACGGGTAATACATCTTGTTAAAAGATACAGTTGCTTTCGCTTAAATCATTCTACACAAAAAGCTATTTGCTCAACGGACGCATGTACGCATGCACCCAATTAAATCAGATGAAAAGATCCCAGTCTTTCACCATTAGCCCAAGTATATTTTATAACCTCTAAAGCTGCTGTTATCGCAAAACTTTGCGATTTACGAGTGTGTTCCACAATGGCAATCATCCTGTGTGTGTTTTTCTTTTTTCCTCGAGCAGGTGGACCATAACATCACGGAAAAAAATGAATACGTATAGAATGACAAACACGCAGTTGAGGTCATTTGTCGCTGACAATCACTACGCAGCGCTAAGAGTAGAATACTCCCCGTAAATATAGTCGACTCTATGATGTCCCCGATCCGATAAAACTCATCCTTTTTTATTTTTTTTTTGGAGGATGTTCGCTGCAGGACGAACAGTTTTGCCCCGTAACTATACCACCCTTAGCCCAGCGCGATCGTTAAACTACTACAGTAAATTGAGGCTTTGAAATATACCGCGCAGTAATCAATTCTTTGTGCCAATTTCTACAATAGATGTTAGAATCACCACAAACAGAAAAGTCGGTCCCTTGTTCTACAACCCATAAAAGATTCTTTTGACGATTTCATTTTTTGCATCGTAATGGACTAGTCAAAACTCAGCATTTACTATGGTGACGAAGGACATTCCTTTGTTATAGATACAAGAAAACCCACATCTCTTTTTGTATCGCAGTTTTAATGGTAAAGTCGTATCGTAAGGTCCACCGCGATGGTGCATTTAAATATCCTGGTATAAACGAAAGGTAGAATCGGAAAACATTCTGATGAATCTCCCAAACATAACAAAACTAAGAGGTCTAATTAACATACGTTTATCGTAAATTTCAGCTTGTTCGTTCATTTCAACACCAAATGATACGTTTAGCACCGATATATGCTCGTTTGTCCATCAGCTGATTGACAAGTATTGAACTTTTTACACTCGCTCGCGACAGCTGCGGTAGCAAGGTGTTTCTCTGACGCCATCACCTGCCAAGTGCAGCTTGCCGTGAAAAAACTTACGTACGCACAAACACGCGCGAGCGCACGCACATTGAAAGTTCACGAAACTCTTAAATCATTTCATGTTCATCTTTCCACAAACTTGGTCCCTTAAGATGGATCTTGTTTGAATGGTATTGGAATCTTCTTTGCTCCTACCTTGATATATATATATATGTCTGTAACCAATAGCCACAATGCCGTCTTGCATACACACATGCATATGATATATCTAAGCGACATTGTTTTGCGCTTTTGTGGGTGTGAGCGTCTGCGCCGGAAATTGTGTTTTTTCATATTTTTTTCTTCGTCCACCACAGAAAAAAGTAAATCTTATCTTCATTAATGACTGCACGTTTTTGCAAGCAATGTAACCCAACACTAGTTAATTGAATCCCATGCCATGACTTGTTTCCTGATATTTATTTTGCTTGTTAAAAAAATCATCGTTGAAATATCATGTCAGTTTCTAGAGTTGTTCTTGTCAGTGGTATTCATTATCATTAAATTGTCGTCATTATCACAACTGTTGCTGCCATTACAGCTAATATTGCTATTACACTAACTACAGCTACTTGTGTTTTTGTAATTGTTATTATGGTTGCTGTACTTGGTGTTATTTTGAAGTTACTGCCAATCTCTCTCTCTCTCTCTCTCTCTCTCTCTCTCTCTCTCTCTCTCTCTCTCTCTCTCTCTCTCTCGTAACCCTAAGTTCTTTTGTAACAGTTGTATAGTTCTTGAAAGCGATGTTGTTTCTTCGGCTGGACTTTAAGGGCAATCGTGTTTGGGAGTGTATTTAATCGCACACAATTGAATTTCAAACATTTCTTGGTTCTACTTCATGCTCAGATAAAGTTAACCCTATTTTCAGATGGAAGCGATACTCTGTTTCTTTCGAAAGACAGGTTTTTATAGTGATCATGGAGAATGATAGTGATATAATCTTGCAGTTAAGACCGGCAATCCTGTAATTATAAGTAATCCTATAAATATTTGTCTGGAATTGAATACGGAGAAAATATAATTTCGTGGAGCGTATTTATTTAAGGCATCGAAATTTGCAAATACCCTAAGATATAACCTTCAAAAATGTTTAAAAAGGCGTCAAGTACAATACCCAAAAGTTAGTTACCATTAATGTACACCAAAAACTTAATTTTAGAGATTCTTTTGATACTTTTTGTCTTATATGCCAAAAATTGTTTGTTGAAATAACTGAAAAATTGCTCATAATTCCTTTCATTTTAGCTGTAGAACTTTTTCTTAAATCCTAGATTGAGCAAGCACCTATGGGTAATCGTGGAATGTATGATTGCTAAGTTTTTGTAATCTGAATATTTCTCTAAAAGTCAGTAAAAAAATATTTATGTAAAGGTTTAATATCGAAGATAATTAGATTTATAAGACGACTCAGCTGCATTCTGTAAATGTTAGGAAAAACTTTCTGTGGCCAATAAAGTATTATGGTAAATAATACTTTAATAAGTGTGTAATGTTCTGTTTGACCCATTTTTCCATTTTGACAGGGTTTGGGTTAGTTTTGCATTTGCGTTATAACCTGAGCATGAGAATATAATCTTGGCTCATTTAGCATCACACGTGAAGGATTTCTCACTGATTGTCGATGACATCAGTTTTTCTTACAATGGGTTTGTGTTTTCATGAATTATTTGAGTTATACAGGTCACGACATATATCAAGATCTATTTCTTGCCGGTCCCAAAACAGCTGTTAAAATTTCATAGTTCAGAAAGAAAGAATATAGGTAATTCAAGTTATGTTTGTGGTTATTCTGTTTGGTTTTCGATATCATTGTGAGCCATTACAAGAGACCAGTAAGCTCTTCATTCACGAATAACCCTCTCTCTATTATGAGCTAGATTTTGTTTAATATTAATTTGTTTACCAGATGCTAAGTATTTTCATTTACTACGACAGCCATATTTACTGGAAATTATTGCTCTAATTTAGTCTACTTCGAATTTTTAAGTGTCACTAGTTGAATTAAACTTAATAAAGACAGTTTAATTCAGCTGTACTTGTAAACCAAGATGAGTTTTAATTTAACTTTTTTGGGAAAAAATTTTGGGTACTATATAAAGAAACTCAAATGTTAGCTTTTATTGATCACTAGACATCCTAAAATTCAAAATTGACAAAAGATAAGCCCCCCGCCGGGATTAAGTAAATAAAAAAGAAGCACGTTCCCCATAATTAAATCCAAGAGGATATGGTCAATACGTACACCTATTGAAGACCCCCATCCCAGTCCGTCATGGAGTGGACTGCTCATTTCAGAAGGATCTGTGGTAGTACAGTGATAGCCATTCATCGTATGGATTCGAGGACAGACTTTAACCATCCAACAGATCAAAGAGAACAGGATCAGCATCGTTTGCTTAGACTATACTATTTTAACTTGTCATTTTGGGAAAGGGCAAGGGGTCTACAAGGGCGAAGCCACGGATGCTGACACCAGATCAGAGGCTAGTGACTGATCTGGGTGGAATCTTCCAGGGCACTGACTGATTTTCAGACAGATCCAAACAATCCTTACTGGTGTTCAGTAACCCAGGATGAGACATGAATTTATAACTTTGAACCTGATTCAAAGATTCTAAGCAATTAGTGGAAACTCCATGGTTGTCCAACTTCCAGAATATCCAAGCAAATGGTGTTTTGCTGATAAACGGATTGGAAAAGGGATAACCATTATTGGGTAGTATTACGCTCAGTTGTTAGCTGAAAAAATTAAATCAAAATGAAACCCAGAGGAAGGCTGTAAGATGGTGTGAAGTGACGTTGCACTGTTTAACTTTTTCACCTGGTTTTTCTTAGCTTAACACCTTTCAACTATCATAAACGCAATTCTGCATTGTTTTACCCATTCCTACACACACACACAATTGCCATATCACCTTTGTCTCGGTAAGTGCAATAATATCCAACATTTCCTCTCTAATCAATTCTTCTGTTATGCTTTACTTGATTAATGCGCTACATCTTGCATTTAAATTCCTGAAACTTGGTGCTTTATTTTTTTCTAGTTTTTATTTCAGTAAGCTCATTGCAGGTATACGCCTGTAAACCTCATGCCCCCCGGGCATTTCATTATTGTTCCCTCAAAGTGACAAGAGTGCTGTTGTTTTCCTTACATGCCATGCACGCTAGTGAAAAGCATGGTTGCAGTCACCAGTAACTCTGTACGTAGTTCTAATGCCAGATAATTCATCTTTTTTTAGGGGCTGCTTTGCCTTGAATTACGTTGTATTTGTACCCAAAGCCATTGGCACTTGGTGGGTAAGCGATGTTTAACATTCCTCAGTATCTAGAATTATATGAAGTGTGGTTGCCATTAGCCACAAGCGAGGAATAATCATATGTCCGGAGGGGGTATTTCATACCCCCACGAGTTTCATAGCCTTCCAGTTGGTTCTCCTATGCCATAGATCCAATGTATTAAAAAAAATACCCAGATCCCTACCCAGTGGCAATTCCCAGAGCAGCAGTGTACTTTATAGCTTTTTAGTAACAGTAATACCACCACGGTAGCAGTGACTTTTAATTGACTGGCACACACACACACACACTCTCATATATATACATATATAAAATTCTGTTTATGTATATATATAAAATATGTAGATACATGCATACACATATATACATGTATAAAGACACTCTCTCTCTCTCTCTCTCTCTCTCTCTCTCTCTGCAGTTTCTATGTCGCTGAGTAAGAAGTAAGAAGTAACCGGAATGAAAATACACTTCGGAACATCGTGGCTGGTGTCGTCCTTAATGACGTTACAATGCGAATGTTTGCGGTCAACACACTAACATTGTCGGCTCTCAGGCTTTGTATGTAAAAGCCGAAGTTTTTCCTAAGGTGCTACAGGCTGGCAGATTGTAACAAATATGAAATTATTGCTTCATCTAAAGCGATAACGTTACAGGCAACTTCCTCGGGTGTTAGGTAAAATTACTTGGAATCCTTCGAAGTAGGTATTTTTCGATTTTACGCCATCCAATCGATCGTTTTTTAGCCTCAAAACATTGTCTCTGTCTTTTTTTTTATTTTCATCTTTCCTTCGCGCCCGGAAGTGATTACCGATGTCATTACGCTAATTCCGTTAATGATGAGTAGCGATACCGCCGTTACCGGAACTCAAGGTAAGTAAGAAAACATGTCCAGAGAGTAATCAATTGGTTTGTAATGATATCTAATGATATCCTGGATTGTTGTAGAGGAACTCCTGTGGGCCCCAACTCCTCTGTTACAGCATTTTTAGTCTTGGAGTCTCTCTCTCTCTCTCTCTCTCTCTCTCTCTCGCTCTCTCTCTCTCTCTCTCTCTCTCTCTCTCTCTCTCTCTAGAAAATGGGTTATTTGTTGATTCGGGCTAATGTAAATACGAGTATGCACGCAAAAATACCCACCAACATTATTATCGCCATGTACTATTAAAGACCTCGTGGATGTGCATATACATTAAGATGTGGCTAAGGTTTTTTTTTAAGCCAAATGTGACCAGGAGATATCGCGGGACTTTTTTGACAATATGCAATGAATTAAATTATGTATAAATTTATGTATGTTTATGGAGTCTCTTCTTTTTAAATTTTGGGAGCTGATCGTAAATTCTCATGTAGTGTGGAGAGTTTAAGAGAAATCAGTCATCTGAGCATTAATTTTGCCAAAGGTATTAAGTTGCTTTGTAAGTTTAAGTGGTATAATCATTTGCTTCAATTATTTGTTTTAATAACAAATTGGGTGTTAAAGAAAACAATTAAAAGACCCTCAAGTATATTAGGCATTGAAAAATAAAGCTTTCTAAAGACCCAGATGAGTAATAATTTGAGTCTTTGTCAAAACATTGAAAATCGTATAATTAAGTATTAGAACATGTAATTTATTCAATCACTTTAATTTCAATTTTATGCGACGGTTGTTAGATATCGTATCGCAATTTTCCTCTCACTTGTTCGTTGTATCAACGAGAAATGATATTTGTAAACAATAATAGGGATCATTATTATTTTTTTCAACAAATAGTTTTTAAAAGAAGTTTAGTTAATGTATAATTAGAAAACCATTCAATTATAATCTAGCAAAAAACCATTGCCTGGTTTGAAGTCTGTCTCGAGCACAGGCGTTCATATCTGTATGACACACACACACACACACACACACACACGGCACTTAACATGTATATAATGATCGTATGCTTTCTGCAATGCTAAATCCTCAGGGAAAATGTAAAGGCACGAAGATTACCGACTAACATCTGTTCCCTAAACATCCTTCTTCCGATTCAAACAGTTATGTTATTGATAGCAAGACATTACAAAACGAATTGCAAAATTCTGGTGTGGAAATACTGTCCGATTATAGAAGCAAGCAGAATTACAGGGAAAAACTCAGCATTTGAAATTCTTGTAAAATAATGATTATACACAGATTGGTACTTAGAATTTAACTTGAACGGAATGGAAGATTAAATTTCGTTTAGTGGAGAGTTGTTTTTTCTCAAATTGTTTTCATCAAGGATTTAATGATATAAGAAATATCCGTAATCTAAATCGCAGTGAATTCCGAATTAGTCTTTTAGAATGTTAAAAGCATTTTTGCATGTTCCCCTCCGTAGATCTACATACTCGGGTATGTTTTGTTGCTCCCAACGTAAATTTACATAACTTCGATTGTGTTTTATAGAATTTTTTTATCGATAGTATTACCATTTAATTTACGTAGTGGTAAACAAAAGATAGAAAACTTGTCACATTTATTATATCATGTGGATGCAAAAGGTGGGGTTTTTGATACAAAGAAATTTAAGATCTCTCTCTCTCTCTCTCTCTCTCTCTCTCTCTCTCTCTAACTGCAAGTGGCTAAATCGGAGACATTATTACCAGTCTTCATGGAAAAATGAATAGTATAAACTTGGCAACATGTAGAAGCATTCAAAGAATACGGTAGAGAGATCACCATCCGCCAACCATTCAGTGTGTTCACAAACTATAAGGCTGAGAATCTCACCCAGATAACTGAGGATTGTCGACCATAAAAACCGTCGGAATCATAGCACCTTCTTGGGTTAGGTGGGGTCGTCCTGACAAGAGTGTTGAGAGCTCTCTCCACCGCAATATTTAGTAAGTCCCAACAAGCCGAAGGGATGTAGAGTACGTGATTGGAACCTCCGCCTCGGGATTAGGGATTGGGCACCGCAGAGACCATCTCGAGACGGGACCTGATGTAGTTGTTGAAGTAGGCTGCGACGGTGCGCTCATTCTTCTTCATCTAAGTCCCTCGAATTTGAGGGGTTCCGTTAGTGTCTTGTTGATACAATCGTTACATGGAGTGCGATGTCAGAGTTCGATGTCGGTCGAGCTGATGAGTCAGAGGGTGTTGCCGGTGGGAAATTAACTGATATAATAGACTTTAATCGCTTCGAAATGTTTAGCTGTGAGGGCAGACGTCTGCTCAGTTTCCTTTTAGGTGGCAGGTTAGTTAACATAATTTTCCGGATGACGGCCCTGCTTTGGTTCTTTTGAGCTGCTTTTTGTGAATGTTTATGGTGGTTGACAGATATCGTGACCTACTGAAATATTTCAGTTATCACGAAATATATTTTAAAATATGCAGTACAATAATTTGAAGAAATTACAAAATAAAATGACCTTGAGGAAAATAATTTACTGTGAGAGAGAGAGAGAGAGAGAGAGAGAGAGAGAGAGAGAGAGAGAGAGAGAGAGAGAGTGAACAAAATCAGACAACACTTGTATTATATATATTCTTATACATTATATATATTTTTATACATATACATTGTTTATATATATATATATATATATATATATATATATATATATATATATGATGAGACCAACAAAAAAGTACTTGATAAAAATTCCAAAACATGCAAAGATAAATGCCGAAATGACGTATACAGTTAAAAGCAGAAGGTAAAAACGCCACGTAAGAAGACTATAGAGTATCGACGCCGGTTCAGAGGAAACTGAAAAACAAACAAACCCAAACCCCTGTCAGTACTGCTTGTTCATTGCATCCTGTTCAGCAGCGAGACCCTCTACACTAGAGGAACCTTGGCTTCCCACATGACACTTTACCTTAATTAGGGGGGATGTTATCGACACCGATGTTATTATTGTTATTATCATTGTTAGGGGAAAACAACTCACAAAACAATGAGATAAATAAAAACTAAAAACTGGATCTGTTTGTTTGCCCACGGTAAGGATGGGTTTGCCAACTGTGCTCTTTTCACTTTACCTAGGGCTGGTTTGTATGGGGCAGCCTGTCCATTTTATTATTATTATTATTATTATTATTATTATATATATATATATATATATATATATATATATATATATATATATATATATATAATATATATATATATTTATATATATATATATATATATATATATATATATATACATATATATATTATATATATATATATATATATATATATATATATATATATATATATATATTTGCTGTGTGTATATATATCCACAAGCACACGCCCATGAATATATATATTATAAATTAATACTACCTTAAAGTTTAAATGTTTTGAGATGATGAGTTTAGCAAATGAATTTGAAACCTTATTTCTTAATCTTCTCATATGGTAACATGATTTCTATAACCTCTCTTCAAAATATAATACCTAACCGAAATTCAGAATATAATGCACAAACATATGCGTACATTCACATATTGAGTTTAGTTGAAATCCACAAATAGAAAGATAGTTAGAAATTAACAAAAAGCTTAGGCAAGACTGTGTCAGTATAATTTATCAAAAACACCGACACTGGTAAACCCAGGAAAGTTCTGTATCGTTGCCTATTGAAAACGGAGATAAATATTATACAAATTCTCTATGAAACTCCATCCTTCTATCAAAAGATCGCCTGCAGAGGTCTACATTCACGACGATCGACTTCGAAGTGTGATTGATGAATGTCTGAGGATGTCATGCAAGGATATGATTAATTTTATTTCATGATCAATCGCTTCTTCCGCCGTAATCATTCGCTTTAAATCGGCAATATATTATTCCAATCCCATTCATATATTTATTGTTTAGACAAAAAGGAGCTGGTGCAACTAAAACTGCAGCTACTCTCACCGCCTACACGAGTCCTTTTAAACTACAAGTCTCTGCGATCTTAAGGTGCGTCCACACGGTCGAACAATGTCGACGGACAAACATTGTTACCAATTAACAATTGTCTGCCGTCTTTGCTTGTGAGCCGAGTAAAAGCAGAGGTATACAACCTCATCTGGTACCACTGTTTGTTGCCAGATCTATTCCATCGTTTCAACGCTTATGACGTCATCCTGCTTCGCCTATGATATGGTAACAATGTTTGTCTGTCGGACATTGTTCGACCGTGTGGACGCACCTTTAGAACGGCCCACGGTCACATTGAGCGAAAACCACGACTACTAAATGAAACTAACCTGCTTTCTTTACTTGAACCGCCTAGTACTATACTTTGTAACGACCCAAACTATGAAATGGACGATCGCAGGAATAGATCGAAAGTATTTGCATAGCTTGATTCAAGTTGAGACGCTCAAGAATTACATCATGGGATTCTAAATAACATATCGGATGCAGTTTACCCAGGAGTTTATAGACTAATTACAATAACCACGTTTCCATCCAAGATTTATTATTTAGTCCTTCCTTCTAGAGCACCTCATTCTGTCTACAATCGTCAGAGGTCTAGTTTTGGATTTAAAGCTAGCCAATTAACCGACACCTGCATCTATTTTCCAAAAAATTTTTGACCTAATGAGCACCACCTATTTCTGCTTAGATTAGCATTTAGACAGAGTAAACTATTTGAAACTTCTAGAATCTTCATACGTAATTAGTATTTTATATTGCTAGTTCTCCACTCAGCATTTCTGTGTCAAGTGGTGTTTAGTGTTATCTAGCAACATCGGCTCCCCCACCTGCTTTCGGATGGGTGTCATGCTCTCCCTGTGTCTGTTGTAGGCATACACATAAGCTCTGAACGTTTAACTCCTACCAAATCTGCTGTACGATCAAAAACGCAGCCAAAAAACATTTATAATATATAATATATATATATATATATATATATATATATATCTATATATATATATATATATATATATATATATATATATATATATATGAACACGACAGCAACAAAAAGAACTGTGCAAATTATCGCCACTTGGCAACAGCAGTAACAGCTCCCACCCCCTGTCATAACTCGCGGTCATTTCCCTCAAACAAAATCAAATCTCCTCATAAAAGTCTCATTGAAATAGAAAAAAATGCCTCCAAATTTCCAAATAATTTCGATTAAGCGGAAAGTAAATTCAGCAGACTTGATATCCCCAAGAGGATTCCTCTCTCTCTCTCTCTCTCTCTCTCTCTCTCTCTCTCTCTCTCTCTCTCTCTTCCTTGTTTTTAGCCCTTTGAATTTTGACGACAGGAGAATTTGTGGGATTATTTATATTCAACTTGGAAAAAGGTTTTTGGCAGCCGAAGCAAACTGACCGTGAGCGCGAATGTCAATAAACAAAGTGCGGCCACTTTATTTAGAGTTTTTATTCCAGTGTTTATTGGAGGGAACCAGTTGCCCTGCGTGCTCTCTCTCTCTCTCTCTCTCTCTCTCTCTCTCTCTCTCTCTCTCTCTCTCAGGATGTCTGTTTTTTATTTTATTTCGTTTTCCATTCTTTTATTCCTCCCCATTTTTTTCCCAGCAACATCTGCTCTCGGTCTCTTTCCCGATTTTATTTTCATTCGTTAGGTTGTCTGTTGACATCTTTGTTCTTCTGTTATTGGTTTCATTTCATGAATTTCTGCGCATTGCGTCAACCTTTTTTCACCTCCCGTTCTTTTTCGTGTTGCGTTCGTACCTTGTGTGGTGAAAGCCGAGGTTTTTTCGTTTTGTCGTTTTGTCCATCCATGCATGTATTTAGTTGGCTGTGTGCCGCCTCGCTTTTGTTTTTGCGACACGACTGTTTTTGCGTGATTGCAATTAAAAAATTTTTTGCAAGGCGTGTTACACTTGTCAATTAATATAAATACTTGATGATTTAGCGTAGGATGGGCATATATAGAGACGCGATTATTTCAATAGGAAGGTTTATTTTCTTTGTTTAAATGACCATGTATTGAAAACCTTCATTATAATTCAGTTTTCATAATACACGCTCTTTGTATTCGTGTTACTTGAGGTTCGTTGATTTGGTATTTAGATTTCCCCTCGATCATATGCTCAATTGATACTTTTTTCATTTTTTTATGATTTATTCCGATTACGCTTTTTGGAGAGGCCAGAACGCTTCCACTTTTACCGGTTGGCTTAGCGCTGTTTTTCTCGTTACGATTAACATTGATAATTCATCCTGCTGTCGCTATTTGCCGCTGAAATAAAAAGATTTTTTTTTTCCGGGATTCATAATTTTCAGACACAGCATTTCACTTTACCACAAAATACAGAATTTCTCTCTCTCTCTCTCTCTCTCTCTCTCTCTCTCTCTCTCTCTCTCTCTCTCTCTCTCTTTTCTATATATATAGTTTTGAGGTGCATAGTTATTTAGCAAGCACATGATTGTTAAAGTATCATATATGATCTTGATTTTCAGAAAACATTCTAATCTTTTGAAATATTTCAAAATTTTTGGCAATGGTTACAAAATAAGGAAAGACCTTATCAACTTAACTGACTGCTGAACATAAAGTTCCACGTTCTTTATTTACTGTCAGTATTCAACTCGCATGTTAAGTGGGAAATTGAGTATTGGATTATATATATATATATATATATATATATATATATATATATATATATATTATATATTATATATATATATATATATATATATATATATATATATATATATTATATATATATATATATATATATATATATATATATATATATATATATATATATATATATTATATATTATATAAAGGGGAGAGAGAGAGAGCTGGGTGGGAAAATATCCAAGGCTGTAGTGGGTTGCATTTAGGGTGGAGACGTGCATAAGACAAGCAGCCTCATCCCAAAAATATTAATTGAGAAACAAACAGGTAACACCTTTTGGAGCCAAGGCCTTTCATGGGAAAGCTTAAACAACAGAAGGATAATTTATTTTCTTTTAGTGAGAAAAGAAGTTCAACTTATTATTATTATTATTATTATTATTATTATTATTATTATTATTATTATTATTATTATTATTATTATTATTGTGTTCTTTTTATTGTTCTGTAGAATGGCATCGTCTTTGGATATACCAGAGTCCAGGTGTATGCGATCATGTTACGTTGTTGTTATTTTTTCCCCTATCCAATTGTTTTATGCTGATACTGTCTCTTAAATTTAATACTGCCTATTATTATTGTTATTATTATTATTATTATTATTATTATTATTTTTTGAGTCGATCACAGTCCTCCAATTCGACTGGGTGGTATTTATAGTGTGGGGTTCCGGGTTGCATCCTGCCTCCTTAGGACTCCATCACTTTTCTTACTATGTGCGCCGTTTCTAGGATCACACTCTTCTGCATGAGTCCTGGAGCTACTTCAGCCGTTAGTTTTTTCCAGATTCCTTTTCAGGAATCTTGGGATTGTGTCTAGTATTCCTACGATTATGGGTACAATTTCCAATGGCATATCCCATATCCTTCTTATTTGTATTTTCAGGTCTTGATACTTATCATTTTTTCCCCTTCGTATTATTTATTATTTATTATTATTATTATTATTATTAATATTTATTATTATTATTATGATTATTATTATTATTATTATTATTATTTTTCAGTAGATTTTCATTTTATTTTCCTTCCTGGATGCCTTCAAAAGTTCTAAAGCTTTCTTGTGTCTCTCTCACTCAGAATACAATAACTTGCCATGAGTGTTATGAGTGTAGCTCTTCTAAATATTTCTAATTTTATTTAGTACTTGACGTATCCTTAACTGTATTTGGATTTGGCTATGCGCTCAAATAAGCATATTTTTATTATTAGATATTCAAAGATTATATGTTTTAATGCACTTAAATGCGATTGGGTTAGAAAGAACACTGGAACAAGCATCGAGATTCCAAATGTATCATCATTTTCCATGCCGTTTCCCTGATGTTTACTTCCTCTCACCAGCCACGGGAGCATCTTAAGTAGCAGTTTCGACTGCGGACCACTTTCCCCTCCATCAGGCCGACCTTCCTGACCTCGTGGAGTGGAGGCGGCGGTGGGTGTGGTCCTCGAAGAAAGCTCTCAAGTGGTGTTTTGACAACTCCAGCCCCAGAGCCTTTTGTTGACTCAAAGCGCCTGGTTTACCGGCTGCCACGAGTGAGAGATTCGACATTGGTCCCCTTAGCGTTTATGGAGCTTCTAAGTCGCTGTGAGTGGTTTGAACACGAGCACTTCTTATTTACCACCAGATTCATCCTTGCTGGGACGCCGGTCTGATAGTGATCATATGTTACATCGATACTATTGTCGCTTGCTCGGCGAGTAAGCCTACAACCTCCTTTGTTGTTGTTCTTGCTACTGCTGTTCTTGTTCGGGGCGGGTGGGCACGAAAGGAAAGCCCTATGGAAATGCCAAAAAAGTTCTGAAAAAGGTGTTGCACGTTGAGTTAAAGATACAGGAATTTTCGGATAGGATTTTTATGATTTATTTATTAGAACGAAAATTTAAAAAAAAATATGTGCATGTTAAACAGTACAAAACAATTATTTCTTAAAAAACGTATAGCGTATTTATTTTAATTTTCGTTGGTTGAAACAACACTATTTGAGCGTACATTTTAGCACGCACCCAGAGTAATCTTGAGGTCGGATCACGCCTTGTTTTTTCTTTCTTTTGTTAGATAGTATGTAATCTATTTTGATTCTGTTTGCAAATCTAGACGTTCTGTACTGTACTACAAGTACGCCAAAAAAAACAAGAAAAAAACAGTAGCCATGTATAGTTCATTTGTTGGGTGGAGATTATCGTTCTGCGATTAAGGAATAAAATTATGTGCATATGATATATAAATGTCATGCTTTTGAATTGGTTTTATTACTTTGCTGATTGTTGTACTTTGTCAGCATACAGGCAATAATAATAATAATATAACTCTACTTCAACTCATGACCATATACAGAAAGGGAAAGTAAATAAAAGCATGCACAATATATTAGAAGGAAATCAACTAATTATGATCATAAGAGATGAGTGTGGCGTTGATTGGTCAGGAAATGCGGGAGCGCTTGCACTTGTTGATTATTAATATAAATGACGGAAGACTAAAATATCAACATCAGCTTCCTTCACTTCAACTCTTGGAACCTCAATAATTATTGTTATTCCGAACCGTAACTATGCTTTTGTTAATATACAGTGTATATCTTTGGATTGTTCGTATGTTTTCCACTTTTCACATTTTTTGCAGTCTGTCATGGAAACCAGTATAGCTAGGCAATGACCCTTTAGGCTTGTTGCATAATTTTTTGCAATTTATTATAATATTCATACTATTACTTAATCTGTCCATCTCCCAGATATCTACTTAGGCGTGTTCATTTGACTTAAGCACTGCAACTGTATACTTATGTTTTTTTTTTTTTTTTTTTTTTTTTGAAACAGAAAAGCAACTAGTATTTGGATATGCATCTACGTTTATATACTTGTATATAAAATGCGTGAGATCTGTGTATTATGAAAAAACTGGGAAAACGAAATTCTATAGTTCGTTTAATAAAGACACTTTTCATTAAATTATGCTTTTAGTACACGTGCATAAGTACGTCTGGGCAAATTATTATAATTAGCAACTTATAATAGAACAATAGTTGTTGTAATCAGGGTTATTCCATGCTTTCTATTTGTTATTTTCAACAATAAATACCAGGAAAGTTTACATAGAAACAGTAGTTAGTAAGAAATTTATGTGATTTATAGTTATTTTTTTATTCATTAATTAACAATGACTAGTGTAATTAGGATAATTCCATGCTGTCTGCTTATTCCTTTTTAATTCCACTTTAAATACTGGTCACGTTTGTAAAATGAGGCGGACAGATCACAAGTCATTTCGATTACTTAACCAGACTGAGGAACAGACTGTTTAAAGATTACACACGTCCGACAGAGAATCAGTCTTGCTAGTCCCTTGTTAAACAAGGCGTGAGCAAGGGCAGGACTTTTATTTTACTCTGCCTTCTTCAGGAATCTTGTCTCTGCTTCCTGATACATTGTCGCAGTTTCTGATCATCATCTTCTCTCTCTCTCTCTCTCTCTCTCTCTCTCTCTCTCTCTCTCTCTCTCTCTCTCTCTCTCTCTCATCTGTTCTAAACTATTTTTATTTTTATCAGTTTTTGTTGTCAGGAAGTGCCCGGTTATTTCAAGTTAAGCGACAAGATGTTAACATTAATGTTATTGTAAAATTTCGTACAGTAGTATGCAGCATCTACTACTAGTACTACTACTACTACTACACTAACAATAATAATAATAATAATAATAATAATAATAATAATAATAATAATAATAACAGCGAACAGTCATTTAAACAATAACACCGCTTCTTTCCCCAAGTCATCGACGCCAGGAAAACAAAATCGGACGCACCTTATCGCAATCAAAAGAAAGAGGAGAGGAGGCGCTTCATTTGGAAGCCATTAGTAACATAATATATTTTGAGTCTTTTTTTTATTTTTTATTTTTTATTTTTTATTTTTTTTTTTTACATCGCTGGGAGTGAGAAAATTAGAAGGGAAGTATTACCATAAGGAGAGGAAAGGTGAGGCAGCACCTCTCAACAGTAGTAATTATATTAATAAGCAGATTCCAACTGTCTTCTGACGAGCATATACTACGATTTAATGTAATTGTATTTAGATGTAACCATGGCAACATATGGCTTTTTATTTGATGCAGTACGATTGTGGAAATTAAACCAAATGTTATCAGTGAAACTTATTATTTTCTTTCGGGTATTCTTGATCGATTACGCAATTCAGGATAGAGCAATGATGGCTGCCTTACATCCTTGATAAACTTCGCCTCCGACTTCTTCCTCAACCGTTTGTGACAGTTTTTTTGGTGTTGAGGAGTAGTGATTTCGTGTCGTTGCATGTAATCGCCAGAATCTAATTCCTTGGACATTACACCTCTCCAGAATTGCTTTTCATTTAACTAACATGACTGAAAGCAAGTCTTAGCTGGGTTCTTACCGTCCCACGGGCAAATGTTTACATGAACACTAAATTATGTCTTAAAAGTGACAGTGTTGTTGAATTCAACCCGGGATTACTTACGCACAGTTTATTAGTGTTTGACTAGGTACAACGACACAGCTGTTATATTCGCATAGAATTCGTTCAGTTATCTCATGTGTTTGCTATTATTGCAACTAAGGACCTACAGGTTAATTTATAACCATAGAATAGTTTGAAATGCCATCCTAATATCCATGGCCTTCGGGCGGTTCTCTAAAGCCTATTTTTGGGTTCACTTGCAGATGAGGGCTGGCAGTTAAAAGTGGGAGGTGGTCTTCTGGTGTGATTGAAGCTAGGATTGAAGAGGCAGTAATTCTGTATAGTACTTTACTTTGGTCAGAACATAAGAGATTTTCAGAAATGTTAGGGCAACAGCCTTTGAGATCATGCAGTATTTTGTAAAAATCGTCAGTCCCAGTTTTCATTGTAAACATAAAAATTGTAGTATGTATGTATGTATGTATGTATGTATGTATGTATGTATGTATGTATGTATGTATGTATGTATGTATGTATGTATGTATGTATGTATGTATGTATGTATGTATGTATGTATGTATGTATGTATAGCGAAAATGTTCGACAAACCCTCGATTGCCCATATGTCAGTGTCGATCATAATCAAAGAAAATTAGCTGTTGACTTGTAAAACGACCAGTGACCTTAGAAAATAGGCGAGTTCATAGATTTAATGAATGATGTTATCAACAGTATCGAAGTCTGAATCTGAAGACCAGCAGCTATGATTTTCTTGGTTCCTGCAGCATAAATGACAGACGTTTTAAAGTTTTGACCATAAACCTCACTACGAAATACCATACTACGAAATTCCATCACAATCAGTGAAAAAAAATTGTGAGAGAAAAGTAGAAATAAAACTAAAACTAAAAATCACGGTAAAGTAGAATTATGATAGTACCACAAATAATATTATATCGAACTTAACTATGTAACTAAATACTGTCTCGTATATAAGTCTGTTTTCACCAGTGACAGAGTCGCGGCTGTCCATTATATAAAAATATGCAGAATGACGGGGCATTGGCCCAGCCCTAGTGACGTTGCATGCCTACTGCCTATGGTCAGGACTTACTCTTGTCTCGGCGCCTTCATATTTGACGGTATAGGTAACCTAGTCTCTATACATTTAAACAATAAGTATCCCTATTTTCATGTTACTGTGTGTAATTACTATAGTCTGGAGGTAGTAAACTCCAAGAACCACTGGCCTCAATATACGAATGCACATTAAGATACCTTTTTATCCAAGCTTTCAGATAGTACTTTGTTCCTAAGAGCAAGACTGCATCTCAGCCTTCTCTCATATTGGCTTGGCTGCTAATGGTATAGGGTATACCAATCATATTTATTTTGGTATTTTTTAATACGTATTCCCTTTTCCCTGACTCGTACAATATTCCTTTCGGGTTGAGCCCACTTTTTCTTTTTCTTATTTCATTCGGGTTGGGGCTAAATCAGGGAATTGGCTGCAAGTTCTGACCGTCTCTGCATGAAGAACAGCCATTACTCCTTTTCTTGACGAATTCGTGACCTACCACGACGCTAGGGATTGTTTTGTGTTGTTTTCGAAGTATTAGCAGAGTCTGGGTACATAAATTGTCTTCTCTATAAACTGAGTAAGGGTATAATTCAAAGGGTATTCTGAGAGAGAGAGAGAGAGAGAGAGAGCGCGTCCGCCAGGTGATAGGCAAATTGCGTCTCAATGTAATTATTCGTCTGGATGTGGTTGTGAATAATGAGGATGATTGCTGGGGAAGTGAGAATTTATATGCACTTAATAAGAGAAACGCATAAAAAGGAAAGCATTTTGATGATTTAGACTACGAATAAATAATGGTAAAGTATTCCTTTTAAGATATACGGTAAAGTAAACGTGTGTGAAGGAAATACCGAAGGACCAAGGATTTAGAATTTGAATAGAACATTTGATAACATTTTATGAATGAAACTAAACTGGAATTACAAACTATAGCGGGACTTTTTTTTAAGGAGAAATTGATAATGCAACAATGGTACAGAAAGAATCATAAAACGAAATTCCGATAAATTCTCAATACAATTAGGGGCTGAAACTATTAATGTTGTTATTGGAAATCTTGCGCCACCGGTCTTGTTGAAATATGGAGGAACTGGCGAATTAAAGCGTAGTGTTACGCATCTGCTATATTGAAGAGTCTGCATTTATGACATATTGTAGGAAATGACAGTAACCAAGTACCTATATAAAAATGTATATCTACAGTACAACATATCCGCCATATGTAGTGGAATGAAGACGTTATGAATATGATCTGTATACTGGCCATGAAATGGACCTTATGCATAATCATTTTGTCAAACGAATGTGGAAGAGGGAAATGGAATTTCACAGTGAAACAACCGAAGAAAAATAGGAAAAAAATCTCTACTTTACGAGAGGAAATAAGAGGTAAGCGCTCTGTAATAGAGGTGGACAAATAGAGGGGATGTTAGGTGGGATTGTCAAGTTCAGTAATTGGATCGGAAATTGAAATGGAAGAGTTGAGAGAATTATGTCGAGAGTAAATTGGAAGTCAGTGGGGAGGAGTGTTTCTCCGTCTTCCTGGATAAATAGAGTTGCAGTTTTGCGTTTCAGAAGATTTTCTTTCATATATATGTATAATATATAGTTTATATTATGTGTGTATGTATGTGTACATGTGTGTATATAAAATGGATCTTCCAAACATTTTTATTTATTAGTTTTCAGCCTATTGCTGTTCACTCGACTTACCCGTGGATAGTAAAGAGACTCAAACGGCGATATCGTGTGACTTTTCATGATGGTCACCCATTCAGGAACTGACCAGACCCAGCATTGTTTAACTTCGTTAAACAAGCGAATAGAAGCATAAATAAAGTTTTTTACGGCAAACTTCAGCGATATATGAATGGCCTCAGTATGTAAAGAGATGCTTCTATGGCAAATTTTCATGTAAACCAGATATTTTAATAAGAGGAGTAATTGCTTCTATGGCAAATTTTTCATGTACCAGATATCTAGTAATTGCTTCTATGGTTCACAATCATGTAAACGGAGTATAAATATAAGAGTAATGCTCTCTATGGCAAATTGTCATGTAAACCAGATATTTTAATAAGAGTAGTAATTGCTTCTATGGCAAATTGTCATATAAACCAGATA
Organism: Macrobrachium nipponense; assembly: GCF_015104395.2. Taxonomy (NCBI): domain Eukaryota; kingdom Metazoa; phylum Arthropoda; class Malacostraca; order Decapoda; family Palaemonidae; genus Macrobrachium; species Macrobrachium nipponense. Next base: position 10,351,741 of record NC_061104.1, read on the forward strand.
TTCTAATAAGAGTAGTAATTGCTTCTATGGCAAATTGTCATGTAAACCAGATATTTTATTAAGAGTAATAAATGCTGCTTCTATGGCAAATTGTCATGTAAACCAGATATTTTATTAAGAGTAATAAATGCTGCTTCTATGGCAAATTGTCATGTAAACCAGATATTTTTATTAAGATAAAATGCTGCTTCTATGGCAAAATGTCATGAAACCAGATAGTTTTAATAAGAGTAAATAATTGCTTCTATGGCAAATTGTCATGTAAACCAGATATTTTAACAAAGAGTAGTAAAATTGCTTTTTCTATGGCAAATTGTCATGTAAACCAGATATTTTAATAAGAGTAATAATTGCTTCTATTGCCAATTGTCATATAAACCAGATATTTTAATAAGAGTATAATTGCTTCTATGGCAAATTGTCATGTAACCCAGATATTTTAATAAGAGTAATAAATGCTGCTTCTATGGCAAATTGTCATGTAAACCAGATATTTTAATAAGAGTAGTAATTGCTTCTATGGCAAATTGTCATGTAAACCAGATATTTTAATAAGAGTAGTAATTGCTTCTATGACAAATTGTCATGTAAACCAGATATGTTAATAAGAGTAGTAATTGCTTCTATGGCAAATTGTCATGTAAACCAGATATTTTAATAAGAGTAATAATTGCTTCTAGGGCAAATTGTCATGTAAACCAGATATTTTAATAAGAGTAATAATTGCTTCTATGGCAAATTGTCATGTAAACCAGATATTTTAATAAGAGTAGTAATTGCTTCTTATCAAAAATTGTCATATAAACCAGATATTTTAATAAGAGTAGTAATTGCTTCTATGGCAAATTGTCATATAAACCAGATATTTTAATAAGAGTAATAATTGCTTCTATGGCAAATTGTCATGTAAACCAGATATTTTAATAAGAGTAATAATTGCTTCTATTGCCAATTGTCATATAAACCAGATATTTTAATAAGAGTAGTAATTGCTTCTATGGCAAATTGTCATGTAAACCAGATATTTTAATAAGAGTAATAAATGGTGCTTCTGTGGCAAATTGTCATGTAAACCAGATATTTTAATAAGAGTAATAAATGCTTCTGTTGCAAATTGTCATGTAAACCAGATATTTTAATAAGAGTAATAAATGCTTTTATGGCACATTGTCATGTAAACCAGATATTTTATTAAGAGTAATAAATGCTTCTATGGCAAATTGTCATGTAAACCAGATATTTTAATAAGAGTAGTAATTGCTTCTATGACAAATTGTCACGTAAACCAGATATTTTAATTTTAATAAGAGTAGTGATTGCTTCTATGGCAAATTGTCATGTAAACCAGATATTTTAATTTTAATTAGAGTAATAATTGCTTCTATGGCAAATTGTCATATAAACCAGATATTTTAATAAGAGTAGTAATTGCTTCTATGGCAAATTGTCATGTAAACCAGATATTTTAATAAGAGTAGTAATTGCTTCTATGGCAAATTGTCATGTAAACCAGATATTTTAATAAAGAGTAGAATTGCTTTCTTATGTCATTGTCTTCTATGGTTTTAAACCAGATATTTTAATAAAGAGTAAGCTTAAAATGTGCTTCCCTATGTAACAATGTCTTTGGTTACCAGATATTTTAATAAGAGTAGTAATTGTCTATGGCAAATTGTCATGTAAACCAGATATTTTAATAAGTAGTAATTGCTTCTATGGAAATCCTGTAAACCAGATATTTAATAAGTGTGAATGCTTCTATGGCAAATTGTCATGTAAACCAGATATGTTAATAAGAGTAGTAATTGCTTCTATGGCAAATTGTCATGTAAACCAGATATTTTAATAAGAGTAGTAATTGCTTCTATGGCAAATTGTCACGTAAACCAGATATTTTAATTTTAATAAGAGTAGTAATTGCTTCTATGGCAAATTGTCATGTAAACCAGATATTTTAATTTTAATTAGAGTAATAATTGCTTCTATGGCAAATTGTCATATAAACCAGATATGTTAATAAGAGTAGTAATTGCTTCTATGGCAAATTGTCATGTAAACCAGATATGCTGAAGGGATTAGTTGCCGGTTAGGTCCCTAGAGTTCGTTATAATGGGACCCTCCTTGGGTTGCATACCTGAGGTCGTCTAGTGTGAAAACTGCTGTCAAGAAAAAGATCCGGGTCGTGTTACGTCGAACAGGTTGTCTTGCAAACAAATAACACGTTTTACTTTTATCACCTGTAGTGTCTGTTGACAACCTGAAAGATTTGCCATGAAACTGACAAGGGGAAAAAAGTGGGGGAAAGGTACGCTTTCGTTTCATGTCGTAAGTAACTCTCATCACGCTCCTGTTTGATCTTCCTTTGTGGCCCCTCCTTTCTCGCTTTGCATTGAAGGTTTTTCACATAAAGTGCTCTCTCTCTCTCTCTCTCTCTCTCTCTCTCTCTCTCTCTCTCTCTCTTCTCTCTATCTCCCTCTCTCTCTCTCTCTCTCTCTCTCTCTCTCTCTCTCTCTCTCTCTCTCTCTCTCTGCAGAAAAAAAATTTCAATATTTCCTTATATTTGGCTGCTAGAAATTTATTTATATTACGTATAGTACGCATTATTTCTGGAAATATATTCTAGTAAATGCAGTAGCAATAATCTTTAATGCTGCCTGAAATATAGGCAACCCCAGAGGATATGGACGATGTAGCGTTATTATTTTCATTTAAATAGTTCTGAATACTTATCACATCGTAATCTAAGCGAAGTTCTGAAAATTTATTTGTGTATACTGTCACTCATGGCTAATGAGTGATAGTAACCTCCTGGCTCTTAAATCTTAACAATAAAACGTAATTTACATCATATTACCATAATGAGGATGTATACATTACAGTGCGATTAGAATGTGTAGATTTAGTCCGTATAATACGTACGTATCGGTTATAATAGATTATTATCCGTCATGAGAGCAAAGCGGAAGAAAACCAGAAGCTAACCGTCTCAGACCCAGGATTAATTTTAATGCGGAGGGAGATCTTAGAAATTTAATTTCCAAAAATCGGATTCAAGGCTTTCATTTGAAATAACATATTAAGTAATGTAGGAGTAAGAAGTTAAATCTCATGGACGGACATAGATACTATATATATATATATATATATATATATATATATATATATATATATATATATATATATAGACACTATATATATATATATATATATATACATATACACACACACATACATACATGCATACATATAAACTTCATCCTTTCAGGTCTTCGCATGCCTCATAATCTTTATAAGCATTGCATCAGCGCTGACATTTTTTTCCCTCCCTCCCTGTACCAAGAATGCCCTGAAAGGCGTACTTTAGAATTATCTTTTTATTCACTCTGTTTAGATTCTTTGTAACCTTAAATACAATGTACTTTATTAAAACATCAGATGGTATGGTTAAATAAACGACTCTCCACGTGAAAACCTTAAAAAAATCTCCCTACGTATTTTTGTCTCTCTCTCTCTCTCTCTCTCTCTCTCTCTCTCTCTCTCTCTCTCTCTCTCTCTCTGTGTCAAAGAACGGCCAGTCTTTACCTGAACACCGAGTTAACCCAAACCGCCCTCCTTCTCTGGATCAAATTCAAAAACAAGTTAAATATGTATGTACTTACTTCGTGCTGAAGGTATGAAGTTTTGTACGGAAACAAATAAACACAAGCAGCTTTCACTGTAACCTGAGAGAAAGAGACGGGAGAATGAACAGGTGCTGAGCAGGTCATAATTCCTCTAGTTAATTACTCTTCATTCGATGTCCGTATTTCATTACCTGTTTAGTTTGATGACCTGAAAAGTAACCCATTTACGTTTGCCTTCTAAGAATCTGACATTTTATATATGCTAAATACGTGTGTATTTGTGTGTGGGGGGCGGGCCGGGGGGGGGGGGGGGGTGGGGGGGGGGGGGGCGTTAGGTGGTGGGTGTGTGTGCAGGTTTCTCTGGCTTCGTACACCAGATCTGTTGCAAGTTTCAGAACATTGATATTTACCGTAGGATGTGGTTGCTTGCCCCGGTCTGTGCCAGGTGTTCGTTGTAAGTCCCCGGCTTAATTGCTGAACAAACCCGACACTTCGTAACTTCACTGATTGGATACTGCGTCATACTACGACACAAAAAACTGCAATTGCATGCAATCTTTCCCTTCTTGGATGTTCTAAGCCTATTCATTCTAACAACTAAAGTCGCCTTGGCACTTTTGTCAGATGCTTTCACAATTCTCAATACGATGGTTTAAAGCACTTCCGGGACGCAACGAAAGGGTCAGTATTGTCGGTGTTTCACTTCTCTCACATTCATAGTCAGCTAACAAAGGAAATAACGTTTCGAATGCATATATCTTTTCCAGGAAACAGTGAACGTAAGGATGAAATTTTGATGGTGAAAATCTCGTGTCTATGAGACGTGATTGAGAATATTTGGATATCTCTGGAAAACCTTGATAAAATAAGTTTAAGAAGACAAAGATAATTATGCATTTTCCTCGGTCATAAATTCTCTTACGTGAAATTTGATCTGCAGAGGTTTCTGAGAATGTAATGAAGTAGGGTCGGCCATACTGCGCTGACCTCGTTCAAGAGAACTCTTATGTTGGTCACTAGTAATTAGTTGAGAGCTACTCGGATAAGCTAAATAGACACCTTAAGTATTTCACAGTAAGAGGCTTAGCTGATATTACCTCGCTCAAGCCCGACACCACTCCATTCTCAGGAGGAGATTCGGTTATTTCTGGATATCTCTGTCGTGCTGCCCAACTTCTCCCAAACTACTCCTTACTGTTTTTAAGTGCTTAATGGCTGAAAGTGTTCCAGTGCTTGGATTCATAATCTTAATTTAATTATTCTCTTTGAGAGAGGTGAGTGGCACAGTGTGCATAACTATAGTAGGGTTAGCACGCTGTCAATAAATCTTCCAAGAACTTACAGGAGCCAAAGTGGAATTTTTCTGCTCGAGAAGTCCAACACTAATTCAGTTGTTAACGAGGCAGTGATTTGCTTCTGTGTTTGCGTCATTTACTAAAATATATTAGTTAAAAAGGCACACACTACACTCGGATAAGATACACACGTGTATATATACTAATAAAAGGAGCCCATAAAAACACCAAAATGTAGAGAGAAAAGTACTATATTTCAGAGACTGCTGTCTCTCTCTTCAGGTATATGAATGAGAAAAGTTTACAGAAAAGGTGGTATTTATACCAAGAGATTCGTCCACAAGTAAGCCAATTTAGGTCACCCCCGCTGATAATCTTCCTTTAATCTTCTTAAGCGTTGGTTGAATGAACACTGCGTCGACGATGTCCGATGTCCAATTCCCTTTTGAGATGTTCATTACCTGCTTCTCTTTTATTAAGGCCGATTCCATCATTTGACTCTTGTACCGGCAGTTGCTGCTATAAATTACACGTGACATATTCCAGTTTATTCTATGGTTATGTTCATTTATATGGTTGAAAATAGCCGAGTTCTGTTGTCCATACCTAACTGACCGTTTGTGTTGTATTAATCTCTGGGGAAGTGATTTACCTGTAAATCCGATGTAAGATTGGTCACAGTCCTGGCATGGGATCTCATATACCCCAGAGTCTTTGGGCGATGTCTTTTGTTGGACGTTAATCAGGGATTTGGCTAAGGTATTTGGGTAGGTAAATGAGAAAGCAATTCAAAAAGCAAACGTAATTTTCTACCGACCCCCTAAAGACAAGACCAGAGACACACCCAACAATAAAATAAAAATTCCCCACCTGGAGACGATTAAGAGAGTAACTCACACCCTTGGGAAATCCAACCCTTTTGCATTTACCTACCCAAATACCTTAGCCAAATCCCTGATTAACGTCCAACAAAAGACATCGCCCAAAGACACTGGGGTATATGAGATCCCATGCCAGGACTGTGACCAATCTTACATCGGATTTACAGGTAAATCACTTCCCCAGAGATTAATACAACACAAACGGTCAGTTAGGTATGGACAACAGAACTCGGCTATTTTCAACCATATAAATGAACATAACCATAGAATAAACTAGAATATGTCACGTGTAATTTATAGCAGCAACTGCCGGTACAAGAGTCAAATGATGGAATCGGCCTTAATAAAAGAGAAGCAGGTAATGAACATCTCAAAAGGGAATTGGACATCGGACATCGTCGACGCAGTGTTCATTCAACCAACGCTTAAGAAGATTAAAGGAAGATTATCAGTGGGGGTGACCTAAATTGGCTTACTTGTGGACGAATCTCTTGGTATAAATACCACCTTTTCTGTAAACTTTTCTCATTCATATACCTGAAGAGAGAGACAGCAGTCTCTGAAATATAGTACTTTTCTCTCTACATTTTGGTGTTTTTATGGGCTCCTTTTATTAGGTGTATATATACATACACATATATACACGGCCAGCGCCGAAGCACTTACCAATTATAATTCCTCTAGGATGTAAATTGATATCTAGGTTTAGTGATTTACATCCTAGAGGAATAATGCATCAGTGATTAGAAGACATGGAAAGGAGATACTAGGGGAAACATCTGGAATAGTATGGGAGGAAAAGGAGAGCTGGTGGTGGGAAGAAGAGGTGGGGGAAGTGGTGAAAGGTAAAAGGGAGGCAAAGAAGAGATTTGAAGAGTCACAGCTGCAGGAGGACAGAGAAAGATTAAGAGAAAGAAACAAAGAAGTAAAAAGGGTGGTAGCTCAAGCTAAGGCAAGGACATAATGAACTGGAAACCAAGGAAGGGTTGAGGAAGATGCTCAAACTGTCAAAAGTAAGAAATAAAAGAACAAAGGACATCACCCATATTAAGCAAATGAAAGATAGGAATGGTACTGTCGTAAAAAAGGAAGAAGACATCCTGAAAAGATGGAAAGAGTATTTCGAACAACTGCTAAATGAAGAAAATGAAAGACTTGTAAGAGAGGATGGACAAGTAAACATGGGAATGGTAATGGGGATATCTAGGGATGAAGTGATACGAGCCTTAAAAAGAATGAGAAATGGGAAATAAGGCAACAGACCTGACTTAATCCCAGTCGAAGTTTGGAAAGCCTTAGTAGAGGAAGGGGTAGACATCTTGTATGATCTGATGGTAAAAATATTCGAACAGGAAAAGATACCAGAAGAATGGCGGGAAAGCATATTGATACCTATATTTAAGGTAAAGGTGATGTCCAGGAATGCAGTAATTATAGAGGTATAAAACTAATGTCTCACACGTTGAAGATTTTGGAAAGAATCATAGATAGCAGGCTGAGAGAGGAAGTTAGAATAGGGAAGGAACAGTTAGGATTTATGAAGGGAAGCGGGACAACGGATGGAATATTTTGCATAAGGCAGCTAATGGAGAAATTCAGAGAAAAACAACGAGACCTGCATCTGGTATTCATAGACCTTGAAAAGGCCTATGACAGAGTGCCAAGGCAAGAAATATGGAGATGTTTGAGGGAGAAGATGGTGCCGGAAAAGTATGTCAGAATTATTCAGGAGATGTACAGGAATGTGTATACTAGAGTAGAGGTAGTGTTGGTGAGACGGATGGATTTGAGATAGGAGTTGGATTACACCAGGGGTCAGCACTTAGCCCATTCATCTTCAACATCGTGATGGATGTAATGACCAGGGATGTTAGAGAAGCAGTGCCATGGTGCATATTATACGCGGATGACATTGTGTTGTGTTCAGAGGGGAAGGAGGAGTTGGAGGGGAGGTTGGAGAGGTGGAGAGCAGCACTTGAGGAGAGAGGAATGAGAATAAGCAGATCAAAAACCGAATATATGTGTTCTAGTATTACTGAGGACGGTGGAAGTAGCATAAGATTGGGTGGGGAAGAAATAAAGAAAGTACAGAAGTTCAAGTACTTAGGGTCCGTATTGGAGGATAGTGGAAGCATGGACCAAGAGGTGAGACACCGAATTCAGGCAGGATGGAATAATTGGAGGTCTGCATCAGGGGTACTCTGTGACAAGAAGGTCCCTCTGAAATTGAAAGGAAAGTTCCATAGGACGGTGGTCAGACCAGCAATGTTATATGGAACAGAAACGGCAAGTATGAGGAAAACAGAGGAGAAGAAGATGGATGTAGCAGAAATGAGAATGTTGAGATGGATGTCGGGAGTAACAAGGGAAGATAGGATTAGAAATGAGTATATAAGAGGATCAACAAAGGTAGCTGAAATATCGAAGAAAATACAGGAAGGAAGGCTTCGATGGTATGGATACCTGTTACGAAGGGAGGAACGTCATGTTGGAAGACATACGATGGAAATGGAAGTGCAGGGTAGAAGGAAGAAGGGAAGACCAAGAAAGAGATGGCGTGATTGTGTAAGGGAAGATATGGAATTGAAAGGTATAAATGAGAACGAGGCACAAGACAGAAATCGATGGAGACGACTCATTCGTAATGGCGACCCCATATAAAAATGGGTTTAAGCTAGGAAGAAGAAGAAGTGACTTAAGATGTTAAACGATATTTATGGCTTAATATGTGTGAATATAAAGACGCCTTGTGTGTTTCAAGTGATAAGAATTAGACGCCATTGTGTTTAAAGTGACAAGAATTATATATTATATATATATGTTAGCTTATTGTACATATATATCTATGTATAATAGCATGCGCCCTTGTGAATATTCACGGCATACACATAAGAGTGAATACATTCCGTTATCTATAGAAAGTGTAGCAATGCCAAACCTGTGCAAAAAGAGGTTTCCCCCCAATGTTTTCCCCAAAAGTAAATTATCCACGTCGAGAACGTGGTGTCGATGGGACTGAAACATACCTGTAAACGTAAAAGTGGCCGGATTAAGTAGAGGGTTAAAGCACAGAGTTGCAGCTTTTATATAAAAACAGGTTAGTTCCCACCACTGAATCTGGGTTACCTTACCTATGGCAACAGGTTTGACACCGCAACGCCTCTCCTCTGTGTCCGTTTCTTATCTTTTTGTGCATATTGCCAGCTCCCGTATTCGTCAGTGGCACTTGCTTGCCTTTAACGAAGAAGACTATTTTTTCGAACACCCATATTCGTCATCGTTAATCCCTGCCTTGTCAAGACATATTGTGAGGAAGAAATGTTGAAGGCGTCTGTTAATATTTTCTGTAAAGATTGGTTGATTTGAACCGTGACTGAATTTGGTAGTCATGATAGAGATCTATGCTGTCTCTATTGTGTTTGATTTTCTTGAAAGGTCTTTTATGAAGATATGTCTAAAGTTCCCTCGCTGATATTTACGGTAAAGGTAAGTTGATTTGAAGCATATCTTAATTTGGCGTTAATGTTTCTTCATTATTTACACGTGAACTTTTCGGATTTGAGTTCTTGAATTGAGGATGTGCCAATGTCCTTGGCTTAAAGAAATAATGAACCAAACGAAAACTTCTTTCAGTTTTCTTCTGAAGATTGAAAAAGAACCCCACAAAATCATTGTATAACGTGTTTACTTATAAGTATTTACATTTTATATGACTCCAGACGAGTAATTTCAGGTCCTATCTGTGGCCCATTTTCAAGAGATGTGTAGGTTGTCAGCGTGGGTCAATTTTATAGATGCTCTGAACGATTGGAGGGCATTTTATTTAATAATAAAGTTTCTGCTATAACAACTAATGTTTAAAGAACAGGTGATTGTTAAGGTACGGAGAATAAGGATATGGCTTTAACGCCTATTCAGTCAGTTGTTGAGCACCATTCGGGTGTTTTAAAAGTGCGGAATGAAGTTTTTGCATTTATAAAAAGCATCGCAGGTATCTTCAGGCTCAAACTGCAAGGTGTTTTAAAAGTAGGGCACGAAGTTTTTGCATACATCCACAGTATCGAGGGTATCATCAAGCTCAAATTAGTAACTGTCACACTATTTACATAAAATTGCATAAAGATCTTTAGTATGTCGTAGTGTTATACGCTTTTTCCTGAATTTGTTCCTCGGACGAAGACCGCCGATCTGGAGAACGAACTCTAATTTAGATCGGGGCTAAAGGGTAAACTAAAGAAAAAGTGATGACCTGCTAGAAGTATGGCTTGAAGTATTCATATGCTTCATGATGAAATAATTAAATTCATTAAAACCAACTCACTACTTACTTTTTATTCAGCTGAATCTTCTCAAGTGATTCTTATTTTAAAATATGAATTATCTGTATTTTGCTCATTTGTAAATAATATAATTTTGGTAGAGATCGATCTTTTTCGATTCAAGCAGTGTACTCTTATCTGCGTATAAATCGTCTGATCTGGTTCGGGACGATTGGTCCAATGACGCTTAATTACCCGCGATAGTCCAAAGTTGACTCGACTAAGTGACAGCCGGTTCAATTATCGTTTCACAATTCGTCCAAGGGACAACTAGTTTAATACGAGCTCATTCGGATCAGACAATTTGAATAACCTTGGGAATTACGAGTATAGTGTAAATGTACACGTGTGGGTATAAATGGGAGATCTACACTAGAGGAATAATAGAATAGATAAGAATCATACTTAAAATGAAGAATCCATATAAAGATTTATTTTGAAAGTAATGTTGGAATGGACTTTGCAGATAGATTAAAAAAACTTAGTGTAACAGATGTTATCTCTAATTGTGACCTAATGACCTGTCATAACATTGTTCTGCTTGTTGCAGTATCCCTAAAATCATGTTTTCCCGTCGGATGTCATTTACTATGACGTTATGCATTCAATTTAAGCGAGCGATGTATTTTGTTTTTATGCATTTTTTAATAAAAATTTCACAAACACGAAGACTATTGTTTATGTTGTTTTTTGGGGGTTCAAAATGTGCTTTTCATTCAGATATGTTTAACTACAGTGTTTTTGGGTCGCTAATCACGAGATTGCTAAATTCAGTATATAGCAATTTGCATAGTGTACAGTAATATACTCCATGCCTTGGTTTTCCTGGGGTTAGGTGGACTTTTCCTGCATATTGCAGGATTTTGGATCGCTGAACATTAAAGATAATTATGATCAATACTCATATTTTTCAGAACACAGATGCCAAACTTTGCATTTTGAGTTCTTGATTACTACCATTTTCTTATGTTTTGTACACACCACAATGAAGGTGGGCAAGGTAACAGATGTTCCATTTCTTGGCCACAGTTTTCGCGAAAATAAGTGGTAGAAAAACCTTTCATCTACCTAGCACAATTGGTTTATGTTGTACCCACGCTCCCTCTGTCTGGTTTGGTGCAGGAACAACGAGCGCAGCCATTTTGTCTTTCAATAAAAATTCTTCAGCGACAGAGCATTAAGATTGAAGACCAAAGGAAATTACGTTTCTCTTAAATGTTTTATGCAAATTAGAACAACGACCCTTGCAAGTAAGTATGACCAGGTAGGTTATATTATTTACTTATCTGTAAAGCCCCCTGTTCCGTGATTATTTTATCGAGGGAGAGGATCATTTGATCTTCTCCAGCATCTTCGAGATATCGGAAAAAACTCATGCCTGTTTTACCTAACTAAAAGTACTTCTTCAGAAAAGTGCTCAACATAGATGAGTCGTCACAATCTGTCAGCTCGAGAGAGTCGTCTTTTTGTATTATGCTCACCATCTTATTTACTGATTCTTTATTCTACATAGGTGATACGATGGATGAGTTGGTTCGAAAAACTAAAAGACAACTTCAATAATTTGAAAAGGTTGTTCGCAGTTTCTTGCTGCTTAGCTTACTTTCGACGTGTCCGTCACTTCATGAAAGCGATAACGTTCAGCCCATCCACAAGTGTGCTCAATTTTCTTGATAATTTGTAACTGCAGTAGCATTACAGAGTATAACTGGCATGTGGCGTCATGGCTAGCAAGGTCAGTGGCACCGCTCTCGTCTGGGTTCTCTTAATCTTGTGGTCTGGCATTGCCAACAAATAGCCACTCGCTGAAAACTTAGTTTCTCCCTTCATATTTCAGTTTTGCACACGACAGATCCCGTGCGGAGGTCATCATGGAGATGGATAAATAGTGATGATATTTCCTAATTATCGGGTAAGCTTCAATTAATTTTCTTCGATATAAGCAGGAAATTAATTAAATTCATCCCATAATATGCCAGCACTCGATCTGAATCTATTTTATTTTACGTGAAACCGTACGCGGTCGAGAGAGAACGCAAACTAATCCCGTCAGATATTTCCCCTAGAGATTAAGTGGGAATCGTGTGGTTCCTGCTACGTCCCGCCGACGAAATTTGTTGTAACTTCATGTCCGTGTTGAAAAGCAAGGACCACGGCAGACTAAATATAGCAGTGTCACTGTTGTTAGGAGCGGCTGTCCTCGTGCGAATGCAATTACGCTGTCATTGTCTTTAAATTAATATATGTGGAGCAATGCAACTACATTTTAAGGCGATTAATTTATTTCTTCCCAGGAAAAAGACTACCCATCATTCTTAGAAAATGAGAGACCCTCTTATATAAATTTCTCATAAGCATACAATTCTCACTTAATTCAAGGTTCATAAAACTTATAATAAGCAATTTGATATCTGTATTGAG
>NC_061104.1:10369279-10384279 GCF_015104395.2 Macrobrachium nipponense
ACGAAAAATAGTTATAGATTTGTTAAATTATTATTATTGTAGCTGTTTGAATAATTTCCATTATTTTGTCATGTAACAGTATGTGTATATATATACATGTATATAGGTGTATATATATGTATATAGTCTGCATACTTAACCTACATATTTAATTTTCAAGTATATAATTTATATATTTTGTATGTGTAAATTGAATATATCATGTTGTATTTTTGTTTTACCTAACCAGCTGGCTGTTTTAAACTCCGCCTCACTTTATTCACAGTTATGAGGTTACCATTTCTATTTTTATGTTATCCTTCAGTCTTCAGTTTTCGTTAAGCATTATGTCTATGTAGCGTCTGTATACAGACGAAATATAAAACTGATTAATATTAATTAATAGTTATTGTTGTCCGAGAAGTGTTATGTTTGTAATTAAACAAGAATTCATGTATTAGTTCCCAGTGAAAATATTTTCAATATATATTTCGATGGGTTAGTTTTTATCTTGAATGTTTGAGCAATGTTAGTTTTTATAAACTTCTCCGACTATTTTATCTGTATTGAGTTTGACGGTTGTCTCCAATGTATGCTTCAAACGTGAAGGTTAAATGCTTAAAGTAAAACTTAGGATAAAAAATAACAATACATAATTAGGAACCAGTTTGTTCACAAATAACTTAATAACACTTGTTGGACCGGATGACTCGATGCCTTCACGGCCTTCCAGAGGCAGTCACTATAATACAGACCTTACAGTCAGAGAGTGCAGTGGACGGTATATGATTTAAAAGGAGCATCGTAGGAGGATCCGATTTACTGGATTCACTGCCGTAGTATTTATTTTAGATATTACCGAAGAGAAGTCCCTTTCAATAGAAGAGCAACTTTAGTATAAATCTATGAAGACATGAAAAGAGGAAAGAAGCTGTTTGAGAACTTAGGATTTGCAGTGTTTGGTTTTCCCTCCCACTTAACCGGAAGGCTGAGGAGCAGAACTGGCAAGACGAAGATTCAGCTGGAGGTGAAAGTTTCAACTTAGACATGCGTTCCGATAACGAAGGTTACGACCTCCCCACCACAGTGCTCAGGGAGCAAAAGGGTGATGGCCGTGGATGGCTGGCTACCTTGAAAAATTAAGTAGAGAGGTTCCTAGGTCAGCCATTGGAAGGCTGTAAAGTACCATGAACCGTGTTGTGTCAAATGAATAGGTAAGGGAGATACCAGTTTAGAAGTTAGAAAAAAAAAAATATCTAGAGATGCGAAATTTGTAATAGTTTAAAGGGTTTGAGAAAAAGAGGATTTGATATGTTAAATAATCTGTTTCAGTAACATTAAATACGACAACTGCATTACCTCGGACATTGGTGCACTTGAAACAGATTCACTTTTAGTTCTGTTTAAACTGAATTCTTTCCCATAAAGAACTGTTTCACGTGGTTAACGAAGTGCTAAAGCATGACGATGAAACATAATGTATAAGAGTGAAACCATGGCCAGTAAGTGTGGTGAGCTGCAATGAAAACAGAGAAATGGAGAGGGAAAAAAAGAAACTTGAAACGAGAACTTTGTCGCAAATATCAGACGCTGTAGTGTTTCTTTTTAAGATTAGTCGATTGTTTGATTGAATTTGTACAGATAACTGGGATTGCTGTTCCCAAGGTCATCGACACAGTGTACCTAATTTGTTATATTCTCTAATATTCCCTTTAATATTCTGTAGCCAATTTCAGATATATTTATGAGGGATTTCCGTTCCATTAAAAACTGAGTCTGTTCATTTTTTCAGCGATAATATTGATAAAGAATCACAATTTACCTAATATATACAAGTGTACCAAGAAAGCATTAAAAACATTTTATCCTTGTCTATCTTGTAGTAGTTTCAGTAATTTTTTTTTAAATAATTGATATCTTAATTTAATAAAAATAACTAAACGAGGGTGTAGTATTAAATGCCAATTGTTGTGTTTAGAGTATTTTTCGTAAAGTGTTGTGTGGCATTAGACATTAATTTCAGCATTACCCAAAATTAATTGCCCTATATGAACGCTGTCGTGTTTAGATTGAACTTGAGTCAAACATGTCAGTGCACCCAGTTCAGTCAAAAAAGCAGAATGAAAAATCGGCATTAAGAATTTCTCCAGCAACCTATAGATTTTTCGCTTATTTTTTCTTCGCGGAAAATAATTCACTTTTATTTTGATAAAGCTTCCTCATAAGGTACTTTGCTTACAAATATAATTATTATGATGAAGGAAGTGAATTTATGGTCATAGAAAGCTTTTATGTGCACACACATTAACAAATGTCCCTTTACTGTAACTTAAGCAATTTCTTCAATAGATTAATACGTTCTGTGGAAGTCATTCTCTTTTTCTGAACTCCTTTTCTGGAGATGTCTTTTATTCTGATTAGAAAATTTTTAATGTGAAAATTTTTTTATTTATTTGGATTATAAACATCGGTATTCTGATGCTTACATATGTTTGTGCCCTCTCATGGTTTAATGTGTATGCGTCTTCGTATTTTATGCACAGTGTTTATACAGACATAATCAGCAATAATAATACACATACTTACATAGTTTACATGTATCCATTATTATATATATATATATATATATATATATATATATATATATATATATATATATATATATATATATATATATATATATTATATATATATATGATATATATATATATATATATATATATATATACAATCTGTGATTTCAAGGCAAAGCGGATCTATACCTCTTCTTCTCTAGAAATTCTATACGAAAAAAGGTTTTAAAATACGTTCCACTTTCACTTACGAGAGAGGTAGAAAAAGAATACACCGTATTAATAAAAAAACGTGTTTATTATTATTTTCAGTATGAATGTCATTAAATATGTACATAACTTCCACGTATAACTAGTCTAAGAGGTCAAGTCAGGTCCCCCTGGTACGGACTTAAAAGAAAATATATATATATATATGATAAAAAGAAACAAATCAACAGATCATGAGACACTAATTGGTTGCCAATCCTTAGGATGTTTCTTTACAGTTTAGTAGCATCATAACGAGAAGGAATGAGAGAGTTAAAAGGGACAAAAAAGTGAAAAATGTCATAAATAAATGGATAAAAAGGAAAATTCAAACCTTGAGGCTAATTCTATAAGTTAATCCTCAATGGCTTTTCTGCGTTATTGTAGATCTATTTTTACAAATTTCTATTATCTTTGCATGGCCAATATTTCTATCGCATTCCTGCTTCATGAAGATCAAAAACCCAAATAATTAAGTGGCAATTTCACATAAAAGTATTGAAATTTGTGTTTATTTTTGTTTTTTGGTCAAAGTCACAATTTCTTGTACATTTCATCAGTCAAAAAATTAAAGAAATAAACAGGATTACTACATCATTAAACAAACAATTTTGTCCTGGCACGAGGACACATCTGAAAGCGATTCTCAAATGCCAGACCATTTTTCACTGTTCAGTTGAATCAAATATTTAATCGTTGTTTCAGTAGACTATTTTCATCCCATAGCTTATTTGAAATTCACTTCTAAATCCCTGGATGCATCGTGACAATAGAACACCAGTTTTAGTCATTTCCTTCATATACTAGTTTGGAAAATTAAGTTTCTTTTTCAGTATTGAAAGAACTCGTAGTTCATTACTGGTAACGAAAATTGTTGCCTGAAGGATTGGGCTTCAAAACCATTGTATAATAAATTTTTGCTGGGAACATTTTTAGCACAGCATTTTATTTCTATCGTGGGAAATGCTCTGACGCGTACAGCATATGGCAGAATGTTCAGTACCGATGGTAGCGTAAACGTACTGAAAATTTCATCTCTGAATTTTGACGGTAGCCCAAAATGAATAATATTTATGGAGGTATAATTTTACGAATTTGTATGCAACTTGCATTTCATGTACATGTCTGTAGCGTCACTCTTAGAATCTCGTATCGACTTGAAGCGATGTCTCCTTTCATTTTCTTTTTCACTTTTTTTTTTCTGCAGGTCTGGCCTACATTAGGGTACAGAGCCCCGTCGGCCGCTAAGTACTGAGGAAGTTAGCATCTGTTTCCGTCAGGATAGGCAATTCGAAAAACCCGTATGCTGTATGAAAGCAAAAGTACCCCGTTTCAAGACCATATTATTTTTGACAATCCCTTCTAGTGCTATATGACATTTTCATTATTTTGGTCAAATTGCTACAATGAAAACGTACATAAAAATAAACCCGGAAAGTTTCATTTTGCAGAAATCCGTAGAAAACCGTTGAGTGACGGAGGGGAGACGCAGTGAATCAGGCAGTTACATTAGCTATTAAGAGTGAAACTGGTTATTGCATTTTGAAAATGGCAAAAAACCACTTTTGAAAGTGATGCCCGTTTCTGAGAACGGGTTTGGCACATGCGATTCGATAGACAGGTAATACAGTCATTAAGTTATTCTTATATTTACCATTACTTAGTAAGTGATAGTTACTGTAGTTTACATAAAAAAAAGAAAACAAAGTAGAGATGCCATGCCTCTTGTGTTCGTTTGGTTTTCAAACTCACGGAAAGAAGGATATCGTTTCTGTGCTGAGTTATTATGACTGCCTATTCGAAGCGATGAATAGACTGGCAATAATATAACATTACGTATATAATAAAATAATTAGTGTTATAATAACCTTAAATACATAGAAAACTCAAATATGGCTGCTTCTTCTTCTTCTTCATCTGTACAAGCATCTCGGTTACGTCACAGGGGAATTTATGACGTCACACACGTGGCTGGTGACGTCATAGCATGATCCTAGAACACCACACCTGAAATTGGTGGCAACGTCCTATTATTGTTCATCTGGGCTTCAGTAGTGTTGAAAGGCTCAGGTGAATAATAATGATGATAATAATAATAATCTCAAAAATAAGAATATTAACATTCATTATAACAATATCAATAATGAAAAATAATAATAATAATAATAATAATGATAATAAAGAATGCATTTCTGTCCCTTCAATTCCCATTTCATCAATTATTTGGGTTAGTGCTTGGCTATCCTATCAACTGCAATAATATCGAGACAAGCTGTCTTCAACCTTAGTTTGTAGTGTCTCCAAAAAATGTCCTTTTTGCTTTATTTTGTTCTGTGTTGTGCAAGAGACGATACATATACAAAAATAATATACAAATGTAAGGATGAAATGCGCTTGTCTTACATACTGGTAATCAATGTCGGGAAATTCGCAAGACCAGGAAGTTTAATTGTCAGTTCTATTTTATCTCCGGCAAAAAATTCGTTTAAAAGAAAGTACACCTATTTTAACTTCATAACGGGAAACGCGTAGTGAGTAGCATTTGCTGTCAGTTAATTACTCTTAAGCCATTTACGAGTAGTTAATCCTTCAATTTTGTAGTTTTGTCAATTTTACACAAGTATTTCAGTGAAAGAGTTCACGGAAAACCACCTGATTTTGCGAATTGCCTGTTATTAACAGTGACCAAAAGACGTGAGGGGTCGGGACAATAGAGAAATCTCCTTCTCCTTTGGTGTACTAATTTCTCTATTCTTCTTCTTCATCTTCTTCTTCACTTGGGTGACCTACGTCATGCCCTGTAACATCGCTATGTGGTCTATAGATCATCATCATCAAAATCATCATAGTTTTCTTTGACATCACACTCTGAGAAGGTCCCCAAGTACCATCATTTCAAGAACTTGCGATGAGTATTGCTTTGAAGTAGTAGGAGTAGTTATAGTAGTAGTGATGATGGTGGTAGTAGTAGTAGTAGTAGTAGTAGTAGTAGTAGTAGTAGTAGTAGTAGTGGGCAGTAGTAGTAGTTGTTGTTGTTGTAAACACTAGAGGGGAAACGTTTTCCTATTAAACACTCATTTGCATTGCACTCGTAAATATATTTTGTTAATTATAAGTACGATTTCATTAATGATAATAACAATAGCGCAGCATTACCTTTGAGCTGCTCCAACGTATATATCACAGATAATAATATTTAGTATTAATATTAACTCTTCATTGATATCTTAGAATTACTCATTAACCTACAGTCTAAAGATTTACAAAATTATAGACCAAGCAGCATCATGTTGCATCATTTCACCCAGAGATGTGAGTGTGTGTGTATGTCGGAACCGTTTTATCACTATTTTATATTTTCCTTTTCTTTTATCTTTCCGTCACTTCGTGTGTCTTCCAGCTCATGCCGTTTTCACTTTCGTTATGTTTTGGTTTTCCTCAAAATCTCGTTGTAAATCATGGCACGCTTATAATTTCCACTGTCCGTTAGAGGATGTTCACAGGTGAAGTCCCTTTTTCTCCCTGTACGTACAGCCGCGGCAGCGCTGTCGCCACCTGTTGGTGTACTGATGGTTCTTTTTGGGGCATTTGTTTTTATCTTGTTCATTATGAGTGGGGAGGGTTTTGGAGGGGGTGGGGGGCACTATGCAAGCAGCTGTACTCTGGCCCTGTCCGACAACGTCTCATTGTTCATCTTTAAAGTCACTTCTTGAACGTCGCTGTTTTTCTAGAACCACCATTTTGCATGACCAACCACATCGCACTACGCACCGGATAGCTCCGTATTTTTTTCCCCACTGAAATCATATCCTCCTGGGCATATATTACCTACACTGCACAAACCACTGGAAAATGTAGCCCTCCGCTCCTAATGCCCTGGGTATGCAAAAGGGGGGCAAAGGATCCGCAGGGATGATGGCTTTCTTCTCAGGAAACTGAGAATTCACTTCAGTGGTCTCTTCTGCTGTGAGTCGAACACTTTTCTTCCCTTTTTTTTTAATTCTTTTCAACTAGTACCATTTCACTGCAGAGGGATATTCGCCATCTGTAGTTTCAGTAATGCACAAATGGAGGTCACTGAATGCGGAGCCATGATGGAGCTTAGACCCTGTAATAGGTGGTTGCATTGCGATGTGTTAAAGGCGTGGTTTTACGTCTGAGGTCATGGTGTGACTGACCAAGAACTGTATTCCAAGAAGCTGAAGGTAAGAGTGGCCGATGGTCTGAGTTTCTCTCTCCATCTCGTTCTTCCTACTGATGTAGTAGGTAAGTGTGCCGGACATGATATATATAATATATATAATATATATATATATATATATATATATATATATATATATATATATATATATATATGCACGCAGAGAAAATGCACACGCGCAAGCACGCACTCTCTCACTGTACCCAATTTAACGCAAAGTCCTCGGCGACTCTTATCCCACTTCTTGTGGAACAGACGCTTCTTCGTAAGTATCCGTCCAGCGACGCCCTTTTTGGGTGGACCTGGTGGCGCGGATGGGAGGGGCGCCATCCCCCGCCTCTCGGCAAAGGGGCTGCTGTGCCTATAGGCGATCCCTGCGGCTGCCCAACACGTTTCATTTGACTCACAAACGAGACGGTTCACAATGATGGATCCCTATTTCGGCATGGCCGCTCCCGCCTCCGCCACCGCGCCCGTTCCATCCCTTATGCAGAAGTTTATTATGCTTCTGTTACTTCTGCTGCTGCTGTTGCTGTTGCTGTTGCCGACGCCGTCGATGCAGCTGCTGCTGCTGCTGCTGCTCCTGTTTGACCCTCTGCTGGCATTTACTTTCTCCAGATACTTTCTGGCCCCCACTGCGATTTAGTACTCGAGGGCGCCCTGGTACGAGTCAGTTACTGTTGGCAGGAGTGTGCCGCCCATCACGTCGCCCCAGACACTGGGATGACCAGCCTGTGGAGGAAGAGTGGAGGAGGGTCTTTTAATTTTTCGTTTATTAAAATACACGAAGAATGGTCTACTTACTTGCTATTAGATTGGACGTAATATACCTGCAAGAATGGAAGATTGAGATTGCATATATTAGTAGTAGTTCTTTGCTTACTTCCACACACGGCAAAGATTACACAAACACACACACACACACATATATATATGTATATATATATATATATATATATATATATATATATATATATATATATATATCACCAAAACGATAGGAATTGGGAATAACTTACACCCAAAGGGAATTCTATGTAAGGGCATCTGTCATGCCGAGGATTCGAACTAATGAGATGCTCTTTGGGTATGATACAGTAATGGCAGTAACTCATTCATTCAGATATCAAGAGGGATATAAGCTGATTTCGAGTCCGTTGTACATATTAACATATTACTGTAGAATTCAGGTTCTGAACATAAAACTAAAATCAACACCTCTCCACCATGATAACTAGATGGAAAGTATGTAACTTGTATATCTTTGATAATGTTCACCAGTAGGTAAGTGACTTTATTTTGACTTTAAAATTTTATACTACAAAATATCAAGACCTAAACAGCCATTAATGTAGAAGTCACTTTATGCAGGGAATTACTGACAGGCAAGGATACAGAGACGACGATTATTTATTCATTCAGCCATCAAGAAAGAGAGGTTAATTGTTTGACCGTTTTATTCCGATAGGTATACCTACACACAAACGCACAGGTACACATGTAAACATTATATATATATATATATATATATATATATCTATATATATAGATATATATATATTATATATATAATATTATATATATTATATATAATATTATATTTTATTTATATATAGTGTGTGTGTGAGTTGATATAATCTGTTCGTATACATTGTATCGCAATTTACTTCTTCGGTATGCAGATATTTATCAGCCCGTATGTTTTCACGTAAGTTAATATATATAAACCTAAACTTGAAATTCCGTTGGAATACGAACTTGAAAGAATCTCTCTCTCTCTCTCTCTCTCTCTCTCCAGAGTCTCACATCGTGGAACCAAGCGATAAAAACGAGTTGGCCGTTGCTTCCAAAACATAGACATTACCTCATGGCTTCTAGGAATAACAGCTGAGCGAAGGCTATTGAACTTGCGGGAGTCCTTTTGTTCGATTGTTGTTGGATCACCTCGAGTCATTATTACTACTTTTCATCGTGAGTTTGTGCTGAACGCATTGAAAAAGAGCACTTGCCACTGATATCGTATATGTGGAGTTTAATCATTCCCATTTCTGTGAAAAGGAAAACGCAAAAAATGTGGAGAAATGGAACGTTAAGCGTTTTCCGCGCGTTTCGTCCGTTCCCATATTCTTTCGCGTTCATCGGAACTGTAGCGCTGATGACACGACTCTCTTCGGTTGACTTTTCGTTATTATTTTATCTTGACTGCTTTCTGAGCCTGAGAGATTAAGAATAAGAACTTATTTGTTTCCAGTGAGAAACTGGCTATAGGACGACAATGAATTCTAATCTTGTCGTAATTCCCCGTCGTTGTAGGAAGCAAATCGTAAATTGGACCTTCATTTGAATAATTGATTTCGTTTTTGCGATTGCTATTATTGTGGGAATATTATAAGCGAACAATATTCTCTCTTAGTTTGTGAAGTTACTGTCCTTATGCATCTTTTATACAATGTGGAACCTACCTCTCTCTCTCTCTCTCTCTCTCTCTCTCTCTCTCTCTCTCTCTCTCTCTCTCTCTCCTGAGAACCCAATTTCCTGTGTTCACTAATCATCACCGTAGAATGTTGGGTAAATGGCATAGCTACTAGAAACGTCAGGTGAATTGGAATATTTAATTCTATATCATTCACACGTACGCTTTATTCAGAGGGTGAGTTAAAGGAATTAATATATATATATATTATATATATATATAATATCATATATATATATATATAGTATATGAAAGGATGTATGTATGACCATTATGTATTTTATTAATGCATTATCCCATCGAAAAGAGCCAGTTTTCCATTATTGGCACTACCAGCCAAACTACATACTTGACTACTCTTGAGTCGTTAATATATAAAGCACCTATCCCCCACTTTGAATGCAAATACCTCTGCCGCCGCTCTCTCTCTCTCTCTCTCTCTCTCTCTCTCTCTCTCTTCGTCTCTCTCTCTCTCTCTCTCTCTCCTCTCTCTCTCTCTCTCCCTCTCTCTCCCTCTCTGGCCCGAGTTTCTTTGGGCGTGAATGGCCGTTTTGCGGTCATTCCTTCTTTTCTCTGCTCTCGAATACGTTATTAAATTTAATTTTTTTAAAAATTTTCATAAACATAATTTTTTTCATCTTTTCCTCCTTTTTTACTTAAGATTTTGTACATAGTTTTAATTTTTTGTGTAATAATGCTGACGTCAGCATGAAATGTCTCTTATTGTAATAAACTATGACCCTTTTCTTGCTGCTATTGTCTCGAAGATTTCCTCACACACACACACACACACACACACACACACACACACACACACATATATATATATATATATATATATATATATATATATAATATATAAATCCTGACACACACACACACACACACACATATATATATATATATATATATATATATATATTATATATATATATATATATATGCACACACACACGCATAAGCATTAAGCTACAAATGTCCTTTAATATCCAAATCGCTCTACCTCGGAAATTATATATTTTTATATATGTTAACCAAAGGGGGCTTTTTTAGTTGAGGATAAGTAAGTCGTTTCGTGGGATCGATCCATTGACAGACTAGAACTCATGGACTGCAGTGACGCGACTTAGATCACACGTGTGGTCTAAGGCGCGTCACTGCAGTCCTGAGTAGTGGTCTATAGCCGGATCGATCCCACGAAACGACAAGCTTATTATCAACTAAAAAAAAAAAAAAATCCCCTTCGATTAACATAAATGGAAATATATTATTTACGAGGTAGAGCGAATCGGCTATTAAAGGACATTTGTAGTTTAATGCTTGTATATCTGTCAGTCTCAGTGATGTGATAAAATTCATTCACATATATATATATATATGTATATATATATATATATATATATATATATATATATATATATATATATATATATCCGTTTGTATATGTAAATGGTATTTTAACGTTTATTATGCCATATTACCATAAAAAGGTATCAGGATGCACTTTTCAGTTTCCCAATGAGGCCATAAATAAAGAGGTACGATCGGGATGCTTCAAAAACCACAAAAATATACGTACCATACATGTGCAAAAGACACACACACACACTATATATATATATATATATTATATACTATATATATATATATATATATATAATATATATTATATTATATATATATATATATATAGTATTCAGTCGTTATTCATCAGCGTAAAATTTCCTAGCAGTTAGGCATTTAATGGATAAATTACTCCAGCGCTGGTCTGACAACTTGCTTGACAGCATGCTATGTTGTAGAAAACGGGAAATCTGACATTTACAAGGTATTTTCTTGAAGGAATGGCTTGATTAGATGCAAAGTACCTGTCATTGAAACATTAACAACATTTACTACACTTACTACTTTCTTATTTTTTTATTTTATTTTTTTTATTTTTTTACCGCTAATGTGTGCTACCAGTGAAATTATTATGCTCTAACGCGTCCTGAACACGCAGGGGTTGGTATCGGAACAGTAAACATTTTCAAAAGATGTGTATTCCACTCGCTTTTATTTATATTCTGGTTGTTTTTGTACGAGTGGAATGTCTTAAAAATAGGTTCAGAGCTTGGAGAAATTTGTATTTCAGTAACAGGAATGTTTATGCGATCTATGAATAAGCAATTAAAAGGATGGACATGTGTGGAGCGTATAATTCGAATTTATTACGTAATCACGTATAACATTCTCTCTCTCTCTCTCTCTCTCTCTCTCTCTCTCTCTCCCAAGGTCTCCTCTCCTCTCGTCTCTCTCTCTCTCTTCTCTCTCTCTCTCTCTCTCTCTCTCTCTCTCTAGCCTTGCCTAACTTTATGTCAGGAAATTCGAGGAGATATTGCGGAACAGGGAAAGGTGCAAAATATTTTTGATATAAATAAATGAGTTATCACTGCTTATTTTCCAAACGAAACAGGTCATATCCAGTGTGATTACTCCCTCCTCCAATGCTCAATTTTTCGGGACGGCATAATTCCTTCTCCAGAATTCATTCATTTGATCAATGATTTAGAGACAAAAATAATTACAGGTTTTACTCTCATTGTCAATTAGTTACGGCCTCCGTAGCGATGTCATTCTTGACAAAGCGATATCACACGATCCTTTTTCTGCGGCCAAAACACCAGTCCTAACTCTCACGGGGTTGTTACATAACTGTTTGAACACGGTATCGCAATTATGGCTTAATCATTACCCCCCGAGAAATAATAATGACAATGAATAACATTCTACAAATATTTCGCCCTTGATGGACTTTTACGACGGCCTCTCCACACTAAAAACAATTATACCGCTTGTATATATACTTGACTATGCATCAGCCTTTTCCCACTCGCTTCGCTCGGCGCCCCAGGAATTCGTTCACCGGGTCAGCCGTCCGGCTTGGGTCGTACGAACGTATCTGACCTGTACCTCCAGAGATCGCCGGGAGATAACTCATTTCTTCAATCAAAGTGACCGTATTATTTCATGGTTTTGTTTATTTTCCTAAGTGAGCTTACAGCCTGGGCTCTTCCTCGCTGATGAGCGCTCTTGCGTTGTTGAATCAAGTTTCTTATTAATGATTTGATTGTACTAATGAGTGTGGAATTATTAACAAGCGTACCGAATGTATTCGGAAGGATTCTCGCACAGCCTCTCAGCAGAGTTTGCAATCTTCATGCATTTTCTCAGCAATAAGACGACGCACTCCTTTTTTTTTCCTGGTCATTTAATGTCTCCTAAACAGCGCAATCTGGGCACCTGGGCAACGTACCGTCAAAAATAATCACGACGCCCACGTCTGAAGAAGAGGACAGTAAAATCCATCACTGCGTCACTTACGGCGTCTGAAAACGTCCATTAGTGCGGCATCCGCTTCCAGTTTTAATATATACGTCACCATTAAGCGCTATCGGACGTCTCTAATTAATTGGGAAACGTCTGAAACGGGGGAAAAAGGGAAGTTCTCCAAAATAAACGGTTTCCTGGCAGTTACCTGTGTCTTTGATCGAATTCTTTTTACAATTCGACACTTTAAACACATTTTTTTCTTTTTCTTTTCTCTTTTAACTCGAAGCGTAATCCACGTTCTAAAGAAGTGCACGCGCGTGCAGCAGTTTGTTTTCTTAGCGGAACACTCGAATTTTCAGAGGGTATTTTCCTTTTCCACGCTATCTTATGTGTGTTTAAGCCTGCAACTTATCTCCACTATCTGGGCGCCAATCACCTTCCCCAAAAACAAGGGGCAGAGACCGTTCGGGTATATCCTTGTTTTTCCCGATGCCGGATTTGCGACTGACCTTTCCCTCGGCCTCGTTTATTGTATTTTCGCTTTCTTTTGTTCGATTTTGAGAAAATTCCCGAGACACTTGAAACTCAGTCAAATTTCCGGATTTTCAGACGACCCTTCTCTCTTCCTTGTTGCCTTACCATGTTTTTGACAATTGTCTTGGGAAACCGAAGGCTGAACTAAATTCCAGATTTTCAAATTTGCTTCATTATCGGAATTTATTACGTGGTATATTTATTATTTCTTATAAATAAGAAATGTGTCCAACAAAAACTCACGTAAAAAGAGTCCTCTAATTCGTGAAAAGGAACCATAAAATAAATTCCTGTATATATAATTACATAAGCATAGGTAGCTAATGTGATCAAGAAACGGAACAAAAACTAGAAGGATTTGGTAACTCCATTGGGTTATTGGTCACGGTAACGATTATATATATATAAATACACACACACACACACACACAACACACATATATATATATATATATCTATATTATATATATATATATATATATATAAATTACAATGGACACAGTTACATCTAAACTTATCGCACTCTTTTGAAGCTGAAAGGGGAATAAACGAAGCGGCTCTCACATTCCGGGGAAGGATTAGAGCAAGTATCGGCCTTGGATCAGAGTCAAAGCGTATGAGGGTCCAGCGAGAACGCACCCGGACGCCATTTTATGAAGGGATAATTCTAGTTCAGGGTTTGCATATACACACAGTACACTACATTTCTGTATTTGCCTTTATTTCATCTTACTTCTCCCTAAAGAACGCCTTATTCTTTTGAAGCTTGAATTTCAGTCGGTGGCCCCTTTAGGCTTGTTCCATGTGAATAGGTTTTCAGCTACTGAATAATAATAATAATAATAATAATAATAATAATAATAATAATAATAATAATTGACAGCATTATGCGAAATTGAGAGAAAGACCCATGAAACAGAGAATGAGATAACCTTGCCAACTGAAAGGTCAATGGCGCGGCTATGCGGCAAATCTCTGCAATTTCTGTGAATTTGGCCGTAATGCTGTGTAAAAGCCATCTGGTAGTGAGTTATGTCCGGAATGTTGTGCGTGCGAAATTCATGAGGGTTGATAGCCATCAGTTGCTTCGCAAGTGCTGTAAAGCTACGTGCCTAGTCCGAGCATTTCATAATTATGCACTTCGTCGTAAGAATTCATCCCTTCTCTGTCCTGCGAAGCTTTGAAAACCTCCCTCTGACTGGACAGACTGATTGCATGGAATAAGGATATCTGTAGCCTACTACAAACCATCACCAGAAAGTAAAAAGACTGCTGGGAGTTGAAAGGGGAATCCTTTTTCCTTACGAATTCAAAACTAGAACGGATTTTAATGAGGGACCTGGTCCGCATACTTCCGTCTTCGATCCAGGCTCTTGCGTTGGGTTATTCCTTCGGTGTATCTGGCATTTTTTAATTGTACCCTACTTTCTCAATTTTAAAAGAAATTTGACTGTTTTGCGTTGATGTCGACGACTCTCACCAATTTTCCAATGTGTTATTACTATTATTATTATTTTTTTTTTATTTTTTTTTTATTTTTTTTTTTTTTTGGCTCTATCACAGTCCTCCAATTCGACTGGGTGGTATTTATAGTGTGGGGTTCCGGGTTGCATCCTGCCTCCTTAGGAGTCCATCACTTTTCTTACTATGTGCGCCGTTTCTAGGATCACACTCTTCTG
>NC_061104.1:10386779-10421779 GCF_015104395.2 Macrobrachium nipponense
TAGTGGAGGGGAATTAGTCTCTCTCGCCTTACACACACAAACACAAATGTATGTTTGTTCTTTTTGTTCAGGTGAGCTTTATAAGACTTTAAACATTACTTCAGAATGGCACTTTGGAGATAATCTCCCGAGCTTTCTATTCAAGATGACTTTTTGATATCTTAATTTGTCCATTGCAAGCACGTAATTACAGATTTCAAGCACTCGTAAATGATTCATCAGAAAACTTTGCTCATACATTTCCTTTAGCGAAAGCGGATGATTTGGAAAAAGTAATAGGCATTCCCCATACCTTGTATGTCAATTTCATTACCATAGGATGTTGAGATGTTAGACAGGCAGAAAGAATTGGGGAATAACCCATCCCCTTTCCACCTCACCGCCCGCTTCAGTTTTTTTTTAATCGAAAGCTATAAAAAGATATACAGCAAGAAATAAAAGAAATGATAAAAATTATCTGAAGTCGCCCTCAAACTATGGATCCCCTTCACAGGAGGTATGCCAGTATCAGGAAGCCGATAGCCAATTGCTGATAAACAGTAACTTTTTAGTGTTTTATGACTTGATGATATTAACTAACATGATTCCTTGTCTTTATCTTAGTTGCCAAGAGCAAAAATCAGTTGATCACTAGCTATTTCTGTGCAGTTTCCCTACCTGATCATTATGCTGACTTCACGATACGTAAGGCCCTCCTGTGACGGGGCCCCCTTGTACCTGCTGACTCTGCTGACATGGCATCTGCTGTTGGTTGCCCATTTGTGACGTCTGCTGTTGGACCTGCTGTTGTCCACCCTGCTGTGCGCTGCAATGAGAGAAAGAAGGGGAAGTGAGTGACCTTTTTTTAGAACTGAACAGAAATCCGGTTATCCTTCTCAGAAAAAGTCATTCGCCAATTGTCTGTCTGATAACTTATTGTCTTTGATGTTTTGTCGGTTTTGGTGATATTACTGTATACAAGTGAGAAGATGCAGACAAATTTTTTTTTTTTTATACAATATAACTGTGTGAAACCCCACACATACTATACGTGTATGAAAGTTGATGAAAGAGTGAATGTGTATTGATCAAATTAATGTTGCGACAGTTACAAATAAAGTAGATAAAGATAACTAACTGCCAAGTATTAAGGAACATAGTTTGGGCAAGTTTCGAAAATGGCAACTTTTACAAAAACAAGCAAGGAGTAACAAAATCAAGCGCAGAAGCAACTGATGTGATAAGGGATTGAGAATCCGGTCTTTGAAAGCTCCTCCAGCAATTGACATCGATCGATGCTTCACAACTCCGATGGACGTGACGAGCAAAAAAAAAAAAAAAAAAAAATCAGTTAGTTCAACATTCATTGTTATGTCCGAAGGCACATTGAAAAAAAAAAAGATGGAAGTTACTAGTTTCCGTTCCGACTGAGGCTTTTTTTTTTTCGCGGGATACTCATTTCATACTGGCGTGACAGAGAGAGGGAGACAGAGACAGAGAGAGACAGACAGACAGACAGACAAGCAGACGAGGGACGTACTTCTTATAGACAGGAGAGAAGGCTGTGTTGGTTAGTGCTGTGGCTGAAGCTGTGTTGGTGTGATTGACGTTGGCGGCATGAGCACCGCTTCCTCCCTGGTACCGCTGG
The DNA here is from genome assembly GCF_015104395.2 of Macrobrachium nipponense. Classification (NCBI taxonomy): domain Eukaryota; kingdom Metazoa; phylum Arthropoda; class Malacostraca; order Decapoda; family Palaemonidae; genus Macrobrachium; species Macrobrachium nipponense. The sequence continues at coordinate 10,388,407 of NC_061104.1, forward strand.
TGGAGATTGGCGTCCCCGACGGAGGCTCCTCCTCCTGTCCCAGGGGCGGGCAAGGGTGCTGTCGATCCGCGGGAACAGGAGGACAGACCCCCGCCCATGCCTGCTCCGTAACTTCCTGAGGAGGAACTCCCGAGGAAAGCGCCCGCGCCCAAGAGGCCTCCTCCGCCCTGGCTCTGCTGTCCCTGCTGACCCTTGGCATTTGGTGGCGTCTGTGGAGGAGTGTCAGTGCCGACTCCGTCGCTGCAGTTGAGGAGGAGGAGGAGGAGGAGGGGGATGGTGGAGGAGGAGGAGGGGGAGGAGGGAGGAAGTGACGTTCCGTTAAAACATAGGCGAGCGACGTTATAATGCATCATTATCATCATGGTCATCATCATCATCATCATCATTATCATTATTATTATCATTAAACAGGAAAGGACGGGGAAGAGATGGGTAGTTGCAACCTTTATCTGGGCATAAAAAAGAAGTGGGGTAGTGGGACAGGCAGGGGAGAGTGAAGGAGGGAGGGGGAATAGGAAGGGGTGATGGGGAGAGGGAGGGTTGGATGCTCGATACCCATCCGCCCGCCGCGACTGCCATCATGGTGATATCTGCTGTTAGGTTCTAGGAAGCCAAGGCTCAAATTTGGTGGGTCCACAATCTACTATGCATGATGGTTAAGCCGGCGATTACAACTAAATGAAGCGGCAGGCTGGCGCTAAGTATCGGGCGATCTCACGGGACGAAAGCAAGAGGGTAGCCATCAGGTAAAGCAATACCTGGTATGGCCCAGCTGTAATCACCCATCAACTACCAATAGCAAGGAGACTTAATGAGGACTTACCTATATCCTGTCATGTACTGGGCGGGGTTCACGCCGGACATAAGGTGGTTGAAACGGGTGTACTGCTGTTGCGCGGGCGGGATGGTCGGTGGCAGGGGGAACGTGGTACCCCCGGCCAGCCATCCACTCCCAGGGGTTCCGCCCACCCCTCCTGTGGGCGGCGGGGTCTTGCACGCTGCCGTGTCCGCTAAAGACCAGATCTTGGGTTTAGCCGAGGGTAGCGACACTGCACAGTCGCTCTGCGGAGGACGAAGGAGAAAAACAAAGCCACATTACCATAATGATAGTTCAGGAGTCGACATTGCTATTGCATTTTGGAATATGGAACCTCTAATGCAAAATCATCTTATTGCTCTGTTTCATACATGGAGAAGGATTAACGTCATATCACCAGTTATTTCAAATGACAAAAGAAATCTATACTGTAGCCTATAGTTCAAAGGTACACTTGACACTGAGCGTGGCGTGAAAGCACAGAGGGAAGATGTGCGGTCTCCAATCTACATATATAAAAGGGTGTTGCATGCACGTGGAACAGATGGACACACTATTATAGGAGAATTTCATTTCTTAGTTACTTTGACATTAAAATATTTTTCAAAAATGATTAACAAATATCAGAGCTGAATAAAACTAATTTATTCAGCTCTGATTTATTATTAATATTAGAAATTAATAAACCCAATTTCACTATATACATTAGTATATATCGATAGTGTGTTTATATAATATATTATATTATATATATATATATATATATATATATATATATATATATATATATTATTGTAAGTATTGTCGAGTACATTAATTCTGTTAATGCTTCACGTATATACATATGTATGTATGTATATATATATATGTATGTATGTATATATATATATGTATATATATATATATTAATATATGTATATAAACGCATGAATACGTATATGTGTATGTATATCTGTATATATAATGTGTGCGATATATTTGCAAAATTAATGTAGTCGACACCTCCGTTCGGAAAACAAAAATGTCACCATAAATTTCAATCAATTGTAACTATTTTTTAAAATGTTGTTTTGATGACGTTGCATTTCTTGTTGCAAACAGTCATATCAATGCTTTCAATGTTAATCACTGGATTTTGAGGTGCACTGCATTTTTCGCATTTGTCATTAGAGTTATAAGAATAAAATGTTTCCTTGGTTTGTTTTTGTCTATTCCATATAAACAAAAGGAGCATAGACTTAAGAAAAAAAATTACTTTTGTGAGCATTTGAAGTAAAAACCGTCTAAACAGCGTCTGTAGGTATAAAATCACGACGTCGTATCGAGGGTTGTATATAGAAATAAATAAATTATTAAATAAGGTGTGTCTTTGCCACTTTTTTTTCAGGTAGCGATTTATTCGCCCCCCTAAACGTTTGTTTTTCCTCTGGCCTTAAAAAAAAAAAGTTGCCCATCCCACTGGCTTTTGCGTTGAAAAAAGCACAGTTTATTTCATATTAATTGATAGATTTACTAAGTGAAAATCGTGGCGTCATAACAACAAACTTGAAATATTCAAGTTACAAAGTGAAAATGACTGAACAGTGAGCACGGGACAATTTTGTTCGAACGGACAGGTTGGAAGTGGGTTAGTGAGGTGTCACAGTGACGTTTCCAACACCGACGTGAACACGTTTCAGTTTTTACGATAGCATCGATTCTCATGAGAGAAACTATAAAAAATTCAGGGCTTTTAGAGGTTTCGGAAAAACTGATAGGTAACGTCAAAAGACCTGGTCTGACCTCCTCTAACGTAGGGTATATAAACAAACCTAAAGACTAGATTTTTACTTACTGAGCTCACTTAACTTCAGAGGACTTTTAAGGTTTTCCCTTTGCCATGACTTAACTTTGAAATCTAAGACTGACTCTCAGGTCTCATTAAAGCAAAACTACCATAGTATAACAGAATAAGTGGCGATGATAAAGCTGCTCTTTTTCTTTGTTTTTAAGAAGACCTAAGTTACGAAACCTAACCTCGGCCACGGGAAGCTTCGCCGTGCCTTGATTTGTTGCATTGTTTTGAAAATCAAAACTGTTATTGCAACATGCGAAACTGAACGAAATTTCAGTGGCGTTATTCCCTTCTTTAATCCTCTTGTAAATATACATAAAAAACAACAATCCTGAAACCTTGATAATAATGGAAAAATAGTTATATGGGCGCTATAAGGGTTTCTGTATGGTTTATAAGTCAGTTATTTTTTTTCTTGCAAACAAAAGACATTACATGAATATGGGTCCTTCGAATCTTGAAGGGAATGCTATATTGAACATTTTAGAAATTTTGCTTTTATCATATTTGCTCAACTGTAGAGCTTAGTTGGTCAAATAAGCAATATTGTCTTACAATAAAATATTTTGTAAGATTCCAACTTTTCATTAAGTAAAATTTGAGTTCATCAACGGAAACAATCTCAATAACCATAATTGAATAACAGTGCTAATGGTAAAGTACGGGATTGATTGTAATTCCATTTGAGAGGCCATTTCTAACAGGTTGAAGTACATCGTTCACGGAGGGGAGAAGGAAGCGCAAAAAAAAGAAAAAAAAGAATAAGAATAGCAAAAGATTGGACGATCATAGCTGAAAATGACCACTAAAAGCTACACATCTAAAGGAATAAGGGAAAAGAAGCCAAAGACGCTGACAAAGTAAATAGCAAAACCAACATGCACCAACATAATAATATTATCAACACTGCCACTACTGTGGTTCCTTCGAGCAATAATGCTCATGGTGTGCGCGCCGGTATGCCGTGTAACACAGCATCTCTACCCAACACCACAGTCCATTTAACCCCGTCTCCAGAAGATTCGGTCTTGCTCACTTTCTTTTCAATGACTATTATACTTCCTCTGTACTATGCTTGTGTCAAACATTAAGCCATGCAGAACCAGTACAGTCCGCTCTAAGGCGAACCTGCGAATGGCAACACCAACATCACAACATTGACAACATCACATCACATCACACCATTCAAACAATACAAGTTGTCACCCACCATGAAGCTCACCTTCTCCCCCTTGGGGACGGTGAAGGGATTGGTAGGGTGAAGAGTCGGGGTGGGTGAGATGGCCGCTGTGACTGGCTTCGTGGGCACGACGCCCCCGTCGCAGGACTTCAGTTCGGTCTGCCCCTCGCCTTCCTCCACCTTCGTTTCCGTCACTGCGAAAAGGGAATAAACATATGATCAGTAGTGACAAGAGTATCCACATGAGAGATATTCATTATTATTCTAATGTTTGGGGGGTATTGTTTTGCAAACATTGAGATGGACCAGGGCTTAAAAAACACTGAAATTGTAATTATATATATATATATATATATATAAATAATATAATAATTATATAATATTATAAAATCATATATATATAAATAAATATAAAGGGGGAAAAACATGATCAGGAATACAACAAAAGCACATACTTGAGTAACCAAACACGTCTCACAGACAGTAATGAACGCGTTTGTCTGCAAGTGCGCCATTTTGTATCACGGGGTTAAGATGTTTTCACAAGACCGTAGTAAAGTCATTCAAGAGCAGATCTTTAATAATTATTGATATTTACTTCAGCTTCACAATCCGTGCATAGTTTGTTTTGCTGACTATAAATGTATACTTAGAAGGGCAGGACCTAAATGGTATGTATACCCACCGGCACACCACCCGGCACCCCTCTGACCCCCATCATCCCGCGTCTGGTTAATTTATAATCAAATGAACAACGCAGCTCGACTAATTTGCTCATAAACTTTAAAACCCTCGGCGTCCATAAAGTGTTTCCCGTAGTAAAGCTGGCTGTTGCAACGCTGCTGCCGCAACAGTTGCAGATTAATATATTTGAAGTTGATGCTTTGGTTGGTGTGTGTGGTCCTCATCATTCTCCATAGGGATCTGCTCTATGTTATCCGCTCTCTCTCCCTCTCTCTCTCTGGTCCAAATCTATTCCTGTGCTCAATGACATCCTCGTTATTGCTTCTCTCTCTCTCTCTCTCTCTCTCTCTCTCTCTCTCTCTCTCTCTCTCTCTCTCTCAGTGGTCCCAATCATTCTCTCTTATTCTCATCCATCTTTGCCTGTCAATCAAAATAACTCGCATTTTTAGTACCTTGGTGCGAACACAGCGAACAGGAGCGGAGGAAAATGTTGGAAGGAGGAGCGAGAGGAAAGGATGAGAGAAATGTGTCAATCCTACAGAATTTCACGGGGTGAAAAGTCCACTTCATGACTTTTGCTCACTTATTAATAATCTTCCGCTGCAAGACGACCCCCCCCCCACCCCATTTCCTATTGAACCTTTTACTTATTGTGCATCACTTCTTAATTGGTCTTCCATTGTTTATCTGAATCTTGTATTTCATAATGAAGCGCCAACTTCACCATTAATATTCCCGCTTCGCGAAGAGCTTTTCCTTTTCACGTTGAATGGCGCATTTCACGACGAATCTCCCTCCCACTTCACCCCGTCAAAGTTTCCGCTTCACAGCGACGCGCCCACTTCGCAGGCCAACAGGATCCAGAGGCTTCTATATCAGAATATGTTGGGAGTTTCGTTTTGGGAATTGCCAGGGTTTACTTGTGCTTCGTCGAGGCTTCATATATATTTCAAGTCGCGTCTCGTTTAAAATGAACCCCCAGGTGTTTAATATGCACGCATTTCTGAGGGCAAATTTTCTAGTTGGCCCTTTTTTTTCCCCTGTTTATAGCGTCGTACAATCTGCTGAAAATTTCATTACTTGACAGTTGTCATCGATTCAGAAATGATGACTTTTACTCGATTGTTGAGTGATATTTCCCATCCCCCATCCCCACCAAAGATAGAACACAACGGTCAAAAAGGGAGGCGTATAGTAAATCATGTGTATGTATACTTCAGAACGCATCTGGAATTGTAACTTTGACGAAAACTTCTTTCGAAGTGAGTTCTGCGCATGAAACAAATATAAAATATTGACCAAACGAGGTCCATACTGCAGAAATGATGTATTTATTTCCAAGATGATTTCATTTATCCCTCTTAAGTGTCATAGCTGTATGAGGACGGGGTTGGGGGGGGGGGGGGGGGGGGTGGGGCGGGGTGGGGGGGGGGGGGGGGGGGGAGAACCACACGATGAAGTCAGTTGTTATACTGCACAGCTTTAATCCACTCTGTATAATTAACCAATGTCGTCCAATGTTACAAGAGAGCACGCTTTGAGTCACCCAGATTTAAATGGTACTTGGATGTGACACCACTTACCACATGGTGGCGCTCATCATACCCTCTTCGCTCTTACACCCATTATACCCGTGACGTATTCCTCCGCCCATGTTGCCCACCTAGACTTGACAAAAAGAAAAATAAAGGGAAAAAAGTCCTCGTAACTCTTCGGTAGTAACAAGCGAGTCTCATAACGTTGACGTTACAGGGAAGAAAAGCTTACAAAAAATGGAGAGGAAAAAATCAGAAATGTTTTTAAAAAGTACAAAAGGGTGCGAGCTGTCTCACGCCGTCCCCCTCCCCCCCTTCTAAAAAAAATATGGAAGAAAGTTATGAGGAAAGATGATACTAGAAATGATAGCAGAAAGAATAGCGCGTTTCTTCGTGCGACCCACCAACACCGCCCCCCTCCCTCTCTCTCTCTCTCTCTCTCTCTCTCTCTTCCGTGTGTGTGTGTGTGTGTGTGCGTGAGTGCGTGTGTAAATGAGTAACACAAACCGAGAAGGAAGGCAGTCAAAACATGGTTCATTCCCCGGCTGTTGATAGACGAAGCTAATCTGTCCCCTCTCGAGTTGGTCCATCTTGCCAAACAAAGATCATCTAGTTTTAATGCGTGGACTCTAAGCGATTAATAACAATAATTATGAGCGTATTGTTATTACAATTATTATTGAGTAAAATCAACAATCTGACTGTATACTTTTAGTTTATATGGATTCAGTTTCCTTTGTTGTGTTAAATTGTGCAAAATTGCCTTTTTTTTCTTTTATCTTTTTTTCGTTCCTGTAAAGAATATCGTTTTTTTTTCCTTGTTAGTTTCAATTACAGTTACCATAATGATTTCCCTGGTACCCGTGCTTAGTAAAGCTTAAAAATACATTTCAAACTGAAAAATTACGTTGTACTATCTCAGTATAAACCCTTCTCTCTCTCTCTCTCTCTCTCTCCTCTCTCTCTCTCTCTCTCTTCTCTCTCTCTCTCCTCTCTCTCTTTCGTCTGTCGAATACCTGCATCAACAAAATTTCTCTTGTACTTATCTGGTCATAATTTCCCTAACGAGTTTTAGAGGCAAATTTCAGCAATCGCTCATACCAATTATGTAATTAGGGAAGTTGGCACCTGACCAAATACGGGAGATGATTATAAATATTTGTAAATAATGTTACATAGCCGTTACCTCGATGCTTCTTTTTTTCTTGAATTAAAATAGGCGAAAGACAAAGGGCATATTCCTAATATTATGATAAAGAAATATACGGTTTTGTAGATATTTTGTTTTCATTTTGCATTCTTTTTGAAGTTTGGAATTAACGTCTATAAGTTCATTAGGAATTTTTAATGTTTCTAACATATATTTATGAACATTATAGAATTTTTGCTCTTTTACTGTATGGTAATTTTTTTAATATATAAAGAATGATCTCTTACAATTAATCGTGTCGTAACGGTGACAGTTTGTGTTCGAAATTTCAAGCAAATTGCTTTGAACTGTTATGATAATCAAACCAGATCTCTTTCAGTATAACCTTAGTATTCTATATTTTCGAGCTGTCATAGTCTGTATTTTGCTCTGAAATCGCTGTAGTGTTTTCCAGTACTGACAAAACGATTAAGTGTAAATCGAAACAACTTTTGCATCTGTTCCTTCCGAAGTCGATAGTAGAATGACGTTAATAAAAAGAGAAAATAATCACCACTCACGTCTCGAAGTGCGAAAATGACGACTTAAAAAGGGGTTGTTTAGTCTATCTATCTAATAATAAGAGAGAGACTTCAGACAGCGCAAGAAAAATGTCATAAAATCAGGGCGCCAACAATTTCGTTCTTTTTTCCACGTCCAGAGAAGAAATCTTGGACGTAATATGACCTTTATTAAGAGAATTGTAAAAGTAAATAAAGTCGATGAGTGGCGGAACGTAACTTAAGTACAGCGTCGAGTAATATAATTTCTCTGGGTCTCTTGTAGTTTATAATATATGCAAATCCACCCTTCTCCTTCCTTACCCCTCGGCCAGATATGACAGCGTAACGATATCTCTTAATTATCGTTATTAGCATAAGTGTCTGGGACAAAAACCTTTCGGGTGGGGTCATCCAATTATGAGTGTTTTCCTGAGGAAGGTTTCTAACAACAATAACGAAGGTGAGATAAAGAGGGAAGGAGAGAAACGTTTAAATAAATAGTTAACAATCCTCGCTGTGGAGGGACCTCCTAGCCCGCACGGCGAACCCCCCCCCCCCTCACTCCTCCCCCTTCACCTCGCATCTGTACAACCCTCTCCGAGTATTCTCTCCTTTTCTCTTTACCAAGTAAAACCACCTCCTGCGACAATAAAGTCCCTACCAGCAAGAAACTCTACACATTAATTACCTTCGCGATAATCTCGGAGGAGCATATTAAACTCTCGCTGGTGTGGTGGGTGAGAAGGCGTTAGATGGTTTGTGTGTTTAGCGATAATCCCCTTACTTTAACTCCCCACTGCTGCTACTCTCACTCCCCATCCTTCCCCTCCCCCCTTTCTCTTATACAAACTCTCCAAAACACACACACGCACTCTCTCTCTCACTCACTCTCTCTCTCACTCACTCTCTCTCATTCCCCCTCTGAGGTCGTGGCTGCGATGATGTGTTTATGTTCTGTGACATACATGAACATGTCCCATTGGAAGCGCTGTAGCAGAAGAGGCGGCCCAGATCATACACAGCCGTCTCGACCAGACACTTCAAGTTATGAAGGCAAAAGAGAGAGAGAAAAGCAATCGACATATTTAACGCCCAACCAGAGAAGACTTTGCGTGAATGCTAAAGTTGAACTCTCGAAGAAACAAACACAATCGTAGCGTATTGAATAAAGAATCGCAGAATCGCTTATTTCGATTGATCATTTGCTAAGATTTGAGACTTTTGGAGCTAAAGGACATGCAGTAGGTGGATGTAAATGAATATGAAAAAGCATAGCATAAACATGGCCCTGTTGGATTATGTGCAAAATGACTACTTCCGTTAATTCGAACCTTCGTATCGCGTTGACGCGTCTAACCATGGCTTTGCAGCAGAGTTTTTGCTTAGTAACTTAAGTCTTCACTTTGTACCTCCTTCTACTCTGTTTTGCCCTTTTAATGAGAGAGAGAGAGAGAGAGAGAGAGAGAGAGAGAGAGAGAGAGAGAGCACAATCTAATAGATGTACGAAGCTAACCCATAGTTCTGAATTATCATAATTTGTTCAAGCGTTACAATTCTCGTTTATCTTATCCGTGTGCGAATAATAAACCAACATAACATCCCCTAGAAAGATAAGTAGACAAACAAAAGCTCATTTCCTTTTCTTTTGGTGGGAATAACGTATCGCCGATTTCTTTTGTTGTCTGTGACGCCGAATACCTTGATTACTAAACACCAGGAAGAGATTTCTCAACCATAACACCAGCGAAGGAAATAAAAGAGAAAGAAATGAGTGAACTTAAGTCTTGATTGAGCCTTTAATAAAACTTTAATTCTTATAGATGCGCCGCTAGTCCTCCCGAGTCTTAAAAGACTACGGCCCTCTTCGGCTAGAGAGAGAAAAACTGCCTCGTTGATGCGACGTCTTAGAAGCTGAGCGAGAGGATCCTCGCGGCTATTCTCATGCCGTTAATCCTCGGGGTTTTTTTTTTATTATGATTATTGTTCCGTTGCTCCCCTTGCATATTGGATGGCGATCCTCTCCTTGTCTTGAGCGACGAGAAACTAATTAGATATCAGAATATATTTTGAAGTGACGATTCCAAGTCAGCATTATTTGTGATGCCATGTTAGTGTTTATGGTGAATAGGTATTTTGGGGTGATATCTGCATCTCCCCTACTCCCTCCCCCCCCCCCCTACGATTATTCACGGTATCAAATGAGGATCTAAATCCCACGTAAAAGCTTTCAATGGCCAGCTATTACTCAAGAGGCAAGATGAGCATCTCGATTCGTGCGACGGCAGCGGGAACAAGCGCTCGCCAAGCCAAACAGAAAAGTCGGAGACATGGCGCGTTATAATCAAAAACGGCTCCTCAGCAGCATCTTTTGGCTGTCGGCGATGGATGGGCCTCTTAGATTCGGGAAATACTTGCAAGTTGCTTCGAGTGGAGAACAAGTGTTGGACATACTTCACCGTCGGGCGTTCTGGCAAGGGCCAATAAACTACTGTTACAGAACTCGTGTCACTCGGAGCACTTTCACCCCTTCCTTCCTTTCTCTGAAACTCTTCTTCTTCTTTTCTCTTTTCTTTTTTCGCTTCTTTCTTCAAGACGGTTGGTAAACCTGATTTTCTGTCGGGTGTTGGTTGCGCTCTCTCCGTCCGTTTCGAGGAACTGGTAAATAATGTTCTTTGTATCGAAGTGTTTTCTTATTCTGTTTATTATGTGAGGTGATCGGAGCGTGCTGAGAATTAGTTGTGGAGTGAACCCAAATCCACTCTTAATGGATGATGTGTGACGGTATGAACCTACGTAATCCAACGTCCATATCTCTCTCTCTCTCTCTCTCTCTCTCGGTCACAGTATTTTCATTCCTTTTCCCCCTTATTCTTTCACGCCGATGCTCAGTTCTCCCCTACCACTTATCCCCCTCCCCCTACCACTTCTCCCCCTCCCTACCACTTCTCCCACTCCCCCTTTCCGCCCCTCACCCACCCCCGGCGGTAGGGAGGGGGGGGGGAGACCTCGAGACTTAAAACTTGTTTACTGCAACAAACATCGGGGCCTGTTGTCTGAGCATGCCAACGACGCAGGTTTTCTTTTTACCGACCAACGCCTAAGCACCCTGCTGAAGTATTGGCGTCTCTGTGGAAAAATTAGCGGTGGCTGAGTTTTAGCTGAAAAATATGTAAATACGAATAAGATTATTCACAGCATTGGGGAATTTTCGAAGTTTTTATGGGAAGTAAAGAGAAAGGTTAGGAATGCCTTTGACGTTTGTTGTTCAAACAATTTAGTTTAAAAGGTGTCTTTTTTGTTTATTAGTCTTTGAGCTGACGTTAAAAAACATTAAAATATGGTAGTTTTTTTAAGAGTCAATGGGAAGGGTAATACAATACTCTTTAGAAAGTGTGAAAAGTAGGCCATTCAAGACTTCACTCCTCAGTTTATTTGTTTTCCCGAGAATGCATTCTCAGTCTAGTAACAGAAGTCAGCTGTAATGCAGTTTTAGATAGCTATAGTCATTTTCATTCATTCGTAAGTCATTTCATTTTCGCTATTTATAACTACGCATGAATTTGATGAATGGTATTATAAAAAAGATCTCGTCAAAATTGGAAAACCAATACTACTCAATCTTTTTTTAACTATTTGATAATGTCTTTCTGATGTTATGACTGAAGTTATGGCATCATTCTAACGTTGTGATCAATCAGATAATCTGATATTCATCTTGCATAGTTGTGATTTAGTTTAAAACCTTATACAATTTTATGATCCTTTGTTACTTTTAACATATTTTTTTATAACGGAAGCTTCCCTTTCTGAAGAAGGCGAGGTTTACTGCAGGAAAATTCCGATCAGTGTCAATAAAGAAAAAGTCCGACGCAAACTGTTGTGTGTTGTGGTGGGCCTTTGTAAAGCCTCCGTGTTAGGGTTGTAAAAGCTTGGAAAGTATGTCTTCTATATCAACACCTTAATCTCAACAATGTTCCTCTTCAGAAAACCAATCCTTTCTTTAGAGATGGAACAGATAAGAAAACTGTCACAACTCCCTACATTTAAGGTCGGAATTTTGTGGTTTTCCCCTTAGCGCGGCGAGCGAAAAATATTAGAGCCGCGGCACTGAGAAAAACACCCACACAAAAAAGATTTTGTTGAAGTAAATTGCCAGGTATTGTTTGCAAACTCTAATAATCTGCTTTGGATTATCGGGCTTAGGAAGTACAATGTTTTCCCAAAGTATTTGTATTGTGATTTTATCCTGACCGATCAGTACTAATGAATTTTTATGAAACGAGATTTGGCGGTTTTGCTTCGGTAAGGATTTTGAAATAATTTTGAAGATATAAATATTTGCATAAATTTAGTTTATCAGTTTTGTAAGTATAGGTTACTGAACATAACCTCCGGGTATAAATGGTGTTATATCAAGATTTTAAGAAAGTAAATCACAGTTTATATATATATATTATATTATATATATATATATGCAATTTTTAAAAAGTACATTAACCTTTCACCTTGTTTTTTACTTTTTCTATTACATCGTTGCTGTTGATTTAGATATTCATATGTTTATAAGTGAGGGAGAAAGCATACCACCTCAAAAGACCAACTGTAAATAAAACATAAATACGAGTGTAAAAATACAGCCATGAGATTAATTGAATGAATGTTGTGTATGTGGTCGTGTGTGCATGCAACCACACGAGAGAGAGAGAGAGAGAGAGAGAGAGGAGAGAGAGAGAGAGAGAGAGCAAGCTCACAGTATCGCACACTCGATGCTCAAAGATGGATCGTTGTCGGAGTCATTAGAGCCTTCGTGTTCTTTAAAAACTCATCACCAAAATCATCGCAAGGGGGAAAATGTATCAGAGCAGGGGGTGGGGGATGGAGGGAGGAGGGGGAGAGAGATGGTTAGAGGGAGGTGCTTTGCCTAATGGCTAGCTCACGTCTGCTGACCACCATGGGCTAATTACCTGGGAGGGGATTCGTGTGGCCCAAGTCACTAGTAATTTGGGACAGGTGAGGCCCAAGGGAGGAAGAAGGGAAGCTGCTGTGTGTGTGTGTGTGGGGGGGGGGGGGGTTGATTAGGAGGGGGAGGAGAGAGGAGGATTGCAGTTGTGTAATTGAAGACATTATTAGACATGTGAGACAGTCTTGGTGGGGGAAGGGTTCCTTCCCCTGATATGCTTTTATCATTCATATTTTCAGCTCACTTTTTTTTTTCTGTCAGTCATCAATATCTCGAACTTTTCCCTTTTCTTTTTTGCTTTTACTTGGCATTGTTCGTGATGACAAGCAATGATTAAAAGGATAATCTCCATTAAACGGAATATTTTGATGGACACAGGAAAATCTTGACTCTTTGGTAAAGGACTAATACACAAATTTTTTAATGATGTAACTAAATTGGTGGAATTATGCTTTCATCGCAGTTGCAAAGGGTATACTTGATAAGGTTACTTAGTTAATCCAAATCGTTTATATAATTGATGTATATTGTTTCCAAAAGACGACGTTGCTGAATTTACTTGGAAAGGTAACACTTTTCGCAAAAAAAAAAAAAAAAAAAAAAAAAAAAAAAAAAAAAAAAAAAAAAAAAAAAAAAAAAAAAAAAAAAAAAAAAAAAAAACATAAATAAATAAATAAAAAACAGCTGTGGTCTTGAGATTAATTACCGTGAATTTATAGTGTTCGAAGTTCAGGCTGTTTCTTCACCACACAGTAGTTGTAGCTTTGCTGTACTAGAAAATAAACCCTTAGACAAAGTTATTTCGTAGACCTCTTTAGCATTTGTATACTTCATCTGTACTTATATACAAATAGATTATATAGTGCACATGAATTAGTTACTGAAGAAAATAAGCAGAAATCTGGGACTTCGTAGTCGCTGGAGTTTTCTTATGATACTAAACCACGGTAGCCAGCAATAAAAAAAAATTTGCGAAGACTGTTGTAAGAGCTTGGGTAAATTAAAAATAAACAAGCGTTAAATAAATAAATGTAAATTAGATTATCATGAAAAATATTGACAAATTGTCTCAAGGTTAGTTTACAGTGAGCCAAAATATGTGCAACTGTCGGAAGTACGTTATGATAATATGGTGTTAAGAGATCTGTTATTATTTTAACACCCAAAGGCAAATGGAACGGATAGTTTTAAGCCCTTTACCTGACTTATACCTAAAGGACAGACAGCGTTGACGCCATCTTTTTAAAGAGGGAAGGGCCTAATAATCGAGAGAAAAAGAGGGCTAATATTCGAAAGTTTATTTCTCTCGGGACCTGATTCCACATAAATTAAACGACTGCGTGCGTGTCTTTGCGCGCGCATGTGAGCTTCACCTAAGTCAAACAGTATCCAAATATATTGGTATATACCTACGTCATCATGTGATTTATTAGAACTAATTCTGTTAAATAACTGATTTGTGTGTGTGTGTTTGTGAACAAGCAATTGTATCTTTACCCTGCCGTTAATTTCATATCGAATATTCGGTTGTAAAGTCAAAAGAATTTTTTAATTCGCTCCTCTGCTTTTCCACTACCCTCACCACCAAAACATTCCTATAGCCTCACCCTTCAGTGGCGCTTAGGTTGGGTCATCAGGTTGTCCGTACCCAAAAAAGTAAGACACTACCCTGTGTTTTGATAATGCAATAATTTTACGGTGAAAGAGAGTTTGACAAGTTCAGAAATAAAGCAGAAATGTAGAATGGAAAAGAATAAGGAAAGAAATCGAGACCAAGTTAAAAAAAATAAAATAATATTCTCCGATGAAAATGGAGGTAAAAAAAATCGAGACCAAGTTAAAAAATAAATAAATAAAATAAGATTCTCAGATGAAAATGAAGGTAAAAAAAAGTGTCTCAAACTCTGCTCTTTGAGGGTCCGTTCTCTCTCTCTCTCTCTCTCTCTCTCTCTCTCTCTCTCTCTCTCTCTCTCTCTCTCTCACTGAGAGAGAGAGAGAGAGAGATTCCACCTACGCCTTAAAAATATATATCTGTTTTTAGCGTCACTTCAACCCCGTGACCAATCGGTAAAGATCACCGATACAGCTGAAAAAACCTGATAAAAAGAGGACTTAAATTTTACCAAAATGTTTCGGTCGTGAGGTTTATGTAGACCAACGGACTGTGAGCGAAAGCTTCAGATTGTATCGATCGCGATAGAGAGGGGGAAATGGTCCAACTGTCTTTATTCATTTGTTTTACTTGTTTGTGAGATTATTTTAGGGAAGCCAAGAGCTTTAGAGATTGATTCGATCGACGTCGATTTCTACAAATAATCTAAATTGTTGTATAAATCGTCAATTGGCATCATTTACGGAAATAAGAAAGAAATTTATGTGTTGTAATTTTTTTTAACAGGAAATCCAAGTGATATCTTATTTGTGCCAACTGATGTTTATGTAATATTTCTGTCATGATTATTGAAGTCATAATCGTGAAACCGTTGTCGTAATTTGCTAGTAAATTAATGTTTTCAGTTCCAGTAATAATGACATGATTTCTAATTTGGCATTTATTCATTCAGCCATTTTTGCATACTTGTAATAACCTTACCAAAAGCAGACGTGAATTCGGAAGCGAATTATAACGGTTATCAATCACATGCGTTAAAAAAACCGGTCAGATATTAACAACACGTTCAATTTAGAATATCCGCAACATTAGGAAATTAACTCATATAATCTGTCTTACAGCTTCACAGGTTCAACATGAAAAATCCCATATAAGCCTGATTTACGTAATTAAACGGGGTGATACAACATAACAATTTACAATGAAATTTTGCTCTTTCCTTAAACCACCGTGGCCACAGTTGCGGCCTGAATCTCTCTCTCTCTCTCTCTCTCTCTCTCTCTCTCTCTCTCTCTCTCGGACATAGACATAATAACTCAAACTGAATTAATCAATAAAATCTTGCTCCTGTGTTCCTTTGTGCAATGTCTTGTGTGTTCGAGGCAGTTTTATCACACTTCATATTTTACATTTTCTTGTAAATACAAGTTTACTCTTATCACACAAACATTCTTGCACTACGGTAGTGGCATAATTACGGCAATTCCTTTGTTGTTATGTGTCTTTCAAACGTCATTTCCAAACGAATTTTAGCATTTCACCGAAAAATATCATCACCTATACTCTGTTTTTTTTCATCTGTCCATCCTGCCTGTGGTGTTTTTGTATGGCAACGCTGCGTCCCGGGCTTTAGATAGTTACGCCATGTGTAAGTTTTAGGTAAATAAAAGGATATCTGGGTGTACTTTGCAACAGAAAAGTGTTTTAATATTTTACTGTATGCGAATTACACCGTTAATATTCGAAATAGGATATTATTATAATCGTTGAATGTAAGCTGAATGTGACTATCTAAAGCCCGGACGCAGTGTTGCCATACAAAAACACCACAGGCGGGTGGACAGATGAAAAAAAAACAGAGTATAGAAATAGAGAGTCGTGGTCTGTCCCTCGCAGACGGCCAAGACCGTCAAAAAGTCCACACTTTATCACAGATGCGATCATTCCACCGCCCGATTTTAGTGGGGATTTTCTCCAAAACAACTTGAACGAATTATATTTCCCCATATTTCCTGACACCTTTGAGGTCTTCCCTTCCACCAGTGAACAATCGGCCGCCATCCCTTCTTCCTCTCCTTCCCTTAGAAGTAGCAGTAGCAGCAGCAGCAGCAGCAAGCCCTCCGTCAGCGTAATGTATGGTCGCAGGCGGAGTAATAAATCGCTGTGTTTACGTTGGACGTCGGGGGAGGGTCGGGGCCACGGGAGGGCCTGGGCCCTCCTGTCGTTTGTCATATTATACCAACAAGACGCGGTAGTGACGACTTGCTGTTGCTTCAGCGGTAGGGGAGGGAGGAGAGGAGAAGGTAATTCAGACAAATAGGGTGAGGAGTGTGTTCGATATTGGAGGAAAGATCCACAGGGAAAAAGAGGTTGAAAGGAAAGGAATAAGAAGAATGCTTGGCGTTATTTAAGGAAAGTGATTACAGGAAGGTTTATTAGAATTATCTGTTTGTTTGCCTTTCAGTTCTTGAGGTTACGTTTTAGGAAATTTATAATATATATATATATATATATATTATATATATATATATATATATATATAGTGTGTGTGTGCGTGTATAATATAGTGTGTGTATGCGTGTATTTGTGTAACAGGGTTACCATCACACCTAGGCTACAAATAGCGTGATGGTAATCATAATACAAGTAATTGTTTAAGTACTATCACAAGTTTTATGAGTAGTCGGTTACTCGCCATTTTTCCTAAACTCTTGACTAATTGTAATTTTGTATGAGTATAGAGGATTCTCAGTTTAATTACCTGATGTGCGGACTGTACAGGTAAACTTTGATTTCAATCGGCCGAGCCCGTTCACGCTGATAGAAGACTTTAGAATCTCTACAACAAAGTTTTCTAAGTGACTAGGTTTCTACTGTTATTTCAGTGATACCGCTGCCGTTAAAATACCATTATTCATGTATCGCTAAATACCATTATTCATGTATCGCTTAGTTCTATATTTTTAAATCCATCTCCTTTATTCCTACCATTTAAAAAATGTAAATGAATAAATCAGTCGGTCCAGCAGAATCCATTTTGAAAAATCTATCCTACCAGCTCATAAAACTGAAATGCGAAAAATAATTTTTGTCAAAATCGTTTTCTAAGTAATATTACTTTCTGCTCATTTTACAAATTTCTGGCAAAGACTCTTCCAAATCATTTAGGCGGGGAAAGTCTTTATTCCCTACAGAATCCTTTAGGGAAAAAAAAGTCCTTCTTCCCGCTCACCGAAAACATTTAGGCGGGTAAAAATCTCTCTCTCGGCCAGAATCCTTTTTATGAACGAAGACGTCGCCAGAGGGGAGGAGGAGAATCAGCCAATGTAAACTGAGGTACATAAAACTAATCCCTCCCTGACATTTATGTCATCCTCCCCGACAATATATTTGGCGCTATGCGGTTTTTACGCCTCCGCCACAACTCATTGTTTGCATTGGGAGTTGGATAATTTCACGCTATTAATGACCTCTTTTTGCCCCAAATCTCTTGCTATTGGTGCGAGCTCTTGCCACGGAATTCGCCTCTCAAAGCCCTTCAGAAAGTTCGGCCATTCTCGCTCTCTCTCTCTCTCTCTCTCTCTCTCGCGCGCGCGCGCGTGTTGGACAATCTGCGGTTTCTGGAGAGGTGCCTCGTCGAATTCTCTCCAGACTTTGGGCATGAGCCCGAGCAGCGAGGCTTCCGCCGATGCTGCTAACTCGATGAGCAGCTCTGTCAATAAAAGTAAACGGTGTCTGCCGCGAGGATTTGAATTCTGACCTCGGAGCAACATAAAAACTTCAGGGGGACCGAATAAACATCAAAGTCCGGCACTTAACGCAAGGTTAATATCGCCTCTGGTGATCCTGCGGGTACCTAATCAAAAGCTTAAGAGGTATTTATAGGACTTTCCACTGGGACTCTTAATATCGACTTTCAAAGTTTAGGAGATTGTCGCCAAGACTGTGACACTTACTGCGCGCAATCTACTTGGTGATTAAACGTATTGGGGCGCACCGTCGTTGGGAGGTGTTCTCGCTGACTTTTAAGTGCTGCTCTCATTTTCAACTTGGATTTAACGTCATTTTGTTTTCGTTTTCTGTTTTAACTGTTTCTATGCATAAGCTTTAGTATCTAGGTTTACATTTGAATCAATTTATTTGTATCAAACCTAGAAAAGAGTAATTATATACTATATTCCTTGATGCGTTTAAAGTTGAAAGTATTCTGCAGCTGAGTGCAGGACTTTGATACTTGAAGGTCAAGATCATAGTGGTGGTCTAGTAATTGATGATATTCAAATTTTTACTTAGTGAAGATACATAAAAAACAAAAGTACTCTTAACATTCAAGAACAAAGTATCTCTCCGCCAACTGGATTAAAATATTTAACACTATGATGAGAATTTTTTTTTTTTAATAGCTGACTCGTAATATTCGTCGCAGATTCAATAACTTTACCTATCGTAGTATAGAAGTAAGGTAAAAACGAACGAGGTGGTGAATAAAAGAAATACCAGAATAGATAGATAAATGTTTGTTCCTGAACCCGAAAGGCATAAATAAAAAAAATATTTTTATCAGTTGCCGTTTGGTATTTCGATCCTCGTCAAGAAAGTCTTCAACACGAATAAAGAAAAAAATGGAGTACGCTTCAGCTGATCGTAGAGTCGACCCCAGCAAATCCGTCCAACCTCTCTCCACCCACCCCCCACCCCCCAATGCAGGCGAGCTTGTCTTCATAACAAAACGTTTTATTATTGTGCATTCCCTCCCGCTAATGGAGAAGTGCTTTTTCTCACTGATAATGGTTATCTTTACTTTATTATCGCTATTACCACCTGCTAATCTCCTGCGAGTTCGTCTTCCATTCGTGTCTCTTGAAATGGCACGGAGGAAATGCACGGGTGCGGGGATGGCGGTGAAAATAGAATCTAGAAGCAAATTAACCTATTGAACTTGCAAGGCAGCGAACCAGTGTACTCCTGTTATCAGGTTTCTTGTCTGATCTGACAGGAAAACTTTCTCATGGCATCAGTGTTGTTATGATTCATGGTTCCACTAAAAACATTAACTACAGGTTGTTATTGTGGTTATTACTGGTATAGACTAAAAAAAATTAAATTAACCTCCACAATGCTGTACTGATATTTCAATTAACGTCCAAAGCAGCAAAGAGATTAACATCAATAAATAACAAGAGCATATTATTATTATTATTATTATTATTATTATTATTATTATTATTATTATTATTAATTATGAAAAGCATATTATTATTATATTAACCCTTCTGACAACAACATACATAATGATGATAATATTACCGTTACAAAAAGAAAAAAATATTCTTGTGTAAAACATACCTCTCCGATGACAATAGCACACAACAACAACACACACACATAGACACACACATACACACATACACAAACACAGAGCGAGAGGCCGGTAGTTATGAATTACACCTTGTCTAAAGTACCGTTTACTGAACTACTGAAACGAACACACGTAAAGTTGCGTGCAGTAGTTCATCTCTTCTCGTTTTGTGCCACGGACGTTTTGCTGGCTCGTATTTTGCCAAATCGAGACTCGTTTGTTGACCAAAATCTGTTCTAGTTGCGTTCCATAAGCGACAGGATTCTATCTAAACCAGAAAGAATGTTTTATTCCCAATAAAAAGGTTATTCTTATTATATTTGGTCGAAAGAGTATCATTTCTAATGATAGCCTACTGAAAATGACAGGTTTTCAAATTCTATTCTGCCACAAGAACATAAGTTCTGACGCTATTCTTTCCAGAAATTCATGGATTGTCATTTTTTATGGCTAAAAAGACACAATGCCTTTTTTCTTTAGAAAACGCCAGTAAGAAAAAAATATAAAAATATAAAAATCTAATTGTATACTGCAATAAAGAAAAAATATCTGCGCTGTCAAACGACATGAAAGTCACGGAAGCTCTTTTCCGTGCTGAACTCCGGATGCGACTGAACGAGGCCGTAATTCCATGCCACAAAGGCAAATAACACCAGTAGGGCCGTCGTTCCGTGGAAATCTTCAAACATCTCACTTTCGTTTTCGCTGAACTCTCGCTCTTGTTCCTAGTCACTCTTACTCTTACTTAAGTGCTCTTTGGGGAAAGAAGACTCCATCAGGTTATTTCACTTTGATGTTTCGCGAAAAAAATATGATTTCATGAGAAAACTTCTTTAACTTCATTTTGTTCATTCTTGCTTCTACTTCGGTGCCTTTTGAGAAAAGAAAAATCCATCTGTTTTATTTCCTTATGACGTTTGATCAAAACAGTTTTTGTATTCGCCAACAGAACTTCTCGAAGTAATTTGATTTTTGGGAGTGCTCGTTTAAGTTTTTGTCGAGCTGTTTTTCTTACTCATTTTATATTTGATCATAAATTCGATCAGTGGTTCCTTCGAATTAACAATTCTTGTTGATATTTTTTCTTTTACAATCAATACCTACAGCTTTTTCGACACAACTATTTTTCTAAAACAGATGTTTAACGATATCATCATCATTTCTCTGATTTTTCTTTTATTCAGCCACAGTCAGGAAAAAGAAGAATATCGGGTACTAGTTTTTGTGTTATCTTTTAACAGTTACGTTACGTTTTCCTGGTACATAACTGTGGATGATATCTACTTGGTTGAGAGAGCTTGAATATTATTCATAAATGGATGAAATTTTTTCAAAACCAACTTGTAATGAATGACATACAATTGCTAGGTTTCAAAACCAGCTTATTGTAATTAATGTCTTTCATTTACTTTTAAAACCAGTTTAGTTCATTTAACACCATGAAATTTGTTTTCAAAACAATTTAAATATTAATATTTCATATCTGTGATGCAATAGAGTGACTGTAATTTCATAGCTTTGATTTCATGGGGAATAATGCACCTCTCTCTCTCTCTCTCTCTCTCTCTCTCTCTCTCTCTCTCTCTCTCTCTCTCTCTCTCTCTCTCTTTATATATATCTATATATATATATATATAGAATATATATATATATATATATATATATATATATATATATATATATATATATATATATATATATAATATATATATATATATATATATATATAAAGCCTCAGGGTTATAAGATTCAAGTTACACTTAAAATGTACCTCTCCTGGATACATGGAAGCATCTTCCCTGCCAGCTGACAATAGGTGACCTTGAATAATCCGGGTAAAGTCTGTTGATATTTTAATTTGTCGCATCCGGGTTGTTGATAATGACCCGATAACAATGAAGCGTTTTACAGCTTGTTTTCGACGCTTAGCCGCATGAAAAGCATGTCATTTCTTTAATTTCATTATGGTAGTTAAAAAAAACAAGAAATTATTTGAAGACGATTTTGAAAACAAATAGTTGTATTCATTGTATCGAGCTGGTTTCAGAAGCAAATAATTGACTTTCATTGCAGTGACCAGGTTTTGGAAACAAACAGAAATTACCATCTTTCGTTTCATTGTTTGTTTTGATAAAAAAAATGCCATTAATTTTATTAACCTTGCTTTTCGAATGTAAAATTATATATTCATTTTATTAAAATAAGTTTAAAAAAATACGTATATCATTATTATACTAAGCTAGTTCAGTAAAAATGCATGTACTCAGTGGCCGTCTAAAGTGATAAAATTATTGCTGCGTGATTTCAATTCGAAATACTCTCTTTTCAGTTACTGCTTATTGGTACATTTCACTTTTTGATAAGAATTCTCCCGAGACTTCATCATAATTTTTAATGTGTGACTTTTATTCATATTTTCAAACGAATCACACGAATAAAAGTTCATTCGCAACATATTATAATTGTCAGTTTCAAATTGAATTTATATAAAAGATAAAATTTACATAAAAAACCGCCCATCTTTGAAAAGACTGTTACAAAATAACGGCTCATATGCGACTCATTTGCTGCTCTCATTGAGAATTGCGTCAAGATCCCATCTCGAGCGAAATTTCTTCTTCCTTTTTTGCAAAACATTTGTGGCATATCGCGGCGTCCGTCACTCGCTTCTCTCTCTCTCTCTCTCTCTCTCTCTCTCTCCTAAACATGACTGCGACAGGAGGACATGAGTGAGTCCCGCAGGTGAAAGGGACACTATCACTCCACATCTATCCTGCTCCGCCCAGCAAAAACTCCTCCTCGGTACCACCCCACTAGTCTAGATCCCCACCCACAACATCCCCTCCCATCCATCTCACAAAAACCCAAAGCCATCCCTCACTCCCGTCTTCTACTCCTTTGGTTCATTCCCTTCCATTCCCCATCCCCTCCCCAACCCTCAGGAGACCCCTAACCCCCCTCTCGTATCACACACACATACACATACACACACAGGATGCCCCGTCCCTTAACGGGGTTCCTCGACACCTTTCATGTTGCTCAGATAATGACTCTACTCCTTTTTTCCCTTCTGTATTTTACCATATTTTTGTTTGACTCCTTCGCCTGAGCTTTTCGGTTACTCCAGCTTGAAAAGTAGCTTTATTCGGGAGTTTTTAAATTGACAGAGGGACGATTTTCGTAACAATTACATGAAAAAAGTGAGAGGTCTCATTACGGTGTATTTTTCCGTTTAATTGCAACTGTTGTTTCTGGCCATCTGTGCATACAACCATACTAAGTGCAAACACACACACACACACACACACACAAAACAAGTCGGCTAATTTGGTTTGCACAAAGCAAATAATAAATTTCAAATCAGAGTACAGAGAAGGAGATATTTGGCGCCTCTGTATTAAATGATGGACATTACCAACCTTTGTTTATTGTCATAGATAACGAAAATTAGTTTACTATGTTAATCAAGTTTTATATCTAATCGGTCCCAATCGCATATCAAGAAATCAGTGTATGCTGTCACGGCAATATATAATTGAATATTTTCCTTGTCTGTTGTTGTTGTTGATGTTGTCGCTGTTGCTGCTTTTGTTTGATGTATTAATGAAAACAATGATTTTTTTTTCTCTCTCTCTCTCCCTCTCTCTCTCTATATATATATATATATATATATATATATATATATATATATATATATATATATATATATATCGATAAGTAGTTGTCGTTGCTTTTGTAATCAGATGGGAAATTATGATCAGCGGTGGTTTTCTCAATATGTATTTTTATTTTTCTAAACAAATTTCTCTCGATATAATGATAAGCGACGTTCTTCGTTCTTCAATTCTGAACAGAAGTTTTTTTTTTCTTTTACAAAAAAATCTTTTCAGAATTGCTACTTAAACGAATAGAACATTCTCATCAGTTGCGCCACCCACACAATTTTCTCATCATTGGATATAAGAGCTTTTTCTTTCAATCAGAATTAACTTTATCTAGATATTCGGGGTTGCGGTTTAATCTGTAATTGTGTGTTCTTCAAATGCTCCATTTTAGAGAAAATCCGCTACACGTAACCAGTGCCTCTACTTCGCGTCCGTAAGCTAATATGTGTATATATATATATATATAGATATATATATATATATATATATATATATATATATATACTATATATATACTATATAATTTTAAACTGCCATGGTTAGTGGAGAAAAATCCCATGTCATTCCAAGTGGTAACAGGAAATATTTTGAAAAAGCTACTCGATCATATTTCTTACAATAACCTGTGTAATTACATAAACATCGCGGGATAGCCAAAATCCTTTTATAAACAGAGTTATTGAAATGACATTTTGAACAGAAATAATCAATGAATGTATGGGTTGCACAAACAGTGTAAAAAGAAATTTTACTAATTTAGGCATAGACATAACATTAAGAGTTGGATGATTCCGTGTCAGTGACTATTAGAGGTATGACGTCAATTCCTGAAGATAAAGATAATATATATATATATATATATATATATATATATATATATATATATATTAATATAATATATATATATATATATATATATATATATTTAAAAAAAATAAAAATGAAATAAATGTAAACAAACAAATACCCAGCAGTGAAAAGGCGAATCATAAGCATCAACGAGCCTTAGGAAAAACACTACCAACAAGGGCTGACAGAGCAAACATAGCTGTGTCTCTTGTAAATAATGAAAGTAGGGACCGTCAGTGACACAAGTGTTTCCTTGTAAGTAACAGTTTCCACCGAAGAAACATTTGGTACGTCCAAGTAAATGGGAGGCGCCATGTCTCATATTTATGTAGGCCATGCCATAGGCATACGAGGCATGGAGACGATGGCCCCACGAGCTCGGAGAGAGAGAGAGAGAGAGGAACACTAAAACAAGTACACAACTTGCTGTTCTTCCCTAAAATGTTACGACTTGGGTTTCTTTTCGTTTATTTTAATCTTATATATGAGTAATATACAAAATGCACTGAATAATTATTAAGTACGAATATTGAACACAAATGGGCATTTTTAAACACTATGTACGTACGAACATGATCATGATGTGAGTAAGCCGTCCGTAACCGAAGAGAATGGAAATAGTCTTATTCTTATAAGTTTGCGTCAGACGAAGGATGTACCACGTCCGAGGGTCTTGAATATTAATGCGAACTGATAAAGATGAAGCTGATGTACATTTCCAGTAATACTAATAATATACGTTTTTCAGCTCATGTTTATATGTAGATATAGACTTTGGATATAACAGGCAGGGCAGCGCAAATACATTAGCGAGGAGAGAGAGAGAGAGAGAGAGAGAGAGAGAGAGAGAGAGAGAGAGAGAGAGATGAGAAATTCATACATATCTTTACCTCTCATTCGGTATGTTCCTATTCGTTTGGTTAAAACTAACTATGTAAGCACTCATTCTGCGAATAGCGATGCAGAAAAAAAGAAAAAAAACAATAGGAAGTAGAGGCAACAAAATGGAAAAAGGCACGAGAGACAGAGAGTGTCTCAGACGGCAAATGTATTTTTCCTTTGTGTTCCCTTCTGCTGACTCTCATGCGGTGGCTTGACGAATTAAAAGCCATTCTTTGTTACCTGTCACATGTGCGGCAAAGCTACGCTGACGGGAATGCACGATGACGATAATTATGATGATTATGAGTACGGAAGACATGACCATCATGGGAGATGAATCGGGATAGTTCTCATAGTAGAGTCTGACTCCCCTACCCATTCCCCCTCCCACCCTGGACCCTCTGTCCCCCTTCTCCTACTCTACGGATAATTCTTTTGTTGTTGCAGATCAATTTCAGATTCATTTTCATTATTATGTTCGATACTCGAGACAAAAATTCATTAGCAGTTCGGTTTTCTCACACAATGTTTTTCTGTGAATCTTGTTTACCACTATTGCAGTATTTGACTTTATTTTCTTACTTGGCGTTGTCTAGGTTTACCATTTCTTCATTAAAATATATCATGTTTAGGGTATTAACCCCATAACACTTCTCAGAAATCATATTTAAATTCGGTAGACCATAGTCAAACGCATTACTTAAAAAAAACATAACTTGGTGTACATTAAATAGTTTCATCCAAAGTCTATATCTACATATAAACATGAGCTGAAAAACGTATATTATTAGTATTACTGGAAATGTACATCATTTTGCCTTACGGGTTTCTCCGTTTCCAAGTGCTGGAAAGTTTATTTTACTCCGCCAGTGTGTATTATTTAATGAAATACATATTTCACGGAGAGGATAGAAGAGACGTCGTGCATCCGGTTTTAAAATCCTTCTTACCTAAAGGAACTAGTTAGTCATAAATACGAAGAATTAAATATAACTAAACTTTCCCCCAAGTTTTGCCATAAATATCAAAGTGCCATGAACGAGTAACTTAAAGGGATACATTACACAGCAAAACTTTAATCTTAAATGTTACCACAACAGTAATGATTTCTGTTGGAATTATCGTGGAGTTATCACGTTCAAACTCTTTCACTAGCTTCTGCAATTTCTCTCTATTATTCTAAGCCACTACTGTACGTATCTTCTGCAAACATCAGCATTTCCATTTGCCTTTATGACCCATTGGCGTCGATACCAACATTTTCCTCATTAAAAAAAATAAGTTTCCCTTCTTTTTTTTTAGTTTAATTAAATCTTAACTAATTTTCGAAATGTGCCTGTTTTTATGCCTATCAAGAACTTAGGACTGTCATACTGAAGGTTATTCGGAAAATCTAGCGTCACTTGTATTAAATGAATTGTTTGTCAGTTGTCCTAAACATCAAATAAGATTGCTTAAACGTTGCCATGCATATCTCTAGTCCCAAAATCTCCTGACTGTTCAAGATTGAAAATTATCTTTCTAGGACGTTTCCGTTAGGTATAAGAAAAATAATTCTAATACAATATTTTGCGTGTCTTATAGCAAGAAATGTTGCGCAGTAACATTAGGTATTGGAAGCGTTCAACGATCGTGAACTGGTAATTTTGAAGTTCCCTGATATCATTTGTAAGTGGTCAAAGTCATTGTACATCTTTGTTTCTAAATCAGGCAGTAGTTCGAATCCCACCAGTAACGAAGTACATATCAATTATAGTTTCCCTTGGGTGTAAGTTATTCCCAATGTATAGTGAAGTGGATATTAAACTATATATATATATATATATATATATATATATATATATATATATATATATATAACACACATATATATATATATATATAATGTGTGTGTGTATAATGTAATTATATCTAATAAAAGGTTCCCATAAAAATGCCAAAATGTAGAGTTAATGCTATATTTCAGACCAACTGCCCTTCTCTTCACGTTGGTGATGAATGAGAAGAGTTACAGAAAAGCGGTATTTATACCAAGAAGTACAGAAGTCAGTCGTTATGTCGCCCCAGTTGACAATTTCTCTTTAATCTTCTTAATTGCTGTTTGGATGAAGATTTTAACTATAATATTGAGTCCTAAGCTCTTCTTGAGAGGTTCTTCGTGTTTCTTTGTTTAATCAAAGCTGATTCTACCATCTGGCTTTTGAATCAACAATTGCTGCTTATATATATATATATATATATATATATATATATATATATATATATATATATATATATATATAAACTGGGGAGGGGCTCCTGCATTAGTTAAGTCACCACTTCCCCAGTCTTACTTTTACCTTCTGGCAAACCCCCTGTGCATAAAACTTCCACAACCTTAGCAGCTTCATTCACTTAAACGTCTCACCAAAAGCACGTAGAACCTTCCTGCACCCACTACACCATTCACAAATGCCTAGCTCCCACTCTCGTGCCGCCTCTCTCTCAGCATACAATCACGAAGAGCAGCAACTACCTTACAAATAACCGTAATGTAATAATAACACCCATCCGATTACTCCCCCATCACAAGGGACGGCTCTTAAACAGTGGCACCACCGTATTGAATTACAAATAGGCGTTTCGGGCTATTAGGGAGCCTCCCGTAAAAGAGAATTAAAATCACAAATCCCGTCTCATTTCCCAGCAAAACGGAACAGCTCCGCTAACCAGTATAATTGGCAGTTAGTGAGACGGTTTTAAGTCTCTATGGCTGATCCTCGCCTCTTCACCAAGAGACCATTAACCCTCCGCCCGATGACCCTCATCAGTCTCGCCTTAATGACAATTGGGCTTAAGAGTGATAGTCAAGCGAACTCGGCAGCCCGTATTTACGTCTATTTGACCTTTCCCAGCAGTGGAGGCAAGAGACAGAAATATGGGTTATTAATGGCATCTCGGATCTGATGGTCACAACCAGAGATTTCTTCTTTTGTCGGACGCTATTTTTAAGTATTTAATTTGTCAGTGGGTTAAGTGTATACTCCACTGAGGTCATTAAAGAGATTTGTGAGATATTGCAGTCAGCAATGAAAACAATTACGTGTTAGGTGCAGGTTCGGGAGAGAGAGAGAGAGAGAGAGAGAGAGAGAGAGAGAGAGAGAGAGAGAGAGAGAGAGCTTGTCCTTTCACGTACCTTGTAAAATACGATCTTATTTACTTTTAGCTATCGTCTTGAATGGATTATTCTCAATTCAAGAAATCCAATATTTTCTTTACAAGTGGCCTAATATTTTTTAAATTATTTTCTACAGAAAACACGTATCGAAAGCAACTTCAGACTCCACCACTTCTGTATAATGAAAGCACCTGTAGGCAAACAAACACACTTGCATAATATATATATTATATATATTATATATATATATATATATATATATATATGTATATATATATATATTATATTATGTGTGTGTGTGTGTATGTGTGGTATGATTCAGGAGATATACCCCTTATTTAAATGGAATATAGAACAAGCCTGTATGGGCCTCTGACTTGAAATTCAATCTTCCAAAGATAATAGGAACTACAGAAAAATAAGGTCATTATTGGACAAATTGATCCTGAATGAATAAAATATAGTTAAATGAGTAAAATACAAGGTAAATTATTACGTATGAATACATGTATGTATATATGTAGAAACACATTATGCACGTGCGTGTGAATGCTCATATTTGTGTCTGGCGCAGCAAACCAACAAACAAGAACCTTTTGGAGTCGTGATACGTCTGGCCCTGAACTGGCATCCAAATCACCACTAAACTACCAGGAAGTGACTATACCTATCCTCGTTTCGACTAGACGGTAGATTGGGACCCTTTTTGGACAGCAAAAAACTTCAACCCTAGCACCTGCTATGGCATTAACCATATTCATCATAAATTCAAAAACTGCGATAGTACGGCTACTGTCGATAAATATACAAATAATAGCATTGTAAATAATAATCAAATAATTATCCGCAATGTTTTTACAATTAATAACCTCTTTTGTGCTGGTCCACTTTCTTCTGCTCTTAAATAATTTTAATGACAGAGGAAGAGAAAGTGGGGTACAAGATCACTGTCAGTAGTAGAAATAATAATAGCAAAGACTCGTTTAATTCAGTTTTTTTTTTAATTCTCGGTTGATCCCATATCTACGTTATGCTTTAATTAATGTTTTAAATTATCAATCAAATGTATCGGTGCTATTGCAGATGCTTTCCGAAGGACTCTCTTTGCAATGAGAAATTTAAGGAAATGGTACTCGCTTCATTTCGTTGATTTTTCGTCAGTTCCTTTCTTCTTCCTGGCGTTTTGCCTTTTAAAGTCCATGTTTCTCTTTTCAGAAACTGACTGAGACAAAAACCATGCTGGTATTAAGCTAACGTAATCGATATTTAGTCCTGGAATATCTCAGTTTTCGATTTTAATATTTTTCAAGGGATGCCAGTCCTTTCTCTATAATTATAACAGAGAAAAGGACTAGCATCCCTTAAGGGCACGAGGAAATAGTAAAAGACTAATCCTCTCTCACCGAAATATAAAAGGAAATTAAAGGTCAATGCCTTCCATATACAGTTAATAAAATAAGTTACCAATCCTCCCGTACTGAAATGAGGAAGTAAAAGACCAGTCCTTCCACAACGGTATGGAGGAATAAATGAATTTCTTCTATAAAGAAATTAAGAAATCTTAAACCGATACTTCCACACCAAAATAAAGAACTCTCCTCCCATACCAAAATAAAGAAATAAAAGAAAAATATTCCTATACCAATATAATGAAATACAAGACTAATGCCGGAATGAAGATATAAAGGCAAATGCTTCTTTTGTGAAATAAAGATAATAAAGGCAAATGCTTCTTTTGTGAAATGAAGATATAGGAGACCAGTAAGCCTATACCGGAATGCAGAAATAAAAGAATAATACTCCCACGCTGAAATAAAAGACCACTTTCCTCCATATTGAAACGATGAAACAAAAGACAAATACGCCAATATAAAATTGAGGAATTAAAAGACCACTTTCTTCTATGATGAAATGAGAAATAAAATACAAATATTCCAACGCAAAAATGAGTAAATAAAAGACCAGAGCTGGCTGTAGAAAAAAATGCTCTTATATTGAAATGACGGTATACAGAGAAAAAAAAAATCGGAGAATAAAAAACCTATACTCTCATAGCGACATGAGAAAATAACAGACTCGTTAAACAAAAGCTCATCCACATACGAAAGGACACACGGAAAACAGCCATACTGACAAGCATTTCAGATGGAGTTGAAATAGTTGGTTTGAGCGTGATGACATTTGAACGACCATTTGCACGTTACAGATTCCTGGAAGAGGCCGCAACAGTACTTTACAATAACAGTCCTTTTCCAGTTACAGTTCTCTCCCGAGGGCTGAGCACTCATAACACTTCGATTTTCCCCGTTTGTAAATTTAATGCGAGTACGTGGGAGAGGAAGAGAGAAAGAGTGAGAGACGTTCTAGAACACATGAAGGTGCGCTGAAGACAGGTGACCGTGGAAGTCAAGGGTTTGAAAATTTGGAGTCACTGTATTCATTTTATTCTTAACTGAATATCGGAATATAGAACACAATGGCTTGGTTGAAATACTTAGGTCATGAGAATGCATGTTGCACTTAGAATGGTAAAAGTCTTTGAGATAATTTTGAACTTTCATTAAAAGATTTGTTAAATGAAAATGAACTTTTTGAAATGAATGAATCAATTCGAAGCCAGTCAGACTAACCTTGCTCTGACCGTATCAGATACAAAATGCATTTTCTCCAACAAAGGCACCACAAACAAAGAGCAAAAACTAGTCATCAGAAATATTTGACTCCAAAGATAGGAAAAATTAGATAAAATTCCGTGAGACTCTGTGATTGCATTCTCAGCGGACAGAGGAATCAAAGCTCCTGGCCTTGTTGGAAGAAAGATAAATTGAAACGAGAAGGAACCTGATTGAGTGTGTGTACGAAAGACAAAGAGCTGTGTTGCACATTCCGTACGTGAGCATAACATTCTGGGAGAACACAGCCATCAGAATGGGTCGGAAAACTGCACATTTTTGTCTGCAGTGTACATCATTCACGGGAATCTAAATGCAATAAAAGAATTTTAATAATAACATTTAGCGAGATCTTTATGATTCAAGTTTTATATTGGTCGCAGATCGTGGATAACCATCGTAACTGATAACAAGAGCCATAATTACAAAGAAGAGAAATGCAATTCCAGATAATTATTGTAGAGTGGTTTATCGCAGGAATAAATATTTCAAGTATGAAATTACTTAACCAATATAATATTTCAAGTGTTTCACCCATATTCTATGATAATTGTACTGAATTATTTACAGACCCTATTCGGATTTCTTAAGACTACATTTGGACCGTCTTGTGAACGATGCACCTTCATATAACGATTCTTTTATTGGAAATACTTTTGTATTCTAGACTCCAACACATCATTTATTTAACAAGCTAGCGTCCTCTCTCTCTCTCTCTCTCTCTCTCTCTCTCTCTCTCTCTCTCTCTCTCTGCATCTTTTTGACGGGAGTAACCCTCCATCTACAGGCAATATCTATTCCCAGGCAATACCAAATAGTTAAATTGCATGTGGCATATCACGAGATTGCAAACCCGAGTGACCGGGTGCATAGCGCATCACAAATTTGATACCGATAAAAATGTTTAAAAAATGTGTGAATGATTAGTTTAGTGCATTGGAAGGAAGAGTGAGTGCGTTGTGTGAGTGAGCAAGTTTGTATGTATGTATGTATGTACGTATGTGTGTGTGTGTGTGGCGGGGTGGCGGGGCAGGTTATAAGGTTGGGCGTAACATATACCAGACCCCATAATCTCCGCTAACATTACCCAAATTACCCGCCAGACAGCTAACTACCTTTCAGAACCTCACAGCCCCGCCGACGTCACACACCATTTCTCGCCAACTTGCGTACCTTTTGTTTTTGTTTCGACCATCTGTCTTTGCGCTTGGACCGCATCATTCAGTAGCCGTCGCTCGTTGGATTGATTTCTTTTGTGACGATTAGATCAAGTGGTGGTGGGCCAAGGCGTAGATGGGTACAGCAATGGCCCCGGGGCATATGCAGCCCCTCCGCATTTAATCGTCGATTGTTGCAGATGAATCAGTAAATTGGCGACGTGATTAATCATTTTGGAGTCCGACTTCTCAACTGGCAATCCGAGGTCTGATGGCCGTTCACCTCGATACATCCAGCATCGTTATTTGTAAATTTCCAGATCAACGTCGCGCCGACAGCTCTCTTGAAGTTTTAGAATATCACTCTAGACATCCAGGAACGCAGTGCGGTTCATTTATAGCCCAATACATCCGATTAATGAAGGGAGTTCTCTGTATCGGGTGTGAAACGTCTTTCTGCAATGGGACTCGCAGATTTTGACACTGGCCAAGAAACAGCGTTCGTCCTTCACGTTAAACGAGGGGTCCGTAAGTGTCCCTGACATAGAGGCGATGGCCAGGAGTAAATGTGTGCGTAGAAATGATACTCCTCTGTCGCGGCCTGACACGAAATTTGCAAAAGACACACGCATGCCCCAGTGACAGACAACAGCGCCTGGTGTGCTGATCTT
The DNA here is from genome assembly GCF_015104395.2 of Macrobrachium nipponense. NCBI lineage: Eukaryota > Metazoa > Arthropoda > Malacostraca > Decapoda > Palaemonidae > Macrobrachium > Macrobrachium nipponense. Next base: position 10,421,133 of record NC_061104.1, read on the forward strand.
GAGGCTGGGCTGAGCACCACACCGGTCACTGCTGTGGCTACTGCAGCTCTTCATGGAAGGGATGCGTGGTGGTGGTGGGGGGTGGGGGGGGGGGCAGGGGAATAGGAGAGGTAACGTAACGCTGTGGGTAGGGAAAGGGGACAAAACTAATGTGTAGGTTTTCTATATATACTATATATATGGAAGAGTGTATATACACATACATATATATATATATATATATATATATATATATATATATATATATATAGTATTGTTACAATTATATTGTCCTTCGAAAAAGAATATAAGTATACAAGTATGTGATTAATTCAAATTAATGTATGTGAAAAAAATTCAATGAAAGGACCGATGACATTTCTTACCATATAGTTAAATTCCTTACAATACCAAATTCCTTAGTATAAACCTTCCCATATTGTAAAATGCATGTAAGTATTGATTGCTTTTCCTTTAACTATTCCTTGTTAAACAATTCAGTGTCTCGACCAGTAATACAAGTCATTGCTGATTGAATAATCATTGTAATTACAAGAAGCCTAATACTAAGTACGCATAATTTATTTTTGTATTTTCTTATCTCAAAAGCTTCATATAAAATTATCTCCAAGGGCTTTTTAATGGCTGCCTAATGTTTTCACTTAAAA